>NC_080562.1:9478021-9784167 GCF_030253575.1 Rhododendron vialii | reverse complement strand
GAGTATTCGCGCTAAAAAAAACTGCGAATTTATCATAGTTAATGACTTGCCCCGAAGCCAACCCATAATCCCTTAGAATAATCCGAATAGAATCTGTCTCCCCATCCGTAGCTTTAGAGAAAATCAATGTATCATCTGCAAAAAAAAGATGATTAACCGACGGTGCTCCTCTACAAATTCTAATCCCATGGATGGCTCTTCGATTCTCCGCATAAGACAACATCGCCGATAAACCCTCAGCACACAATACAAACAAAAAAAGCGATAATGGATCACCTTGTCGTAAGCCCCGTGATGGCACTATATATCCATGCTTCTCCCCGTTAATTAAAACTGAAAAAGAAACACTGGAAATACATTCCATAATCCACCCAATCCAAATCTCACTGAAACCCATTCTTCGCATCACAACCTCAATAAAATGCCACTCCACACGGTCGTAAGCTTTACTCATATCTAATTTCACCGCCATCCCATACCTTCCCCCTCGTCTTTTCGATTTGAGATGGTGAATAACCTCCTGTCCCAGAATCACGTTATCATGAATAAGCCGACCTGCTATGAACGCCCCCTGATTTTCAGAAACGATTGACGGCAAGCAGACACTCAACCGGTTTGCAAGAACTTTGGCTAGCACCTTATATGCCACATTGCATAAACTAATAGGCCGAAGCTGTCCCATCTTCATAGGGCATTTCACCTTCGGGATAAGAACAATATGCGTGTGGTTCAACCCTCTAAGTAAACGCCCCGAATACATAAAACTGCGCACCGCCTCTACTATATCCCTACCAACAATATCCCAGTAGGACTGAGAAAAGGAAGCAGTAAAGCCGTCCGGACCGGGTGCTTTAGATGAGTCCATTTGGAAAACTGCTTGTTTCACCTCCTCTGTCGTTACAACTCTAACTAAGCTCTAATTCATTCTGTTTGTCACCTTCCTATCCATACACCTTAAAACCGCTTCAAAATTTTGGGGATTACTAGAAGTAAAAATAGAAGAGAAATACGAAAGAATAATGTTTTCAACATCACCTCTATCCTCTTTCCATACGCCCTGATCATTCTCCAATCCCATACCTTATTCCACACCTTTTGTATAGAAATTCATAACATTTTCTATAGAAATTCATAACATTTTCTCGGGAGTTAATAAGACCAATTTTGAATTCATTTGCACAAACAGTTTGGTCCTAAATTGACAACATCAGCTTTCATGAATTCATAGCAGTTTTATAACTTGTATGTCATGAGGTCTTGTCTTGTTAGAAATTTTTATGCAAATGTTATGAAGTTCTACGTAAATATCGCGAGATTTTGTACAAAATTTACGAATTTTAATGCAAACATTATGCATTTAAGGCGATGAATACCATAGAAATCTAATTAATAGGGGTGTATTAATTGTATCACTTCCCATGTTGACATGCTGTCACCAGCACGTCGGTCTAAGTTAAATTGTTGAATAAATTACGGCCTAGTCCAGGTAATTGGCAGATATTTCCAAAAACTCCAGCCCAAATCTGAAAATGTACTATCAAGGAGAAGCTCACACTTTCCTACCTAGACTAAGTAAAAATGGGATATCCTACTTGATCGTAGAAATTTGGGCAAAAATCACAAAAATCTCTCTGCAATCCTTTTTCCAAATCCTTTCCCATTTTGGGTTTAATTTTACCCATTTCTTTGCCCAAATCTGGAACAAGAAAAGGCTTGACCGATTTTTGTAGCGGGGAGAGAGAGAGAAAGAGCCCTAGCCGGAGTGTACTCTCTGGACTAGGTGTGGACGACCTTGTCGGAGGTCTTGCCGGTGCCGAACTGATCGAGCCTAGGCAATGGCAGAGTTCTGCTGGATGGTGGAGGGCTTCTCGTAGCCGTACTTGTAGATCCCGTAGAGGAAAGTGAGAGGTACAAAGATCTTGGTCATCTGGTGCGGTCTTTCACTTTTAATCTCGCATTCAAAACTGTGGTCTATCAAGGTATAATTAAAAGTCCCTATCTTTTAATCATGTATAGAATCGTGACTAAAAAAGTAAAAATCATGATTAAAAATGACAAAATCGTGACTTTTATTAGCTTAACATCTCAATTTTATTGTAAAATCGTGGTTGTTTAGAGAGAAATAATCTTAATTTTTGAAAAAATCAAGGTTAAAATTGCCATTTTCCTAGGGAAAAAAATCCCACTTTCTTTCTCTTGCTAGGTTTTGGACCCAGGTCTCATGTGTTCTACACAAAAGTTTCAACGAACTGCACCACACACGCTTTTAAATATATAATTAAAATAACTAATATATAACATATGGATTTAACATTAAAATATATTTCGAACGTCATTTTGAACCTTTAAATATTAAAATTAGCAATTTTGATAATCATAAAAGTTGTAGCCCTTTGTGTTATTGTTCAAACTCAATTTGAATTATCTCAATCGGAGTTCTGAGTAAAGGGTTTTGCTCAAAATATATTTGGCGAAGAAACGCAACCTCCATAAATTTTGTCACTAAAGGTACCCTTTAGAGACGAAAATATATTTCCATCGCCGAAAGCGTCCCATTTGGCAACAAAATATTTTTTATAGAACGGTTGAGAGTGAGAGACAAACGAGAATGGAGGGCGGAATTTTGGAAGTCGATTGTGACATTCATTTTTTCAATTTTTTCTATATAAGAGTTTTCATCTTGGTCCAAATAAAAAAACGAGATGTATTCTCTAACTTACGATCTCAGTTTCTAGATGACTGAGATTAAAGGTTATTTTTATCTCAATTTTTTTGAAACGAGATATATTCTTTCATATACAATCTCAGTTTTTTAAAAACGAAATCTATTTTTTAAGTTACAATCGCACTTTTTAAATTACTAAGACTAAAAAATCTTTCCATCTCAGATTTTTTTGTATAATTGAGATTAAAACTATACTCCATAATATGTTATTACGCTTTTACAAAAGATGTGAGATCTTCTTAGTTTTTGGACTGTAATCTTTATGCCATTTTGTTGTAGCGTGGTGGAGAGGAGAGGCAATGTAGTTGTGTTGGGTCGATGGTCATGGTGGTGGAATTCGGAGGGAGATTGAGGGGAGACATAGGGGTGCGATGGTGTGGTGGGGGTGGGTCGAAAGAGGAAGAGAGAGGGTCGAGAGAGAGAGAGAGACGGTTTGAGGGGAAGAGAGGGAGTGAATTTTGTTTTGTTTGCTATACTTTATTTACCATTATGCCATTAAGAATAAAAGGTTTATAAATTGGAAAATGATAATGCCAAAACCATTTTTGTTGGTGCCAAAACTCTAGTGCATAAAAGACTTGTTCCATTTGCAATGTACAATAATTTTATGTACTGAAGTTTTGGCACCAATGAAAACAGTTTTGACATTATCAATTCCCTATATATTTGGATAAAATTTCGGTCAAAGCTGGAGATGCTCTAAGGGATAGTTTTTAGATTGACCCGTAATTTATCCTTAATTGTTTGACGTTCATTTAAAAGCTAATTTATCACAGTTAAAACAAATAAAACTTGCTTAATACTCCCTCCGTCCCGAATTCTTTGTCCGGTCCGCAAAACGGAGTGTTAAAAATAATGCAATTTTTTCAAGAAAAAATTCAAAATTTTTTTACAAATTAAAAATACTCATTGATATCTAGTAAGTTGTTGAAAAACTTTTGATTTTGTCTTGCAAAAATTGTATTATTTTCAACACTCCGTTTTGCGGACCAGACAAAGAATTTGGGACGGAGGGAGTAGACCGCTTGGATTTTCTCTTTTGGCAATGAGGGGCTGTTTGGAAGTTTACTTTTTGGCTTTTCATTTTCAGTTTTTTGGTTGAATTTTTTTTTAAAAAGCCCCTGAACTTTCAATAACTTTACAAAAAACATCTATACTTTAACTTTACAATTTCATTAACAAAAAAGCCTCCGCTGTCCAATTCAGTCAATTTTTAACGGATGGAGCTAACGGAAGGCATTAACCTTCCTTTTTAAATTTTTAACTTCAAAAAATTACTTTTAAATTTTTTTAAGAAATAAATAAATATACAATAAAATTCTTTTTTTTCTTACTATTTATCAAAAATTATTTTAACCCCATTTTTTGCTTTCAAATTTTACCTTTTCCTCTATCTCTCTCCCCCTCTTTTTTTTTTCCTCTAGAAATTCGATCCCACACCACCAATCAACCCACAATTAGCCGCCAAAGCTTTAGCCCCAATTTCAAAATTTTGAAATTACTTTTTTTTTGGGAGATGATATTCACACTCCCCTTGTTAATAACCACTCTCCCTTTTTGTCTTTTAGCAAAAAAAAAAATTCATACACTTTCAATACTAAAAAAAAGAAAAAAAAAAGAGTGTGCCTATCAAAAAGGAGGGTGTGAAAATCACTCCCCTTTTTTTAACGTTCATTTTATTTTTTACTTTTAAAAGTTCCTTTTAACTCTTTCTTTTTTAGTAATGAATAAATATGCAATAAAATTTATTTCTTACTATTTTTTAAAAAATTACTTCCACCACCATTTTTTAACTATTTACAAAATTGGGGGAGAGGAGGTAAATTTTGAAAGTAAAAAAAGGGAGGGTTAAAATTATTTTAGTAAATAGTAAAAAATGAGATTAAAGTAATTGTTGATAAATAGTAAGAAAAAAAAGAATTTATTGTCTAATTATTTACTAGTACTTCCTCCGTCCATTTTTAAGTGTCCTGCTTCGTAACTCCAACTTATTAAAAAGACATCATCATTACATCTTTCACATCAACTTTTTTCTCCACTTTTCCTACTTACCCATCATCATTACACTTTTATTTACTAACTTTTCAAAATGAAACCTACTTTTAGGGACAAAATAGACAATGCACCAACTTTTACCCCTCTAACTTTACAAAATGGACACTTATTAAAGGACAGCCCAAAATGAAAAACTGGACACGAAAAAAGGGACGGAGGGAGTACTAAAAAAAGAAAAAGTTAAAAGTAAATTTTGAAAGTAAAAAGTAAAAAAAGAAGGGGGGGAGGTTTATGCTTTCTGTTAACTCCATCCGTTACAAATTGACGGAATTAGACAGCGAGGTTTTTTTTTTTTAAGGAATGATAAGTTCAGATGTCTTTTTTCATTAATTAAAGTCCATATATATTTTTTGTAAAGTTTTTGAAAGTTTAGGGGCTTTTTTGAAAATTTTCATTTTTAGCTTTTTGATCATAATGTAGTTTGAATTTGGTAGAGTGCTTGAAAGACTACTTTTTAGCTTTTTGAATTTTTGGATTTTGATCAGAATGAATTTTCAATCTGATAGTGTGTCACGACCCTATCCCAAAAGTTGTTAAAATGATAGGATTATCGTGACCGGCCAGTGGATCTAACCTCCACCCGAGGCCTCATTACTCAGTCCAAGAGATGCAAAGACTGTAAAAATTTAAAAGTGCAGAAACATAATTGAGATAAAAATACCGTCAAAACCTTAAAGATTTAAAAACCTTACACTATAAAGTGACCTTACGCTAAACAGGAGTAGTCAATTCCTAACTTTGAAGTTTTCAAAATATTGACTAAACATCTTCTTTACATGTCCCCCCGGCAGAAGAGTTCTCATTCCAACTTGGCAATACCTATAGGAAAATAATTAATTTTCCTAAGCCGACAGTTCATGTGAGATACAGTACCAGAGTTATACATTTTACCATGAAAATAACATTTATAAAATTCTTTGACACAACTTATCATTACTTTCTCATAACTTCATAAGAGGAGGATTCATAACATCATCATCACATAATCTTATGATGCACATCCAACAGCTAAACATGAATAAGAGAGCGACCCCATGTAATGTGAAATGATCAAGTCATTGATAGCTGGTGCCACATAATATTCCTCCCTTATAACTCTTTCGTTGGTTATGATATCTTTAAAATTCGTCCTCCCACCCTGGGACACCGCTGACTGGATGCATCAACTTCACCTTTAGATGACAAGGTGTTCATAGAGCCATAATATCATAGTATCTTCACCTTTAGATGGCAAGGTATTCATAGAATCATTCCTTTTAAACACAATCATTCTCATAAAATCGTCATCTTTGAATAAAGAGTTCATAGCATATTTCAATGGTATAAAATGAGAGGTAAACATCATCTCACCAAATCATGCTTTCTTGATAACCTGTATACATATCTTAGCTTTGGGCACATGAAACACATAACATAATTTGCTTGAAAAAGCAATATAATTGGAGGTGTCAAACGTGCGTGTCGTGCGGTGCCGTGTCATTCAACTTCCGTGCCAACCATGCTTCGTGTCGTGCCGTGCTGTGCCGTGCCCGTTTACTTAAATCGTGTCGTGTCGTGCTATTTTCACTCGTGTCGTGCCGTGCCGTGCCCATTTACTTAAATCGTGTTGTGTCGTGCCGTGCTGTTTTTCAATCGTGTCGTGCCGGGCCGGGCCCATTTACTTAAATCGTATCATGCTGTGCTGACCCGTTTTTTAATCGTGTCTTGTTGTGCTGGGCTGGGCCCATTTACTTAAATCGTGTCATGCCGTGCTGACCCGTTTTTTAATCTTGTAGTGCCATTTTCAATCGTGCCGGCTGAACCCATTTACTTAAATCGTGTCGTGCCATGTTGGCCCATTTTTTAATCATGTCGTGCTTCATGACGTGCCCGTTTTACTTGATTGCCGTTTTTAATCGTGTTGTGCCCATTTAGAGGTGTCAAACGGGCCGTGCTTCAAACCCAAGTTCCATAGGACTTGGGTTTGAATCACATGGAGGTTTTTTTTCTTTAAAATTAATTTTTTTCTTATTTATTTTTAGTTGTTCCAATTTAAAAGCTTATTTTTTATAAATTATGAAACTAAAATGCCTTATTTTGTAATTAAAATTATTGTCATTTAATCACATTATATTCATGAGTCACAAGTCAAATTAATAACTTTTTTCCTCTGCCTTGTGTTGTGCCCGGCTAGAATCGTGTCGTGTCGTGCCGTGCGCATTCAACTACCGTGTCGGGCCCGTGCCCGGCTAGAACCGTGTCGTGCCGTGCCGTGCCCATTCAACTACCGTGTCGTGCTAGGCCAACTTCCGTGCCGTGCCCGCCCACTTCCGTGCCCCGTGCCAGTCCGCGTGCCCACTAAAACTGTGCCGTGTCGTGCCGTGCTAGGGCACGACCGTGCCCGTGCCCGTGCCGTGCCAAATTTAACCGTGTCGTGCCGTGTCGACCCGACCCGTTTGACACCCCTAAATATAACTAAGCTAGGTAGAGTATCTCACCTTTGACTTCTCGAGAGCAAAGCTAAAGACTTGATCTTTCTGGTACTCACTCCTTGAACCGACCTATTTGTCACCTTTGACTTCTCGAGAGCAAAGCTAAAGACTTGATCTTTTTGGTACTCACTCCTTGAACCGACCTATTTGTCAATTACTTCATGTCATGGGGTTCTTACTGGCCGGCCCCTTTTCGTCACCCGCTTCCCGTCCGAGCCCACCTCCTGTCAACACTATTCCGCCTAACCCCTGTTCTAGGTAAACTACCAAAAATATCCCTCTCGCTGGGACTCTCGTCGTCATAATACGCATCCACCTCTCCCGTAATATGGCGACATAATCCGATCCAACCCTCCGAACAACTCCCCACCGGAAACTGCAACCGCCGCCCCCCTCTTCCCCGCCGCCGCCAATTGTCTCATTTCACTAACGACGCCGTTCTCATCCCTCTCCTTGATTTCGAACACCACTGTTTACAATTAGCTATTATTTCTGTGGAAACATATGAATAATCAACTGAAAACTCGATCTGTGCATTCGGAACTGACCACGTGTTTGTAGATCTGGTTGATGAACTCGTAATGGAAAACCTGGCAACTCAAAACTTGTATTTGTCGGGATCGTCGGCGGCAAACACAAGCTCGAGCAAAAGATCGGTAGCGGATCATTCGGAGAAATCCACCTCGGTAAGTTCTTATTCGTAAATAGATATAAATATATACGTTTATTTGTTTCTTTTTCTTAATTAATCTGATTGTGATTATTGTTGTGTTTTTTTAATTTTATTTTGCAGCTACGCTCGTCGATACGTTCAAGATCGTTGCAGTAATGATCATGAGTCACTCAATTGATTTCTCTAGTAATCGTTTCGTTCTTGTATTGTTATACAGTAGATTGTTGTACTTCACTTGGTGTGAATTGATTTGTTCAATTTTTGCATGATTGGGATTCAATTGATTTGTTCTGTAAAGATCACGAGTCTCTCAATTGATATCTCATTTTTCGAGGATGTGAAAAGTATAGATGGGATGCTAATTTTGTCTTTTTTAAGGTGTGAATTGTGTCTTTTACGAACATGTGAATTATTTATTTAAGTGTGAATTGTGTCTTTTTTTAAAGAAGCGAATTATGGGAGTGTGAATAGAGCGAATGGGTGTGAATTCTTGCGAATGGGTGTAAATTCTAAGAGGTATGAATTCTCGGGTGCGAATAGTGCAGATGGGGCGTGAATTCTGCAAAAAAATATGTGAATTTTAGGGGTTTGAATTCCGTAAAGGTGTGAATTTTACAAAGATATGTGAATTCTGAAATGTGTGAATTCTGAAAGGTGTGAATTCTTGAAGGTGTGAATTCTGGAGGGTGTAAATTCTCGGAGGTGTGAATTATTGGGGGTGTGAATTCTGAGAGGTGTGAATTCTCGAAGGTGTGTGAATTCTGGAGGGTGTGAATTCTCGGATGTGTGAATTATTGGGGGTGTGAATTCTCGGAGGGGTGTGAATTCTGGGGGTGTGAATTCTCGGAGTTGTGAATTATTGAGGGTGTGAATTCTGAGGTGTGAATTCTTGGAGGTGTGTGAATTCTGAGGGGTGTGAATTCTCGGAGGTGTGAGTTCTTGAGGGTGTGAATTCTGAGGGGGTGTGAATTCTCGAAGGTGTGAATTCTTGAGGTATGAAAAGTGATAGCGACGAAATAGTAAAAACATCTTTAAAAAGGGTCTAGATGGGATAGAACTTTAAAAAAGAATTTGCATGGAACTCTATGTAAAATTTGGGACCGGCCAGGAATTTCCCCGAATTGGTTCGGGGTCGATGCGGCTGTGATATTCCTAACCAATTTAATCGAAGAACTATATAAACTAATCTCTTTACATAGTAATTTTCAAATGAGAAGGTCCTTATTTTAACTAAAATAAGGACCTCTCCATTTCTCCCATTTTCCTTTCAAATTTCGATGATCCGAGCAGCTCAATGTATTCAGAACGTGATTTTAAGAGCGAAAAATCTATGAGTACCGACCATTGGGGGAGAGAAAACGTACCGACGGCCGCCGGCGGGCCGTCTCCGGCCACCGGACGGCCGATCCGAGCCGTTCAAAAATTCTAAAAAATAAAACCGAGGGGGTCAACGCGGGAATCAAGGGCATCCGAGGTGTTTAGGGTGCTTGATCAAAGCACCCTTTTTTCGTGTATATATGTACACATACATATATACACGAAAAAAGGGTGCTTTGATCAAGCACCCTAAACACCTCGGATGCCCTTGATTCCCGCGTTGACCCCCTCGGTTTTATTTTTTAGAATTTTTGAACGGCTCGGATCGGCCGTCCGGTGGCCGGAGACGGCCCGCCGGCGGCCGTCGGTACGTTTTCCCTCCCCGTGGTCGGTACATATAGCAACACTCTTTTAAGAGTACCCACGAGGAATCAACAAAAAAAATGATCAGGAAGGGCTTCATCCGAGCAGTTTTTATTTGAACCGTTCGATAAAAAACAAACAAAAACTGCTCGAATGAAGCATTTTCGGTCATTATTTTTTACTGATTTCTCGCGGGTACCCTTAAAATCACGTCCTAAACACATTGAGCGGCTTGAATGATCGAAATTCTATCGGGAAAGGAAGGTTCTTATTTTATTAAGTTAAGGTGGTCCTTAGGAGAAGGGGACTCTCTCTTTACATGTGTAAATATTTGATCATAGCAGTAGTAACCTATTAGAACTTTGATTGTTTAGGGTTTCCCACAATCTGATTGTTTCGTGTTACAAAAAACTAACATCTAATTAGGAACTAACCTGGTATCCATCTATTAATATATACGTACACAGTTAACATCACATGTAGTACCCAATTACGCATATATATATATATATATACACACACTGTTTCCTTCCTTTTTGGTTCAACCGCACACACTAAACAAATTCATGCACACCCACACACATCACAGTAGCTTTAACTACTACTTCTTTTCTCTTCTTGCTGTTTCTTCTTTCTTTTTCCTTTCTATTGTACGAAGCCTCTCGACTAAGCTTTGTTTTCTTTATTTTGTTTTTTTCTTTTTATTTGCTATACCTATTACTCACACCTCCTCCTCTTCCTTAATTTGTTGGCAGGTGTACACACATGGCAGCTTAATACCCAAGGAATGGCATGGTCATCCCTTAATCTGCAATGAGGTATCACAGTAGTAATTTGGATGAACATCACTCCGACTCGATCAATTGTGTAAGCGTTTCGATCTCCGAAAAATATGAAAAATTAGACATAGACAAATGAAAATGCGTAGATCATTATGGTACTGTTCGATTTCTAAAGAGAAGTACTGAACTCTGTAAATTATATCGTGCTATTCTCTTGCCTCAAAAACATAGACTAGAAATATCGACTTGACCTTAATCATATTTCTTTTTAGCCTACAAATAATATGCAGAGTTACCTAATTAGAGTCACATAATTGCATTTTAGAAACTGGGCTTTACATAGTGTTTGAATGAATATGTGCAAAATGTAAAATGAAAAACATGAAAATGGAAAAAACACCTCCGGAGCACTTTTTGACTTCTACTCTAGATAAGCAAAATGGGCAAAGCCATTTTGCCAAAACTTGGAAAAAAAAGAAAAAAAGAGAGGAGCCAAACATGCACTTACAAAATGAAAAAATCCGAAAATGAGAAAGAGCTTGGAAAATGTGTTCTCCAAAACATACTTGCAAAATGAGGAACCAAATGATCAAAATGTGAAGATGTGTAATAATGAAAATGTGAAAATGAGCTAACCAAACACCTCTGTAATCCTCTCTAATTAATAAAGACTCAACATCATCTGCCGGACAGCTGATTATGCAGATTACGAGCTCAACTTCAATTATTTGCTACTTACCCAAAAAAAAACTTCAATTATTTGATACAAACCATGAACTGGTTTTTTATATACCACACGGCAGGAGAGAAAACCATTGGCCAATCATTGGAGAGAACAATCTCTCCAATTCTGGCGTGTAAAAAAAATTTTGCGATCTCACTTCAATGATCGAGATCGTTCATTTTGTTATACTCGTTGAGAACATCAACTATACCAAAAATCAAGCGTATTGCGCATCGTTTTGTATGATTTTGGAACAATCCATAATCTACTGATGTAAAAGTTAGGACACCGGATTATTAAAAGTCCTGAGTTCGAGTCTTCAGGAAGGAGATGCTCGATTTCTGTTGTAATTACTAATAAGTAACTCTTAACAACCTATTGTCTGGCAAAAAGTAAAAAAACGACGTTCGTGAAATTATTACTTCTATCATTCCTCATCTTTGGTTTTTTCTTCTATAATTAGATGCGTTCACCTTGTGAATCTCGCGCGTTTTAAATATCAACGCATCACATCCCACACCATTTCCTCACTCACAATGTTATCTTTTGACAACGTTCACACAATCATTGTCTTAGGTCCCATTCCGCTTATGTTCTTATTTTTAAGTAATTATTCTTATTTTACGAGACAGATCATTCTCTCATAATACATTATCTTTAATTCAAAAATAAATACTTAACTTATTTTAGTTAGCGAAATGGGACCTTAATTTACTGATTGCTCTCTCTTCGATGAGTATAATTTAATTTATTCTTGATTAACCACGTGGATGGCATTAATTAGCAGAGCACATATTTCATTCATATTACTCAGCAACAACGGATATCAATTCAATATAGCATGGACGGAAGGAAGATCGGATGAACCCGGGCGGCCGCCTACTGATGTTTGAAATTTTTATAATTAGAACTATAGTAGTTTTGTTCTCAAAAAATTTAAAATCATACATGTTCGCCCGCCCGACGAGTTTTTGAACAATCGAACACCCACTCAACCAAGACTTTTACGACAATTTGTATTATTTTTAGCAATAGTTTTATTTTTGTAGTAGTGTTATACCTTTTGAAATAGGCAATAGGTATACAGCTATAATTATTGATGACGGTATTCTAGTTACTCAATAGACTAATCGATACTACTATATATATACAAATGATTGGAGTTGGATTTGATCGATTTATTTAGTTTTCATCCTGTCAAATGTAGGGACAAATACTAATCAAGTCCTTACCGAGCGTACTGCATATACTATAACATACGCGTTCCTAGCCTGTGGGACCTGTCCTTTCTGCAAGTGAAGATGATGAGCAATTTATCAAACCAAAAAACATAAATTAATCAAGAATAGATAAACTTTGGGTATGAAAAAGATTATCTAAAGTTTTGAGACTTTTAAGTAGGTTTTACCAAACAATAAGAAAAATCCCTCAAAATTAAGGGTCTCTAAACATTGACGGATGTGGAGAAGAAGAAAAAAGGAAAAAGTATTGAGTGCGCCCTCGACACACACTGTTTAGTAGAAGAGAAAAAGTGTTTTCTGGATCAACCAGACAGGGGGCTGTCCGGACATAACTTATTCCCGTAGTAGAATTCCATCTGCACGAAAAATATCGACACAATGGTAACGGCACTTGCATCCACAACTTGCACGAAGCACCAACTTGCTACCACCACTTTGAAAACTCACTACCGTCACATCAAAATACTCAAGACCAATTCAAACTAATAGATGAAATTAGCGGTGATTACCGGATAAGAGAAATTACCGGAATATCCCCACAGCCCCAGAGGAATGAGAAAGTCCCGCGTCAGGGAAGAGAAGCATGCACAAGGGTAGGACAAACCAAAGAACAATGAACTCCCACCGGAGGTCCAACAAAACAAAAACAATCCTCCAAACGGAGGCAGAAAGCTACCATTTGAAAAGAAAAAAAGAAAACAACCAGTCAATAACTGGTAACAAGTCAATCGAGTAGTCTGCTGAGCCGCACCGAGTTAAGGACGAATCGCACCATCACAGACTATCTTGAGGCCAAGGCTCCGTCTCTGTCAAGACCTCAGCGACCTCGACCCCAAAACCCACTTTCGGTAACCATAAGCCACACAACGAACTACCTCCAGGAACCATAACGGCGAGAGACGCGGTTGGTGCTGGTGGTATGGGGAGGAGGAGGATGGGGGGTGATGGAGGAAAAGAGAAAAAACTCCCGGATCTAGGATCGGGAGAGGGAGGTATAACCCGCGAAGGGGAGAAACCCCTCCTTTCCTGCCGCCGCATAAGGATTTAAAACCCTAGGGGCCAAGGAGGGGAAGGAGAGAGGAGGGGGCGGCGGCTACGCTGGCTAGGGTTTGGTGAGAGAGAGAGAGAGAGAGAGAGATTTTATCGTTTTTATAATTAAGTTACAATTCTTTTTATTGTTGGCCCATCCAAATTTCAATTCCTGCGCGGGTCCCAAAGCGCTAGTCGAATTCGAAATCCAAATGGATGAAACTGGACTACAACATGCACATAATGATCATCTTTCTTCATCGATCGTTATCTCTTCAGTAACAGTACTGACTAGTTGAGTTGGAGTATTTTATATTATATATAACCTCAAATGAGGAGGAGGAGGAGGAGTGTCATAGACGATCACTTGAGTGCATGTTTGGCTCGTACCATTTCTATACATCAATCCCAATAGATTCCTTTCCATTTACCCGATCATCCAATTAAAGTCTCCATACTGTGATTGTGTTGAATCCGATGGTGTTTCTAGGGTTTCCTTGGTTTCTTGGGAAGAAAAAAAAGAGTACTAGCTAGTGACTGGACAATAGCATCTTAACAGTAGTACTGACGCAGAATAAACTAGTTAAAAAAAAAAAAAAACTAGCACAAAAAAAAAAAAAAGAAGCCACAATAATGAAAATTATAGGAGGAGGTGGAGGAAATTACCATGATCATATATCCATACAGTCTATCTTCTCTTTTTAATGAAATGAATGCTAGGCTGATTTACTGAACCAGGGGAGGTTGTTGTGATCTTTCTTTAATATATATGAGTCTCATTTCGGATCCAACATAACAATATAAACGGTGCGCTTTTTTTTTTCCTACCAAGTTGAGATTTATCTTGTATACCAAAAAAACATATTGATTGGATCGTAATAGTTACATGAACGATAATTTTGTGTTTTTTTTTTTCATGTGGTGATTTGTTAGGAAAATCATGCATATTGTAGAAAGGGGGATTGTCATATATATACTTGGTTTTGTTGGTAATTTAATAATTTGTATAGGAAGATAAAATTCGACAGATGATGAAAAGTAAATTACTTATTTACCCTTCAAGGTTCCTTTTAATTCCTAAGTTTGGTTGGGGAAAGAGTACTAGGGACCAAAAAATGGAATCCCTCTTTACCAACTGTATTACTACAATTGGTCCCCAAAACTATGTCCCTAATTCATTAATCCACCCCATCCAAGTTGTAAAATTTGACCAACCAAATACTTTTGTCCCAATTTCTCATACCTGTCTTCCACGCCAAAAACAAAAATCACCACCATCGACTCACTCTCTCTCGATCGAAGAATTGGTGAAGGGGTACTACTTTTTTGCTAAGCCAAAAAAGTGGAGGAGGGGGTGACCGTGTATTGTAAGTTGTAACCATTCTCTGGGCGTGACCGTAGGACTAGCTAGTGGACCACAATGGACTTCGCATGAGGATCAAGTTCGAGAAGGCGCGTTGCTAGCATGACTGAAACCCCTGACCTCTTAACCACCCATACATGATTGGAGTGGCCTTAAATTGTCCAGCGGCAAATGCTTGGCCTATTGGATTAACTAGTCCAAACAACTAGTCTATCCAACTTAATTAATAGTCCAATTGACAATCAAGCCCTTCATCCTTCTGTAAACACGAACTGGGGTACATTTGAGATTACGCACAATACTGAGAAATCCGGGCCATTAATTGATGAGACAGACGATCCGGATGTGCGCAACACCATCCCAAAATCTTGTTAACAGGTAGCATGCATGGATATATACAGGTAATGAGAGAACATGAATTTTGTAGAGTTGCCCTTGAAAAAGGGCAAGAAGACAGTCAATGGGCTCATCACTGTCCTCTTTTGATTAGCAGAAAAGGCTTCTAGCAATAGTACGTGTTTGTGTTTTTGTGCATGTATAATTGCACGTCTGTCCATTAGATAGCAAACAAACAGACACTGGACGACAAACACGACTTCGTCAGAGAGAGAGAGAGAGAGAGAGAGAGAGAGAGAGAGAGAGAGAGTAGCGGTTTGGCGTTGATATTGTGGGCGGAGTTTCAGTTGATATTGTGGGCGGACTTTCCTTTAGAGCACAGCGGACACATGCATAACAAAGTTCATTACAAAAATTTTGAACAAAGTCAAATTAATTATCAAATAAAGCAAAACGAAAAAAGTACGAGGCAATTTATGTCTTTCATCCCGAACATCTCTCACCTGACGCATATTCTGTCGAAGATTCATATCTTTCTAACAGTCTCAAAAGAGATAAAGTACTAGTCAAAAACAAAAGAAAATTAAGTCCCCCGAGGATTAGATTAACTCTGATCAAGTAGGAAAGCACCGGTGAACTCTCAAAACTACAGTTCTGAAAAGTCACAATGAGTTGCCTAGCTAAAGACCCCATATAAGATTGGAGCACTATTGACAAGAATAAACAATATCTGAAAGAACTCGATCTTAGGCGAAATATTCATTCCAATACAAAACTAACTACTCTCGAGAAAACAAGAAACAAAACTCACACAGGTCAAATGACAATTCTCAAGAGAAGAGAGAAAAACAAAACAGTTACTAAATTATAGAAGAAAATGTTTAGAACTAGTATGATAACCTTCTCCTCCCATCGCTATACAATGGTGTAAAACCCTAGGGGGAGGGGAAGGGAAAAGAACACTAATGCTAATTGCACAGATAATGGAGTCCATACTCCATGCACAAATCATTTTAGGACACGTTTCGGTTCCCATAAATATGATTCGAGCCACTCATTTTGTTCAAAATATTTTTTTTAGGGCTCTTGTAAAAAATCATTTCAACCGGATACCGGTAGGGGCCTTTACGAAATATCCAACTTTTTTCCAGAATTCAGGCCAAAATCTAGGTCAAAGTTGGATGTTTTGTAAAGACTATCTGGTAGAACTTATTTTTTACATGGATCCTAAACAAAAATATTTTAAACAAAATAAACGGCTCCGATTATATTTATAAAACCCAAAATGGATTCCAAAATGATCTGTGCATAGAGTATGTACTCCATTATCTATGCATCTAGCACAACTCGGAAAAGAAAGAGATTTGTGATGGTTAGAATTGAGAGAGAGAGAGAGTTGTGATGGGTTAGAATTGAGAGAGAGAGAGAGAGAGAGAGAGAGAGAGAGAGAGAGAGAGAGAGAGAGAGAGAGAGAGAGAGAGAGAGATTCTTAAAGTAGATCATCTATGCACAAAATTAACTTCAAACGAGTATCGATTTCTAAAAAAACACAGCAAATTTGGTCGACACATACAGCGGCTAAAATTTTATTGCAAATTTAAATAAACCATTTTAGTACTGCACATGGGCATTTAATTTGTTCATGTAGCCATCGACATTCGCTCACGGCATTTATTTGTAAGAAAGATAGATGATTTATTTTACAAGCTTGACAAAGTGACAAATTGGTATGTCCTTAACATTATTGTATAATTATTGATGTCACTCCTTGAGAAAGGCTCACGAAACTCAAACTGAAATCGAATTTCTATCTTTATTTAAAGAAAGTACATTTTGTGTAATTTCTATCTTCCATTTAAAAAGAGTTACGGTTTTACTTTTTTGAAGAGCCAAAAAGATTTACCATTGGATTGTCACTTGCAGTTTGGGTCAATCTTGATCTTATTTGAATCAATTCGTTAATATTATGAGTATGAATGTGTAGTAGTTAATTCAAAGAAAGATCTCCTTATTATTAGGAGATGTGTTCAAGAAAACCGACATAACCGCTAAACCGATCCATTTGATCAGGATAGAACTTTCATATTTGGTCATGTTCCTACGGTTCTTTAATATATAGTAGTTTATTAAAGACTTTCTTAACAAATGAGACTTTGGCTCCGTTCAGTTGCCAGGAATATTGTACGGGAAAGTTATTCTCAGGAAAAGTCAAGTAAAATGAAGTAAAGAAAAAAGAAAATTATTTTCCTGTGAGTGTTCATTTGACAAAAGAATTTTGCAAGAATAATTAAGGTTTAGTTGTTCATTTGTCAGGAAAAAGAAACTTTCGGAAAAATTTTGTGAGTGTTCACTCATTTTCCTTTTCCCGCGACGCAAAATCCTGTGTTTTTTGCAGGATCACTTTTGCAGGAAAGTAATTCCTGTAGGAAAACTTAAAAACATGTTTCCCATTACTTTCCTGCCAACTGAACACTACAAAAATCATGGGAAAGTTGATTTTTCCATCCTTTCTTGTACTTTCCTGACAACTGAACGGAGCCTTTGGGTCCATGCTTTGTGAGATATACGGAGTATAAGACCATTAGGGAATGGTATTGATCATACTCTATCCATCCCTAAAAGATTATCTGTTTTTAATATTTGAACGTCTTAGAAAATTATCTATATTTTTAAATTGATATCATTTTTTATACGCAATAATAATCTTTCTTGATAAATCTCATTTCCATTAGACAAAAAATTTAAATTCAGAGAGAACATTATAAAGTATAAAAACCTGGACAATGTTTTGAGAGGTTCAAATAATTAATGAAAATAGACAAATTTTTCGGGAATGGACAAAGTATAATTAATCTCATAGAATGACACATAACAATCATTTTGGGGTTTTAATCTCCTTGGTTGACTTCTTGTAAATCAAGGGTTTGAGTTTCGGAGGGGTACTTGTTGCCTTTCTCTTTGCTTCTTTTAGTCTTTGTAATTATTTTCAAAGGATAAACAAAAAAAATTCGCCGGTTCAAAAAAATTCATTTAACTATTAATCCCGTCAACAAACGGATCCGAGGCTCTTGAAAGTAACTGACTGCAGGCACAAATAGTCTTTGTAATCCTTCAAAAATTAATTAAAAAAATTCGCTGTTAAAAAAATAAAAATAAAAGACTGCAGGCACAAGATGCCTGTATGAAATATGGCCAACTCTGATGGACCGGTTCATGTCCAAAGATATCCTTTAAACAATATTAATATAGGGATCATTATATTCTTTTTTTACTAGATAAGACATACAGCACAAGCCAAAATAGACAAAATAAGAAATAATATAGGTAGAGTCATAGATTTTAATTTTCTTAATTATTCAATTCATCAGTTAATTAATCATTTAAATGTTCTTTGTCCACTGCAGCGTTTGTATAATTGCTACTACAGTTCTGCCAGGTGATTTGTTGTAACGAACGCTATGAATGCAAGCTAAGAACGAGAAATTGAAAACTAAACAAGAAATCACAAAGACACAAGATATACGTGGTTCCCCAAGATGGGTACGTCCACGGGCGAGGAGAGAGACGATTCACTAACCAACGTGAAGAAGAGATACAAAGAGCCGGCTATAATCCGTAACTCTAGAAAGGCCACAATATGAAAGCCCAAAAGATAATTCCTAGAAGTTTCCCAAAAGCCTTATTTATAATAGGCTACAAAAACGGGAACAACATAATTAACCAATGTGGGACTAAAGAATACAAGGCATTCCCAACAATTCTCCACATTGACTTGAATTCCACCGAACTAAATCACCAAATATAGCTATCCCCTTCTAACCTCTCACTCGCCAAATGCCCCCGAGGGGCGATCAACTGCAAATACCAAGCAAGCCCAAGCAATGCTTGAACTTGGCAACCGGAACCGGTTTAGTCAACATATCTGCTGGGTTATCTGCCGTACCCACTTTCTTCACCTCAACTTGCTTCTGTGAGATGATATCCCGAACGAAGTGATACCTGACATCGATATGCTTAGTCCTCTCATGATACATCAGATTTTTAGTCAAATGTATAGCACTCTGCGAATCACAAAATACTGAACTCACACCCTGTGCAAGACCAAGCTCACAAAGCAAACCTCTCATCCACAATGCCTCCTTCACAGCTTCAGCAATGGCCATATACTCCGCTTCTGTTGTAGACAGCGCAACTGTAGCCTGTAAAGTAGCTTTCCAACTAATGGCACTTCCGGACAGAGTAAAGACATAACCTGTCAGAGACCTCCTCTTATCGTGGTCACCGGCAAAATCCGAATCAACATAACCAACAGCATGATCACCAGAATTGACAATCCCAAACAATAGACCAACACCTGCAGTTCCGCACAAATACCGTAGTATCCATTTCACAGCCTCCCAATGTGCCTTTCCTGGACGCCCCATATAACGACTAACGACACTAACTGCATGTGAAATATCAGGACGAGTACATACCATGGCGTACATAAGGCTCCCAACTGCGCACGAATATGGAACCTGAGACATATACTTCTCCTCATCCTCCGACTGTGGTGACAACTCAGCTGAAAGTCGAAAGTGTGCTGCCAAAGGGGTACTGACTGGCTTCGAGTTCTGCATGGCAAAGCGCTCAAGTACTTTAAGAACATAAGACTTCTGATTCAAAAATAATTTGCCAGCTACTCGATCTCTGCAAATCTCCATACCCAAAATACGTTTTGCCGCACCCAAATCTTTCATCTCAAATTCACCACCTAACTGTTGTTTCAACCTGTTGATTTCTGATACACTCTTGGCAGCAATAAGCATATCATCAACATACAACAGTAGATAAACAAATGAACCATCTGGAAGTTTTCGAAAATATACACAACTGTCATACTCACTTCTTGAATATGACTGGCTTATCATAAAAGTATCAAACCGCTTATACCACTGCCTAGGGGATTGCTTGAGGCCATACAAAGATTTACGAAGTAAACAAACATGATCCTCCTTACCAGAAACAACAAATCCCTCAGGCTGACGCATATAAATCTGTTCCTCAAGCTCGCCATGCAAAAACGCAGTTTTGACATCAAGTTGCTCTAACTCAAGATCATAACATGCAACAATAGCAAGTAAAGTGCGAATGGAACTATGTTTTACAACTGGTGAAAATACCTCATTGTAGTCAACACCCTCCTTCTGGCTGTATCCTTTCGCCACTAGCCGAGCTTTAAACCGAGCGTCTTCTACCCCTGGAATACCTGGTTTGCGCTTGAAGATCCACTTGCATCCAACAATCCTCTTCCCTTTCAGCGGTTCTACTAACTCCCATGTCTGATTCTTCTGAAGAGACTCAATCTCCTCATTCATAGCAACAAACCACTGTGCAGACTCAGCGCTCAAAATAGCTTCCGTATAGCTTGAAGGCTCCTCATACTCAACTGTTTCAGCAACTGATAAAGCATAGGCCACCATCTCAGAATAAGCCGAATACCTTTCAGGAGGCCGAATCTCCCTCCTTGGCCTATCTTTAGCAATAGTGCGTGGTTGCTCCACTAATGCATCAACCTCTGTGTTTGAACTCTTGAACTCCTCTTCAATTGGCTTCTCAATGTGCTTCTTCCCTGAGTCGGAAGCTTCACCCAAAAACTCCACCTGCTTTGGAACACTATGTTCCTGAACTGTATCATCAACCTGCTTAGACTCCTTAATCAGATAATTTTCATCAAAAGTCACATCCCTACTGATCAAAAACTTCAAATCATCAGAGCACCATAACCTGTACCCTTTGACACCTGCTGCATAACCCAAGAAAATACACTTCTTGGCCCGTGGCTCCAGTTTACCTTCATTCACATGAGCGTAAGCTGGACACCCAAAAACACGCAACACAGAATAATCAGCCGGATGACCTGACCATACCTCAAACGGAGTCTTACACTCAATAGCAGTCGACGGAGACCTGTTCACCAAATAGCATGTTGTGGAAACGGCTTCAGCCCAAAATTCTTTGCCCAATCCGGAATTGGACAACATACAACGTGCCTTCTCCAAAAGAGTCCTGTTCATTCGTTCAGCCACACCATTCTGCTGAGGGGTTTTTCTCACTGTGTGATGCCTCACAATGCCCTCATCACTGCAGAACCTATCAAACTCGCCAAGACAAAACTCCATACCATTGTCAGTTCTCAAACGTTTTATTTTCTTACCAGTCTGATTCTCAATTAAAGTTTTAAACTGTTTGAATGTATTAAAGACGTCACTCTTATGTTTCAACATATACACCCAAACCTTACGAGAGAAATCATCAATAATACTCATAAAATATCGAAAACCACCTTTAGAAGTTACCTCTGCGGGACCCCAAAGATCCGAGTGAAAATAATCCACCGTGCCTTTGGTGCGATGAACAGCTGTACTGAATTTTACCCTGCACTGCTTGCCGTAAACACAATGCTCACAGAAATCCAGCTTCTCAATTTTCTGGCCACATAGCAAACCCTGTTTGCTCAAAACTGTCATCCCCCTCTCGCTCATATGCCCAAGGCGCATATGCCACAAACGAGTCAAGTCTGAATCTGAAATCTTGGATGAAGCAACCGTTGCTGCAGCACCTATAACTGTACTGCCCTGGAGTGTATAGAGGTTACTACGCTTCTGACCTTTCATCAGTACTAATGCACCCCTTGAGACTTTCAAAACTCCACCTTCACCGAGGAATTTGCAACCATGAGAATCAAGAGCACCTAGGGATATAAGATTTTTCTTCAAATCCGGAACATGTCGAACCTCAGATAAAGTCCTAACAATACCATCATGCATCCTAAGCTGAATCGTTCCTGAACCAACAGTCTTACAGGCCATGTTGTTGCCCATCAAAACTGTACCACCATTGACCGCCTCATAAGTAGAAAACCACTCTCTATGCGGACACATATGGTATGAACATCCAGAATCTAGAACCCACTCGGTATTAGAGCGAGAATCGCCCTCTGTAACTGATAACACATTATCTGACTCATCTGAACTTTCAGCAATTCCAGCAATTACTTTACCCCCTTTCTGGTCTTCTTTTTCCTTCTCCTTGAGTTTTAAACAGTCACTTTTCCAGTGCC
This sequence comes from Rhododendron vialii, assembly GCF_030253575.1. Lineage (NCBI taxonomy): Eukaryota > Viridiplantae > Streptophyta > Magnoliopsida > Ericales > Ericaceae > Rhododendron > Rhododendron vialii. The sequence goes on along the minus strand of NC_080562.1, from coordinate 9,761,986 downwards.
CGGGTTTCTTGCAATAATTGCACTTTCCCTTCTTCTTACCTGATGATCTGGATCTTCCCCTATTACTCGACTCCACCCTTTCTGTTGTTCTTCCCCTAACAAACAAACCCTCCGCATGTGCATCACCCTCACCTGACACTTTTTTCCTCAATTCTTTCGAATATAGGCTGGCCTTAACATCCTCCATGGATATCGTGTCTTTGTCATACAATAGGGTTGTAACAAAGTGCTCATACGAAAGTGGTAAAGAACATAGCAAAATTAGGGCTTGGTCCTCATCCTCAATTTTACTATCAATATTTTTCAGATCCATAATAATACGGTTGAACTCGTCTAAATGATCTTTAACAGGTATACCTTCTCGCATACGAAACGTATAAAGACGTTATTTGAGATATAACCTGTTGGTGAGCGACTTCGTCATATATATGCCTTCCAACTTCAGCCAAATTCCTGCTGCTGAAGTTTCTTCTTCCACCTCGCGAAGAACGTCATCTGCCAGACTCAACTGAATAGAACTCAGAGCTTTGGCATCCGTATCATCCCAATCTTCCTCTTTGATTCCAGAACTAGTCTTGCCTAACAAAACCTTGTGCAATCCTTGTTGGGTTAACAAAGCCTTCATCTTTACTCTCCAAAGACTGAAACTGCTGCTCTGCCCATCAAACTTCGCAATCTCGAATTTAGCCGCCATAGCCACAATCGGAAACGAAACCCTAGTTTTTGCAACCTAAGGCTCTGATACCAGTTTGTTGTAACGAACGCTATGAATGCAAGCTAAGAACGAGAAATTGAAAACTAAACAAGAAATCACAAAGACACAAGATATATGTGGTTCCCCAAGATGGGTACGTCCACGGGCGAGGAGAGAGAGGATTCACTAACCAACGTGAAGAAGAGATACAAAGAGCCGGCTATAATTCGTAACTCTAGAAAGGCCACAATATGAAAGCCCAAAAGATAATTCCTAGAAGTTTCCCAAAAGCCTTATTTATAATAGGCTACAAAAACGGAAACAACATAATTAACCAATGTGGGACTAAAGAATACAAGGCATTCCCAACATGATTGATTACTGAGAACGAGAAAGTGCTAGAGTAATAGACCCTGTGCTAGAGTAATAGACCCTGACTACGGGAACTGAGGAATAAAATATTAAATATTGCCACTAATCTAATTAAATACTCGTAAATTGTCAATATTATTCTCCATCTACTTCTCCATATATATTAATCTAATGAAAGAAGAGTGAAGAAGGAATAAATGGGCCCATCGACTCCTTTGAAATTTGTGAGCTTCGCCGAAATGTAGAAGGCATTCAACTAGGTACCACCTAACAAATTCATTTTTTGTTTTTTTCTCCTCACAAATTCATTGTTTATTTAATAGAATTTCATTTTTGTTTGTCCTTGCGTTTAATACTTTCAGTATTTAGGGCTGTGATTTTTTCACACATTCCTTTCTCATAAATACACTTTTTTTGTTCTCTTATAATGTAAATTTACAAAATTAAACTTTTATTTTTATATTCTTTCATACTTGGAATGACAAAATTGTAAATTCAGTTCACAAGAAAATAAAAATTGAGGTGTGGTTATAAAAAAAAAAAAGAGCGTGTGAAAAACACTACCAACAAAAAAAATCAATTGTTGAACTTTTTTAATTATGTCACTTATTTTTGTCAATCAATAGAAGAGATCATTTACATCATGAAGTATAAAGTATAAATCTGGAACACTATAATAATTATGAAAGTCTACAAGATAATTAAGTCCAACAATTTAACCAATAACAGAAATAAGCTCATTATAGGGAAAAAACAAAGAAAGAGAGGAAAAATCTATCTAAGAGTATCCATAGTGGCCTAACCAAAATTGGATAACTAAAAGTTGTCACATCAGCTTTTGGTTATCTATTTAATTAAGAGATAACTAAAGTTAGCAATATAGAGGCCCACAATAGCATAATTAAAATTGGATATCTAAAACTTGCCACATCACATTTTCAAACTGCCAAAAACTAAAAATTGTGAACATAATGTTTTAAAAATAATTTTCAAACTAATAAATTTATTTTACTAAAAAAATAACAAAAAGCTTTTGAAAATAATTTTTCCAAATCAAATTTCAAAAACAAGTTTTCATTTTTGAAGAAAAACTATTTTTAAACAAATAATAGTTTTAGAAAAAAAAAAGGGTCTTGAAATTGTTTTTTAAGATTTTTTTTTGAAAAGAAATTAATCCTGTCAACAAACGGATCCGAGGCTCTTGAAAGTAACTGACTGCAGGCACAAATAGTCTTTGTAATCCTTCAAATATTAATAAAAAAAATTCGCTGTTAAAAAAATAAAAATAAAAGACTGCAGGCGCAAGATGCCTGTATGAAATATGGCCAACTCTGATGGACCGGTTCATGTCCAAATATATCCTTTAAACAATATTAATATAGGGATCATTATATTCTTTTTTTACTAGATAAGACATACAGCACAAGCCAAAATAGACAAAATAAGAAATAATATAGGTAGAGTCATAGATGTTAATTTTCTTAATTATTCAATTCATCAGTTAATTAATCATTTAAATGTTCTTTGTCCACTTCAGCGTTTGTATAATTGCTACTACAGTTCTGCCAGGTGATTGATTACTGAGAACGAGAAAGTGCTAGAGTAATAGACCCTGTGCTAGAGTAATAGACCCTGACTACGGGAACTGAGGAATAAAATATTAAATATTGCCACTAATCTAATTAAATACTCGTAAATTGTCAATATTATTCTCCATCTACTTCTCCATATATATTAATCTAATGAAAGAAGAGTGAAGAAGGAATAAATGGGCCCATCGACTCCTTTGAAATTTGCGAGCTTCGCCGAAATGTAGAAGGCATTCAACTATGTACCACCTCACAAATTCATTTTTTGTTTTTTTCTCCTCACAAATTCATTGTTTATTTAATAGAATTTCATTTTTGTTTGTCCTTGCGTTTAATACTTTCAGTATTTAGGGCTGTGATTTTCACACATTCCTTTCTCATAAGTACACTTTTTTTGTTCTCTTATAATGTAAATTTACAAAATTAAACTTTTATTTTTATATTCTTTCATACTTGGAATGACAAAATTGTAAATTCAGTTCACAAGAAAATAAAAATTGAGGTGTGGTTATAAAAAAAAAAAGAGTGTGAAAAACACTACCAAAAAAGAAAATCAATTGTTGAACTTTTTTAATTATGTCACTTATTTACGTCATGAAGTATAAAGTATAAATCTGGGACACTATAATAATTATGAAAGTCCACAAGATAATTAAGTCCATCAATTTAACCAATAACAGAAATAAGCTCATTATAGGGAAAAAACAAAGAAAGAGAGGAAAAATCTATCTAAGAGTATCCATAGTGGCCTAACCAAAATTGGATAACTAAAGTTGTCACATCAGTTTTTGGTTATCTATTTAATTAAGAGACAACTAAAGTTAGCAATATAGAGGCCCAAAATAGCATAATTAAAATTGGATATCTAAAACTTGCCACATCACATTTTCAAACTGCCAAAAACTAAAAATTGTGAACATAATGTTTTAAAAATAATTTTCAAACTAATAAATTTATTTTACTAAAAAAATAACAAAAAGTTTTTGAAAATAGTTTTTCCAAATCAAATTTCGAAAAAAAGTTTTCATTTTTGAAGAAAAACTATTTTTAAACAGATAACAGTTTTAGAAGAAAAAAAAGGGTCTTGAAATTGTTTTTAAGATTTTTTTTTGAAAAGAAATCATTATTCAAAAACAAGTTTTTTAAAAGAAAACAGTTTTTGAAAAAAAAAAAGGGGTCTTGAAATTGTTTTTAAAGATTTTTTTGAAAAGAAATCATTATTCAAAAAAAAAATTTTAAAAAAATTGTGTAAAAACAATTTTTTTTTTAAAAAAAAACAGTTTTTGAAAAAAAAAGTTTGTGTAAATATAGTTTTTGGAAAAACACTATAGACACCTTAATTCGGGCCTCCGAATAATCTTTAAGTTCTCCAATGATGAAATAAAGAAAAATATACTTTCAAGGCTTGGATTGTTGCTCCTTTGTTATTCCTTCTCTAAATCTCAAAGAAAACCCCTTTTCTAAACATGTAAGGTGGCCCCTGGTTCAATTGCAAAGAGAAAAATGCGTTTGCTTAGTCAAAAACAACTTTTTTTCCATGACACATTAATGGTAAAATGGGCACACATTTCAATGTATAAAACGTCTTTAAGTAAAATCAATTGGGTTAGAAAGAGGACTCGACAAGCTTTCCAACGCTTCGAACCGTGCTCAAATCCGAGTTCAGGAGTGTCCGGGGCGCCCCCGCGAAGTTTGGTGTGCTGTGCTGACACAAAATACTGCGCGGCGTTTCAAAGCGTCGCGCGATATTTCAGAAACGCCACGCGGCGTTTCAGAAAATTTCAAAAAAATCACTCCATCGCACGAGACTTCAATATACAACACAATATTTCTCTTTATGTCGTGCGGCATTTCGGAGAAAAGTTCTGACAGTTGCAGAAAGTTGTCGGTCACCCCTGCAGATGCAATAATTGAAAAATGGCTTGGCCAGAGCACGTTTTTCACATTTGTTTGCCTTTGGGTGCACTCTAAGCATATTTTTACCTGTAAATACACCTCCCTCTAATTGAGAAGGACACCCCTTCAACTCAAAATAAAGTTATTCTGTCATTTTCTAGACTCTCACTCTCTCTTTAAAAATATCCCCCATTCTTTTTCTCTTTTTAAGTTTAGTAAACTACTGATTTAGGAGGACCTCCATCTCAAAGCATCCAAACAACCTCATATCCTTCAATTCTCATTCAAGTATTTCAAGTCCAAATCAACTTCTATTCCTCCATCTTCAAACACGTTCAAGTTTCGATCAAAAGGTATAAACAAATTTCTTGGGCTAAACCACGTTTAGCTTTGAGGAGAGCCGATCGAGGCCCTTCTCGGTCTTTCTATACTGAGTTTGGGTCACAAACAATCTTTATATTCAAAAAGCACAAAAAAACAGTTTCTGCACTGTAATACACTACATCGTGCGGCATTTTATAACACTGCACGACGTAGTGTATTACACCGTGTATTATTTTATTTTTTGTACATATTCCTTCTTTATGTTAATTCTGTTTATTACTTTTCTGTGCGGGTACATTCCAGAATCAAGTTTCATATTAAAAGTCTTCTGTCGAGCAAAAAAAAAATGTTAAAAGTCTTTTTGTTTTTACTTTATTAAATCTTTTAACATTTCAAAAAAAATTTAATATTGCTTTTCATGATAAGATGAACAAAAGAGTTTCGTAAATCATTTTTCAGAGATTTGGGAAATATAAAAAACAGTTTTGCGGACCTATGTTTGTTTTATCATGTAAAAGCGAACTAAGTCTGGAATGCGTAAATATGTACACCGCACGGTATTTTAGTCACACCGTGCGACGTATCCGAGTCGCCGTGCGACGTTTCACATGATATTGGTAGACTGCTGTAATGCTGTTATTTCACTTTCTGTATATTGTTCATCCATTTCATACTGCACAGCTCGCACTACAAGCACGTCAATGTGATATATTAAACCCCATGTCCCTTTCCCGTACATGTTTTAGTCAAAATTAAGTTTTTTTAAAATGATATTAAATCCCCCATTTAAAATGCTAAGTAGAGACCGATTTTATCGGGCGAGCGGGGTGTTTTTTCAACAAAACCTTCCATGTTCGTAACATGGCTCTCGAACCCAAAATTTCATCGCTTTCGCTAGATCAGAAGCATTTCTTTTCAAATCAAGCCCTCGATTTCTCGGATCATTCATCTCAAAAATTCAAGTGGCGACTCTCGAAGGCGAGCCAGTCGAGAAGCCCATAAACACTCTTTTTTAAATAAATAAAAAACAGTTTTTAGAAAAACACTTGTTGTGTAGAAACAGTGTTTAAAAAACAAGTTTTACAAAAATAGTTTTTGAAAAAAAACTATCTTTGAAATAATTTTTTGAAAACATTGTTTAGAGAGAGGGAGAAATGCGAAGAAAGAAAAGATTTTTGTGTAATGATAGGTGTACTTTGATTGAGAACATATGGGATCTACTAAATTTTCTAATTGACAAAAGGCGGCTAGTTTTAATTATCAAAAAGCCAAAATTTGATTAGTTGCTAAGAGGTTGCTAAATTTTGTTATTCCAATGCGAGCACTTTTTTGAATACACATTGTTAGTCCTAGCAACATTTGAGTTTTAGTTATGTCACGACGGATGTTCTAAGAAAAGAACACCGACATACAGGTGGAGAAATTCAAACTCATGACCTCATAATTAACCAATTGAACTAGTCCCAGCCAATTGGTTAATTATGGTTCTTATTTTTTAAGAAGACAATTTCAAGCTCAAAAATTATTGGCTTATTGAAATCTAAAAATATGCAATATGGATCTTGTTTGAAAGATCTCGATGAGATCTTTTATACGATGCAAAAAAAAATTTAAAAATTATTTTTCATTTACATTATTTTTTAATTTAAAAATGTGAAATAAGCTGTTTATTAAGAAGGTTTCTGGAACAGGGCCTTCAAGGTATTGCAAAATCTGATCTAATCAATCGTAATCATTCGGTTAATATGTAGGTTAATTGTACACTGAATACTGAAAAATTTATTGGCTAATCAAATCCTGTGTGAGGCACCACGTAAACAATAAACTATGGGTACACACCAAATACTCACTGCGTGGTGTGGGATCCATTTTAGAGTCTCACAAAAATGATTGGAGTCGCTCAATTTAGTTAAAACATATTTTTAAGAAATTTTGTAAAAAATTAGCTTTGTTGGAAATCAGTAAAGGCTTGATCAATTCTTTGCTCAATTTTCTGACAAGAGATGAGTTAAAAATCGATCAAGCACTAATTGATATTAGAATGAGCAGTTTTTTTTTATAGGAATCCGTAAAAAATATTTGAAACAAATTGAGCAGTTCCGATCATTTGTGTGGAACCCCGAAATTGGTCTTACTCAACGCCATGCACAAATGATGTACCCATAGAAGGACTCATATAGAAACGCTAATGCTAGGGGTACTAAAATAGAGGATATCGAAAACGTAGACTGTGTGGAGCCTTTTGGACCTGCACGAATAATCTAAACAGCTCATTAGTGTTAAAATAATTGTTTGAGTAGCCCATGCAAACAAACAACTCAATTGGTTATTCAATCTTTCAAGTTTTCATTTAGAATTTAAGATCCTGAATTTGATAACCAAATGATCGGATTAGTTTGTGCACCTTGACTAAATCCAAAGCTTAAAAGGAAAAAATCGAGCAAACCCCGTAAAATTTAAACATGTAACCTCATAAAGACAAACACTTATTTGCTTTCTCACGCTCACCTAGCCATCTTGGGTTCATTCTTCAAAAGTTTAGGAAATGATTTCTACACTTTCCTTTTTATAATTCACTCACACAATCTTTTTTGTCTTTGTCCTCATGAAATTACAATATTTCTCTTGAATGTGTTAAAAAAGTGTATGGAGAAAAGAGCAACTTTGTAATTTCGCGTGGATAAAGATTAAAAAAAAAAAAAAAACAGAAAAGTAGATTATAAAAAAGGGTAGTTTGAAATCAACTCACAAAATATTCACTTTTTGTTGTGAATACCAAGAACCTGACATGGTCTATGAGATGAGACAGAAATGTGGTTCCACATTTTCATAGTTGCAAAATTACTAAAATAATACTTATATCAGATTTCGGTGAAAAAGACATGAAATCACCTAGACAGAGATAGACAGGAGAAGAAAAAAGCAGATTCGATTCGAGTCTAAGGCTCTCTAGGCACTAATTAACACCCAATAATGTAAATGCGTTCTTAATCTATACTCATCTCCCTGCTTTTTATCCCCCACAAAAATACAGTTCATAACTTAGGATGCTTTTGACAAACTTATGCTAATCATGATTAAATATTGAATAACTATCTCACCGTCCATTAGCGAGTCTAATTTAGGTCCGGGCAAAAGCCTTGTATGAACCAGCTCTAGAAGAGTTGGTATGTTTCGATCATCAAGCCTACAAGGGAGCAAGCCTTTACGTCACATATTCAATTTTCTTTAGGAATAATTTTTGGGGTCACCTTACTCTGACTTAAGTGAAAAAGCTGTGTGAGGGACGGTAGCCGGTAAAGATTAGTCCTGAGATAACCAGAAACTAGCTTGGAACACCCTTTATTACCAAAAAAAAAATTACGGGTTTTCTCCCTATATATTATTTCCTCGTGGTCCAGCTACACTTAAACAAGGCAAGTTCTTAGATGAGAGAGAGAGAGAGGGAGGGAGAGAGATGGAATATGATGGGCATGGTTTCTTGGAGGAGTTAGTAGCAACAACCATACCAATTGAAATGAATGATTTCGACACTAATAAATGGAGTTTTGGTGGTTTTGATGAGAGCACATTTCATGTACCTTCTTCAAATTTCCCTCTCGAACCACTCGATCAAAGCCTAAACTGCTCAATCAACGAGTTCTACTTCCCATTTGGAGGAGACCCCTTTCAGTTCTCTGCTCCAGGGGTCACCGATACGCCGCCGTTTCCCACCCCAGATGACTGCTCAATGTCAATGGTGGAGAACGAGGAGAAGCCCCAAATGGGAAATGGAGTCCAAATGACGTTGGAGTTTCAGAGTCCTAATAATTGCAAATTGGAGCGAATCCAGTCGAGCGAAGTGCCGGTTTTCGGAGCAGAGAGGAAGAACAGAGTGAAGAAGGTGGATGGGCAGCCGTCGAAGAATCTAATGGCGGAGAGGCGGCGGAGGAAGCGGCTGAATGACCGGCTATCTATGCTCCGGTCAGTTGTTCCAAAAATAAGCAAGGTAATAATACAAGCCAAAATTAAAGTATACCACATTATACGCCTTGTTTGGAAAAGGAAATTCTGAGCTTAATTCTCTGTTTTGTTAGTAATTTTTTTTTTTCTCAGTTTCCTCTCAAACCCTAATGTCTAAAGATGTGTTTGGATTATAGATTTATGGAGCGATTTATAAGGAAAATGAAAATGACAGAAGTTTCTTTTTAGCTTTTCGCAGTTTTCGTTTTGTTTTTCTTATATGTCGGAATCTAAGTTCTGACACTTCTTGAAATCAAATAATAATTACTATGACACTTCCTTTATTGCTTCTGTTTTTTGTATCGTAGGAGACTAGGAGTAGTACTATTTTTTAAGTGAAAAATATGGATGTTGTGCAAAATGCCCCCCCAAGTGCAAAATCTTTAGGGTCACCACCCCACAAGAAATTAAGCTTGTGTGAAATAGAGCTTCAGTTTACACAGTGTAACCACGCCAAAGTTGCAGTTGGTGAAATTGGTTTTTGATTACTGAAGAATATGGTATGGATTCAAGAACTTGAAGAAAACACTTGTTCACTGTTTTCAGTTCTCTCAAATGGGGTTCAATCTCTCGCCCGAACTCAAATGTAAAACAAGCTTGATCAATATCCGCTAACTAAAGAAATGTATGGAGAAAAGTTGAAATTGAGGTACTCATAAAAAAATTTGAAATTCAGGTACTTCATTATGGAGACTGAGGGAAATTTTTTTTCTGAAAGGTTCAACTTCTCTCTCTAACTTTTCTCATCCTTCACCGTACACCCTTTTTCCAGCGGCTAGGGTTTGCTCTTGGGGTGGGGGCTAGCGCTCCTCTCCCCTCGCCCCTCCTGTTAGGCCCCGTTTGTTAACACTCTAAGACTTTGGGATTGGACTACCAATCCCAAGATATCCCTAACACCTTGTTTGATTATAAAAATGAGTATGGATTACTAGTCCGAAGGTATTAGAGGGTGTTCCAACTCTAAAAAAAGAAAGTTTTGGAAAAAGGAAGGTAATTTCAAATCTAAAAATCATATTTTTATGCAAATAATTTTCCTACCAGTATAGATCTTGTTTGATAGATTTCATTGAGATCTTTAATACGGTGCAAGAAAAATCAAAAAATTATTTTTCATTTTTATTATATTTGAGTTTGAAAATTGAAGAAAAAGAACTTTTTAAAAAGGAAGGCTAGTTGGAACACCACCTTAGTAATCCGGCCAATAGGGGGGGATTGGTAATACCCCATGGACATGGTATTGGTAAGCCAATCCCAAGTAGAGTGATCCAAGAAGACCAATTTGCCCAGTTCAAACGTAATACCCAAACTAAATATCCTAGTTAACAAACAGTTTTTTTGCCAACAAATTTTTCTTTACTACATTCCGTTTTTTCTTAGAATAAAAAATAAATCTATTATAACTATTAGCTTAGTGCATTAGTTATTTTAGCCTTTTCAACAGTTTTTAATTTTTTGGTTCTATCTATCCAAAGTTTTGATTTTTATCGTCAGTGCTCCAATTTTCAATTCGTTTGAACCGATTCGAAAATATTATTATTCTAATCAAATTTTGTCTCTAGGACTCCTATGATGCACCGACACGGACACCGAAACCGACACTGAGATATGAGAATTCTAAAAAAATGGGAACACGGACACGGCGGAAGACACGCCACGCGTATATATATATAAAATTATTCTTTAGCACCCAAGAATTTTAAAAAATTGTAATTTGGCAGCAAATTTTTAAAAAAAAATTACAGTTTGACCCCCAATTTTTTCAAAAATTAGAATTTGACCCCCAAAATTTTTAAAAAATTACAGTTTGGCCCCTGTCGTGTCCCCATCGGTGTCCCCAGCCATGTCCCCACCGTGTCCCAATGGTGTCCCCATGAAAAATTCAAATTAAATTATGAGACACGCCACGTGGCGTGTCCCGTACGTATCCCCGTGGTGTCCCCGTGTCCGACACTGCGATACCTCGACCTCTAGAGGTGTCGGTGCTTCATAGTAGGACTCTCATGATTACGTTTCTGCTCCATAGGGTTCTAAATAAAGAGCAAAAACTTAATTATGAGAGCCCTAAAAACAAAATTTAATTGTGACCCTTTAGAATAATATGATCAGAATAATAATATCTTTGCACTGGTTCCAACAGATTGAAAATTTGATCACTTAATTTTTTAATCATATGTTATTCTTCAATTTTGCATAAGGGCAAAAATGGAATTAATAAACATGATATTAACAATCCCATCATCTAATCTCATCCCAAACAAACATACTCATTATCAATCACATCTTCTAATTACTATCAATCCAATCTTATCCTATGTTCAACAAACATGATATTAACAATCCTATCATCTAATTCCATCCCAAACAAACATACTCATTATCAATCCGATCTCATTACCAATCTCAATTCTAATCCTATCTCCTTACGAATCTCATCCATCTATCACTGTTATCAAACGGGGCCTTAGTCCTTGAAATTTGGGCAGGTAAACAAACAAATCTGTTCAAGTTTGAGCTTGTGTTAAAAAAAAAAAAGGCTTATCCCCAAGATATACTCTTCCTGAGGATAAACCTTTGGGAGAATATCCCTTGGTTTTGCTGCACGCAGTGGCCTCGCACACCGTGCACCGATTAAATTCAGAGTATGCAGCTGCCAGGGACACATTCAGAAATGTTGTTTAGTGGGAGCATTTTGTGACGAAAATTTATTTTTCTAGTCAACCACAATAAGATCGTATACAATTAAGGGATGCATTACAAATTACAAAAATTTATAACACATACTTTCCTTTAAATTATGTAAAAATGAGTATAAAATCTCAGATAAAATTTGAGAATATGTTTTACATAAACATTGACAAGTTTTAGAATGATTAATATAGTTTTATTAATGATATTATTTTAAAATATTGCTCTTAGACGGTTAAAAATACGTACAATTAAGAAAAAAAATGATCTAAATAAACAAATAATTCGGAAACCAACAAGTATAAATGCCCCATATAACGAAATTGAAACACAAAACTAAATATATCTGTATATTTTTTAGATATATGCAAGTGTGTATGTGTAGTAGCACACTTAATTTCATAATTATACTAAATATACGAAAATATAACAAAATTATTTTAGTTTCAAGTGGAGGCACGTGCCGCCCTTTCCCTTCGTTCCTGGCAGCTGCCAAGAATCGAACCTTAGTGCCCAGCCTTGGTATGTTTCAACCTCAACTAAGCGGCCCCATCTTTGACCAACTGCACTACACCCCTGTGGGCGTTACAGAATTGTTTATTACGCAAACAAACCAAACTTAAACAACTCAACTTCCCAAAACCAGACTGGTCCACAATCACCGATGGGTCCGGAAAACTAGACCAATACAATCACCGGAATGAAAAAACCAGCCGGGAGAAAGGCGAAAAAAAAAAAAGCCAAAACAACTCAAATTCTCCGAAACCACGGCTCCCTTTATTAGTCATACCGTCGGCTACCGTTCACCAGACCACCGCTCGTTGCCTCCACTACTCCAATCTAAAATGTAGACACTAAAAAACACCTCAGACGAGGACTGCCACGGGAGACCAAACCATCAGGTCTAGAATACGCATGCCTCCGATCTGAATCGTAGACACCGAAAAACACCTTAGATGGGGACTGCCATGGGAGACCAGACCATTGGGTCCAGAATACCCATGCATAAAAAACACAAATGAAAAGGGGGAACATTGGGAGAGAGAACACGAAGGAGGGTAGGTCTAAGAGATGAGGTATAAGAATTTGAATGACTCTTGTCATTCAACGTTGAACTATATCCTTAATGTGTCATTCTCTGTCTTTTTGAAACTACCAATAGTTTTTCTATGCATGATCTTCTAAAACCGTTAGGTAGGGAATATGATTTTAGTTCTTGAAACTATCATCTCAAACAATATTTGACAAGACATCATTTTTTCGAGAAGCAATGTTGAATGAATCCATAGTACTTATGGACATTCAATGAAACTTGCCGCCTAGATCTTTCATGCCAAAGTGCCTTACGCGAAAAATTCAATTCAAAAAATGTTTCCATAAAAATTTGGTTGTGGGTTACCCCCGAAACATCGGTCAATATTTTGAGCAATATTTTATTGACTTGATTCTGGATATATGTCACTATAAACCAATAGAAAAAGGGAAAAAATAATATTTATACTCCTTAGAAAGAATCATTAATTTTGCTGTCTCAATGTTCGCCAATAATCCAATAGTCTATACAACTGAATATCCTATTAGTTTGGAGAAGTCAAAGCTCCAACTTGGATAAGGCAGTGATTTTTATGAACCCTATCCATATGAAATAGTGTCTTGTCATGATATATTTCTTCTCTTTAAGACATACACATGCCACGCGAGTGGGGCCATTGTGCTTCATCGCGCAATCTTGTTGGATCCTGCATCAAAAGACCGTTACACTGATGCGATTGTAATTTGCCACAGAGATACTTCTACCCGGGATCCTTAGCATGTTACTTTCGCGATGGTTAACACCATTCCCAGAAATTCTGAGATTTGCCTGTAACGACCCGTTCCATCTTTGTACAATATTGTCCGCTTTGGACGCCTAAAGCCCATAGACTTCCCAGTGGGGTCACCCATCCTTAGATTGCTCCAGGATGAGCATGCTTAACTGTGAAGTTCCTATGCGCTTTGGCCCGCCCTCACGGCTTTAAAAGGCCTTGTACAAGTAGGAGAGATCTTTTCTTATAAACCATGACTTATCCCCTTCCGTCTAGATGCTTCTTGGAGTACCGCCGGCCACCGGAAAGCGGGGTGTCACAATCTACCCCCCTTAGGGATGCAACGTCCTCGTTGCACAGGCCCAGACAGGCCCAGCAACCTTCCCCTGGTGGCCATGGTGTGGCACTTAGTTCTATACAGCACAATCAGTGTGCTCGTACCAGATTCTTGAGGTGGACCCCACCATGTAGGTGCTCTGATACCATATGTAACGACCTGCTCCATCTTTGTACAATATTGTCCCCTTTGGACGCCCAAAGCCCATAGACTTCCCAGTGGGGCCACCCATCCTTGGATTGCTCCAAGATGAGCACGCTTAACTGTGAAGTTCCTATGCGCTTTGGCCCGCCCTCACGGCTTTAAAAGGCTTTGTACAAGTAGGAAGGATCTTTTCTTATAAATCATGACTTGCCCCCTTCCGTCCGGACGCTTCCTGGAGTACCGCCGGCCACCAGAAAGCGGGGTGTCACATTGCCATTGGCTTTACCCATGCAATTTAGTCTGTGTTGCTGGCACTACTTCCGGTGGAGCACATTAAATGTCTAGAGCACTGCGTGGTGAGAAAATAAAGACTTGGTGATTAGGAAATTTCATAGTTGAACGTTGAATTTTGTTGACGGAGAATGGCATCACTAAGGACATGGTTCAATGCTGAATGACAAAAGCCATTCAAATTTCTATACCTTATTTTAGATAGCAAGGACGCTACTCTGTAGGAGGATCTCATAGGATTTTGGAAACCTAGTACGATTGACGAGACAATTGAATCATTTTCAGCATCCCCATAGCTAGGGCTACAAACGAGCCGAGTCGAGCTTTGTCGAGTTCGAGCTTGGGTTGAGCCTTAACGAGTCAAGTCTTTAACCAGCCGAGCTTAGTCATTTACTAAACGATCCTCTTTAATCAAGCCAAGCCTTCCTTAACGAGCCGATTTTTTTTTGAACGAGCCGAGCTCCACTCAATTCATTTACTAAACAAGCCAAAAACTCGAGCTTAAAGGAGCCGAGCCAAGCATTAATGAGCTGAGTTCGCGAGCTGCTCAGTTCATTTGCAACCCTACCCATAGCTAAATATTTTGGACAAGAGGAGTGATGATGACGATAAGAGTAGTGGAAGGAAAGCAATAAGGAGGATTATGAACTTCATTTCTATGGCAACTTCTTTATTTTCTCACCATGCAATGCTCTAGACAGCTATAAACATTTAATGTGCTCCATCGGAAGTAGTGCCAGCAACTCAGACTAAATCGCCTAGGTAAAGACAATGGCAAATCTCAGAATTTCCGAGAGTGGTGTCAAGCTCCGTGAAAGCAACATGCTAAGTATCCCAGGCAGAAGTATCTATGTGGCAAATTGCGATCGCCTCACTGTAACGGTCTTTTGTTGTAGGATCCAACAAGATTATGCAATAAAGCAAAACGGCCCCACTCGCGTGGCATGTGTGTGTCTTAAAGGGAAGAAATATATCATGACAAGACACTATTTCATATGAATAGGGTCCATAAATATCGTTGACTTGTCCAATATGAAGTTTTGACTTCTCCAAACCAGTAGGATTTTCGATTGTATATACTATTGGATTATTGCCCAACATTGAGACAACAAAATCAACAATTCCTTCTAAGGAGTATAAACATTGTTTTTTCTCCTTTTTCATTGGTTTATGGTGACATATATCCAGAATGAAATCAATGAAATATGACCGATGTTTCGTGGGTAACCCACGACCATTTTTTTAAGGAAACTTTTTTTGAATTGGAATTTTCGCGCTAAGCACTTTGGCAAAAAAAATCTAGCTGGCAAGTTTCGTTGAATATCCACAAGTATTATGGATTCATTCAACATTGCTTCTCAAAAAAAGGATGTCTTGTCAAAATACATAGTTTCGAGAACTATAATCATATTCCCTACCTAACGGTTTTAGAAGAAAACTATTGGTAGTTTTAGAAAGACGGAGAATTGCATCATTAAGGACATAGTTCAACGCTGAATGACAAAAGTCATTCAAATTCATATACCTCATCTCCAAGATCTACCCTCCGTCGTGTTCCCTCTCCCGTTCTTCCCCCTTTTTATTTGCATTTCCACATGTGTGTTATCTTGACCCGATGGTCTGGTTTCCCTTGGCAGTCCCCATCTGAAGTGTTTTCTAGCGTTTATGGTTCAGATTGTAGTGGAGGCAGCAAGTGGTGGCCGACGGTATGGCTAATAATAGAATAAAGGGAGTTGATGTTTCGGGAAGTTGAGGTTTTTTGGCTATTTTTTTCCGACTGTCTCTTGACCGGTTTTCCCAGTCCGATGACTATACTGGTCAGGTTTCCCCAGATCCGTCGGTGATGGTGGTGGGAAAATAAGTTTGTTTGGTTTTGGTTTGTGTTTGGTTTTTTTCGAAAGTGGTATCCAATGCCTCGTTGTGGTCACGTGGGTTCGTCGGCTTCTTTCCCGTGTGCCAGAGCCTGACGTGACAGCGGGGCTTGCACCGAAGTGGCGTCAAGTTGCTTGTGTTAGTGTGGATTCATCCGTCGGCGTTTTGCTCGCAGGCGTTTTTTGCCGGCTGGCGATTGGCTTTATATGTAGCATATCCATGGTAGATTTCATCTTGTGTTTACTTCGGGTTTGAGCTATTTTCCCTTGGGATTTCTACTATCATTTCAAAGATAATGTTCTACACGTAGCGACCTAGTTGTTGGCCTACTTTGGTAGATGGTGCCATTGAGCCTGCTAATTTATGCATGTGCTCGCATCTAGATTTTGATTGTTTTAGTTTTCTCCTGGATTTGTGATGAAATCTATAATCCTTTGGGCATTGATATGAAATGATATTTCCTCTTGTCAAATTTTTTTTTTTATTGAGACTGAGTTCATTTTACTAAATGAATTACATTGACAGATGGACAGGACATCTATACTTGGAGACACAATAGATTACATGAAAGAGCTCCTTGACAGAATCAACAATTTGCAAGAGGAAATCCAGGAAGTGGATACTTCAAATCAGTTCAACTTAATGAGCATTTTCAAGGATGTGAAGCCTAATGAAGTCCTAATTAGAAATTCACCCAAGGTATGATGCTCTGCACTCAATTGAATAATCTCATTACAAATGGGTTGGGATTCCCTCCCATCCAAATTTTGGATTGGACGGAATAATTCAAATTTGGACCATACACTGGTATTAATTGAACCACTAATTGCAGCAATGGACAATTTAGATTTGAACTCTCCCATCGAGTCCAAATTAAGGAGTGAAAAAAACCCTTGGGATTGGCAAAAACCATGTTTGTGTTGCGTTTCTAAATTGCAGTTTCCTTGGCAGTTTGATGTGGAAAGGAGAAATATGGATACCCGGATTGAGATATCTTGTGTTGGGAAACCTGGATTGCTCCTATCAACTGTGTCTACTTTAGAAGCATTAGGCCTTGAGATTCAACAATGTGTGATTAGCTGTTTCAATGAGTTTGCAATGCAGGCCACTTGCTCCGAGGTACAAACTATTGCTTTGGTTGTAATTTGTTTTTTTTAGTCCTTGAAATTTGGGCTGGTAAACGAGCAGATCTGCTTGAGTTCGAGCTCGTGTTCGCTGGTTAAAAAACTTGTTAGAGATTGGTTTATTTCGTGAGCAAACCAGGCATGAACACTTTGCAAATCTCGTTAAGCTATCAAACTGAGTTTTGAACAAGCTGCTACTGGGCTCGTTCAAGCTATGATCATGTATAAAAGTTCAATTTACTCGAGATTGACTTATGATCGGCTCTATTAAAGGTCGTTTTAGAGTCGGAGAACATATTTTTGAAGCTCGTACAATTTACAAACCAAGCTTGAACTATTTTTTATTCGGCTCGTTTATCAGCCCTGTTCAAAATGCCAATATTGAGAAGAATATATTGCTGTCTATCTCCCTAACGTTGCCTTGCATCAATTTTTTTACTATGGTGACAGGAATTGGAGCAGAGGGCAATTTTAAGTTCAGAGGACATAAAGGAGGCATTATTTAGAAATGCAGGATATGGAGGAAGGTGTCTTTAGAGTTGCAAATTGGATAGGATGATGATAAATGGATAATGGAAAAGCGTGTGGTGGAATCACATGTATGGGGTTGGATTCTGTCTGGGTCTCTTGTAGTTTTAGGAGAGCTTTGCCTAATAAAATAAAGTATCAAAGCCATTTCAAGAAACTGTTTTATGTAATGTGACATTAATGTGCACTTGCTTTCTAGTGCAATGTTTCTTTGTTTCTATACTTGGATTTTTTTTTTTTCCTTTCTTTTTTCTAAGATGGAATTCATGGGGAATATTTTGGCATTCTACGAGACACAAATGAAAAATGTGCCATTGCAGTAGGGCTGCAAATGAACCGAACTGTTCGTTAGCAGCTAGAGGCTTAACTTGTTTAGTAACCGAGCCGAACTCGAATTTAGGCTCGTTTTAGTAAACGAGCTGAACTCAACACTCTAAAGCTCACTCATTTGTATATATAGGCTCGACTCGTTTAGCGATGATCGTTTCGTAAATGAATGGGCTCGACTCTTTTGCACCCCTATTTTCAAGTCAAAACTCAAAAGACAAATGTACCCTCTCAAAAAGTTTTTCTGAGGAATGGTTTTTATATTTCTATCCTCACACTTCCCAATGAGATCTAACATCCAATCTAGCAGATGTTAGATTTCTTGATAATTAAAATGTACTGTAATTTTCTGAAATTATTGTTAGGGTTGAATGGACTTGTTATGGACTTAATGTTCAAAAAATAAATGTGGCCCTGCTATTTAAATCATCATAATCCTTAAATTAATTTTTCTTTAATTTTTTTTTTTGGGGCTTTCTGTCACAGTACGTAACACGTTTTGGACGAGTAAATAATCTCATTCTCTCTATCTTTGTCATACAAGTTTGTGGAGTTTCTTCACAAACATGTTCATGAATGATGAAACAAATCATTACTAGTCCGGTAATCGAAGTGAGTTAGAATAACATTAGGGAATGTTATGTTACCTATTTTTTAAATTTTATTATTATGTTTCTTGTTTAAAATAGGCCATAATATTCATGTTTCCACGGGCTAGTTGATTGATCAAATTAAAGAAGATATAGAACATTATTATAACTCTATCCAATGGTGTGGCTATTTAGTGTAACAACTCTAACACTGTCCAATTGCATCAGTTTCGGAGCCATGATGGAAATTCGAGATCGGTACCGTTTGATAGGAGTCTTCTTTTGTTCTTGCATGTTATCCAGTCACTTAAGGGTCATCATTTAGCCCGAAGGCCCGTGACCCGCCCAAAGCCCGCCCAGCTCGCCGGGCTTTTACCCAGCCCGAGCCAGTAAAACGGGCGGGGTAGCCCGGCCCGTAGTTTGTAATGGGCGGGCTCGGGCCTATGAATTTTTATTCGGCCTGCCCCGTAGGCCCGGCCCATGAGCCCGTCAGGGGTATCCGCCCAAAAGCCCGCCAACGGGCCAGCCTATTAGCCCAAAACCCCTTCATTTTTCCCTTGGTTTAGTTTTGCCCAAGGAAATTTAAGTTTGCCTGTTGGCCCGCCGGCCCGTCAATTGGGCTAGCCCGTGGGTCGGGCTTGGGCTTCAATTTATGGTAGGTAGCCCGGCCCGCCAAAAAGAAAAAGCCCGGTCGGCCCGGCCCGTGGACGGGCTTGAGTAGCGACTTGACGAGCTGCCTCGGCCCTATGATGATCCTTACAGCCACCAAACGTAAAGAGAAAGATTATGTGTATACATATTGATGTATTAGCTTCTGTCGTGGATAGTGACAATTAACTTATTTTAAAAAAAAAAAAAATCAGTATTCAAATTGTATTCCAGCAAATCAATTCAACTATATAGCTTTATCTATTCTCAAAGTACTATTATGCACTGTGCAGTCACCACGAAAAGAGTTTGTGCATGTTAACCGCAATACAACTTAGGATGTACATTTAATACCGTGTTACAAGGGTTATTGCTCTCTCAAATTTCAGGTTCGGGTTCTAGATATGGATGGGATCGAGAGGGATGAACGAGTCCGGTATTAGAGGGGATACCTAGTGGGCTAGAAGCCCATTCCTTCTGCCTGCAGGGAACAAGACTTCAAGCTGGGCCTGTATTGGGTTCATGAAATCGGCTTCCACGTAACTTTATCTTTTACACCGATGTTTCGGCTCGGCCCCTTCGGTGTTTCATCCCATATTCCATCGGATGCTCGATGTACCATTATTGAAGTTTAATAAAATTTCTCTTTTGTCGAGGGAAAAAAAAACTTATCTTTTACACCAGCAGTAGTGCGCAACTAATTACGGTGATATATGGTCTTTATTAACGGGTTTTGAGACCATTCTTGGGCTTCAAACTGCGCAGACCACGGAATAAGGCGCAAGATTCTTGGCCATTGATGATCCAATTTTTTGCCCAAGTAGTCAAATTCTGGGCTTTAAAGAATAAGAGGGCTACTAGATTTTTTGTAAAGAAAGTCTATGCACAGCAACACACAACTTTAAAACACGGCTCCGGACACTAGTGTGTCTGACTCTGTTTGATGCAGGTGTACGTATGTGCATCGAAGGGTCTCGAACACAATTGTGTTCTGAGATAAAATTGTGTGCGTTGCATTGCTCGATATTTTTGGGGTGAGAAAAAGGCCTACTAGATGGAGTATTGGAGTTGTTGATTAATAGAAATAGCCCAAGGCTAACTGAGGTATAGAGATCAACATTTCTAGCTTGTGACAAAAAAAAAATAAGAAAATTCAGTTCTTCTAAGGACCTCTATTGGCCAAAGGGCTTGTAGCTCAATTATATTTCATAGTCCTTCCCTTGTGGGAAGCCGGGTTCGAGTCCTGCCAGGGGCGTTTGCGGTTCAGGGTTATGAACAGTCTTTGAAGTCTCTGTAAACTAACTTACTAACTACCCCTCTAACTCCCGATGATGCATCTCACTTGGCGAAAAGAACCCTCTATGGAGAGATTGGAGACTGGTTCCAACAAGTGTGCATACAAGCCAAGCTATACCTAGTCATTTGAGAATTTGATTAAATGTTAATTTGTCTAAACTAGTACTCCTTCCGTTTCTTTTTTAAGTGTCCAATTTCGTACCTTCAACTTATTAGGAATACATCATCATTACACATTTCACATTAACTTTTACCTACACTTTCCCTACTTACCCTCTATGGAGATAGCATCATTACACTTTTACTCATTAACTTTTCAAATTGAATATACTTTTAGGAGCAAAATAGAAAATGCACAAATTTTTACCCAATAACTTTACAAAATGGACAATTTAAGAGACTTCGGGTTGGTGCTATGCAGTAAGATGCACAGCATCGTGCTGCACACCTCTGAGTCATCGGATCGTGTATTCAACGGCTCGGATCTCATCTCGTCAATCAACGATCGAGAGCCGTAATTACTAGTGATTGTAGTTCAATTACATTGCTAAAATTCCAAACTACTAGATGCCTAATCCTTTTGTGTGACAAGTAGCCCAACAAATGCGTAATTCCAAACCATCATCAATTTCTACATTTAAAGATCAAAACATGATTCTAGCTCACAAGTTTTGTAATTCAGTTATGTTCTCTAACATGGAAATCGAAACGAAAGCCCATGGGGTACGTACATTATTCATCAAACTTTTGTTTCTCATGCGTCATATATATTAAGCTAGACAATTTTGCAATCTAACAAGGATTGACGTACGTTAGTTAGGTCTTGAATTATAACACGTTCCGATGGTCTGGGGTGTTTAAGTCAGTTTACGTGCACTTTGACAAAATCACCTCTCTGATCTGATCAAAGGCATGCCATCCACACCGGAATTATGAAATTCATAAGAGATTAATTTCTTGGGACTTGACCCGAAGGATGACACCCTAGTTAATTGTGCTAGTAGCAAATCTACGAACAAACCGGACTAACCCGCGGGGCTAGTGGGACTACAAGTTGTTGCTAGGGCTGATGATTTTGAAAATGACCCTAACCTAAGTTTTGGAGTCCTGCTAGTGGTACCGATGGGTAACAAACCGAAAATGCATCGACGGCCGCGCTGGGCCTTCTCCGGCCACCGGACGGCCGATCCGAGCCGTCCAAAAATTCTAAGGAAAAAAACCGAGTGGGCTATCACAGGAATCAACGGCATCCGACATGCGTAGGTGCTCGATCCAAACACCCTATTTTTTCGTATATACATGTATATACATATATACATGAAAAATAAGGTGTTTAGATCAAGTACCCTAAACACATCGGATGCCGTTGATTCCCGCGTAGACCCCCTCGTTTTTTTTTTTTTTTAAAATTTTGGACGGCTCTGATCGGCCGTCCGGTGGCCGGAGATGGCCCGGCGCGGCCATCAGTACGGTTTCCCTACGGAAACCGTCGGTACCTTTAGGATTTCTGTAAGTTTTGGAGATAAATTCCAAGATTCACTTTGAAGAAATTAAAGATAAGAAAAGACAAGACCAGACATATTTCATGGCTGTCATATATAACACTCTGGTATAAGTCAATGGGCATGCATTTTTCCACCATCATTTTTCATTGGATACCTTCGTCTTTATTTGTGAGTTGATGATCGCATCATATATGAATGGACAAGGAGAGAGAGAGAGAAATTCCATTAAAAACCTGATAAAAGGAAAAGAGAGAGAGAGAGAGAGAGAGAGAGAGAGAGAGAGAGAGAGAGAGAGAGAGAGAGAGAAATTCCATTAAAAAAAAAAAACCTGATAAAAGGAAAAAAGTGATGAAATGCACATACATATATATAGCAATGTCATTGTGATTGATCTCGATAATCACGTCCTATGATAGCAAAGCGGAACGTTAAATGATATAATGGTGTTATCAAACAAACTGCAATGCTTCAAATTTTTATTACCGCTCTATGCGCTCGGTAAGATTTATAGTTGTGGTTAATTTGAAACTTTTGAAGAATATACAGGAGTAAAATCATATATATCTCTCTCGTTCATAGACAACAAAATAAATTATATCGGCTGAAATTCTTTCCCCATTTCTTTTGGGATTTTCATCTCTTTTTGCTAAAAAGTGGTGGCATATGCTTGTAACTCTATTTTCGCATTTCTCGGGGAGGGCCACATTTTATCTTCTTTCACAACGTTATTTACAATACACGCTCAGGAACGGAGCCAATGCATTGGGTGGCGTATCATATTGGCACGGCACCTCCCGGCTCCTCTTCAATCCATAGAAAATTGGAGAATCGATCACTCAAAAAAATACATACAAATTTCACCCAAGGCATTCACTCTGATCCATGAATCCCAACCAAAACTACGTACAAATCGAATTAAAACATCACAAAATCAGACATCGAAAGAGAGTCGGGAAGATACTTGCTGCAAAAATGAGAAGCTCTGTTTGAAAAAGAACACATTGATGGGTAATGGAGAGATGAAAACCTTTAGGGGCAGGGTTAACGGGAGGAAGATGACGTTAAGAAATTGGGGAATATTTGAGGAGTAATTGCGTGCCCTAGAGTACCAGATGAGCTAAAATTGGGGATGGAGTTAATAGATTAATCTTGACCGTTAAATGCATTAGATGCCACTTGTCGCAATATAAGATAGATTTGGAGGATCCTCTAATTCCCTATGGATTGAAGAGGAGCTAGCCGGACTCCTCCTAAAGACCATAAAATAAATAAATTCCAATACTTAACCTGAAGTGATATTAACACTTTTGCTACTCCTTTTTTTTGTTAACGTCACTCATCTGCAAATGTATTTTTTGTGCAAAAATATACTTGCAGGGAAGTGACGTTAATAAAAAAGGGAGTGACAAAATCATTTCCCCTTTTTTTTTTCTCCATATTTTACACTCTTCCTGAGAAGTAAAAGGACAGAACCTGCAGAACAAAACCCTCACAAAATCCTCATAGAGGATCCGGATCCAATGTGAAGGGTAAAAGGTTTAAATTTTAGAGCTAAGGTCACGTTATTAAATAACATGAGGAAGCATAAAAGAAAAAAAAAAGTAATACAAAACCAGTAAAAAAAAATGGCCTTATGTCAAGCTGAAACATCCAAACATGGAGAACTCAAGTCTCAAAATTTTTGACGCCCAGCCTAGCTATCATGAAATCCTGGCCCGTCCCTCTGCATATCTTGATAAAAGGCACATATATATATATGGCGGTAAATTAAAGGCATATGTGGGTTGCTATATATAGTACTGTTTGCTAATTTTGATAAGCACCCGGGCATTGCAATATGCCAATATGATTATAAGAGACGAAAAAGGAACTCCATGGATGCACAGTAAAGACTAAAGTGTGTATGCACAGTAAAGACTAAAGTGTGTATGCACAGTAAAGTTAGGGCAAAAGTTGTGGAAACTGGAGATGAGCAAAATTAATTAGTTGATGATTAGAATCGTAACGTGTGGTTGAAAAGGCTCCTAAAGCAATTCTTTAAGAGCACTGATAAAAGGTTTAGGTCTCGTTCCGAAACGTGAAATAAGTACTTATTTTTAAAGAAGGCAATTTCAAGCTAAAAAATAATGGGTTTATTGAAATATAAAAATATGCAATATGGATCTTGTTTGAAAGATTTTATTGAGATCTTTAATACGGTGTAAAAAAAATCAAAAAATTATTTTTTATTTACATTATTTTTTAGTTTGAAAATGTGAAATAAGTACTTATTTTTTAAGAAGGTGTTTCTGGAACGGATACTCCCACGGAGTTTCGGCATAGGAGATTGTAGGTACGAGGTGGGCGAACGAAACGCCCCGTGCCTTGCCTTTGCATAGGCCCAACTGTGATCCACTAGTGCTAGGCAAGTAGAAATTTATGAATTTATTGTTCCTTCACCATGCTCCGGCAGGTTTGTAGTTCCCTTGACCGCAAAAAAAAAAAGGGGGTTTCTCTAGCTTGAAGGCTTCCCTCTCTTCCGGACCCTGGTCAAGTTTATAATCCTCCAGTCTTGTCCACTTATGGGCCTATTTCGGAACCACAACAACAACACTAGAAACGTTGCATATCACAAAGAGGAATGTTGTAAAAAATTAGTTTGATTGAACACCAACAACTTACGTTTGTTGAAGACAAAATGAACCCTCCAAACTTTCATCGTCTATTTAGTCCTGCACAAATATGAACTGTTAACATAGTCATCAGTGTCCGATTAAAATACTTTTCTGTAGAGGCATACTTCTCTGTAAGAATAAAATAATATGAACCATTTTGATTATCATTGTTTGCTGAAGCAGGCTCAAAAGAACCCAAAACTGGACCAAACTAGAGAAGTAGAAATTGGACCGGAACTCGGCCCAACGCTTCCATCCTCTTTCCTTAGAGAAATATCGCTCCATTGAAAGTGAAGCGGAACGAAAAATATACACACATTACTTGATGGGACCCACAGCTCCTTCCTATGGTACAAAATTAACATCAAGCCATCAAGTGTACGGCCCGGACGTACATTATAAGATCGACATGAAACCATCAGCAATTTAGTTTTCATCGTTTTTAGAGAGAGAGAGAGAGAGAGAGAGAGAGATGGAGGAGGAAGGAGGAAGATCATCAAGGCCATTGATGGGGTTCCCATTAGGCCTAGCTCTTTTAGTTGTGATGTTGCTATGTATGAGTTGTCTCTTCACTTGTTTCTACCACTGGCACAAGCTTCGTTCCCTGTTTATCTTTCGACCTTCAATGCATGAAAATTACTCAGAGTCGCCACGAGATTCAGATAGTACGGCACCTCATTCACCCCCGAAATACACCGCGGTAATCTATACATATCTTTCTGTCTTGTTTATTGTCTTTTTTTTTTGGGGATTATATGTTCAGTATTGCTTTAATTTTATTCGCTTTGATTTTCTTGTTTTGGAAACCAAAAATATGATGACGATAAACTGATCTAGACACAAGGGCCAGTGAAAGTGAGGTACAACTGGGGTAACTTGATCCTGCTCGCCTTGATATCACACAAAGACGACGGATATAGTTTGCAGCCAAATTTTATTATTTCGACTCTATAAAAATATTTTATGGATTGTCCCAATTAATTTGCTTCAAATGCATATATAGAAATTTTAGTCGTTCTCTTTTATTTCAGAGAGTAAATAGTATCATGAATGAGGCTATCACATATGTGGATTTTAAAAAATAACAAGTCTTTGGGACCAATTATAAATCAAAATAAAATTTATTAGAATATACCTTCCTTATTCTGAACCTCTTAAAATATCCCCACAATTCAAAATTTTTGGCTCCATCACTGTTTCGAGAGCTGAGGTATAAAAACAATATAACCATTTAAACATTCATAATTTGGTCTAGACTAGACATCAGGACCGCCCATTGGTATAATCAATGATTCAGATTTACTCACAAATTCTTACCGATAAGGTAAGAGTTAAAATATGCATTCAAAACCATTAATTGTAGCAAATGGACAGTGCTAATAAGGATTGTCTCCTGACTCTCCTCCAATCCAATCCAAAATATGGGCCAGAGAGGATTCATTTTGTATTTGTATTGTTAATTTCAGGAAACGACTTCCTTAAATCGCCAATATTATTATGTGTTTTCAAAAGTGAACTATTTTATGGAAACATGCAGTTTTTGAGTGATGCTTACAAGTTAGTGGAGATTTGTTAGGTCATTAATTAATTCAATGTTTCGAGATAGGTTGAGGCGAGTGTCAATCGATAATTAGTGACACTAGGAGAGAGAGAGAGAGAGAGAGAGAGAGAGAGAGAGAGAGAGAGAGAGAGAGAGAGAGAGAGAGAGAGCAATATAATTTTTAATTTTTTTTTTGAGAAAAGGCAAGAGATTCATACTCCAACATACATTTAAGAGTGAATAGTAATTTAGTAGTGAGCAAGAGTTGAACCATTGATCAAACATGACTAACTTAGCACCCAACCAACTTGGCGAGCTTGGAAGTTCCAATTATTTCTTTTATAGAGTTAGGTTCCGGTGAGGGATTTCTCATTTTATTAAAATGAGGGACTCCCCTTCCCGATTGAATTTCGATGATCCGAGCCGCTCAAAGTGATCAGAACGTGATTTTAAGGGTCTCCGTGAGAAATCAGCAAAAAAAATGACCGGGAAGGGCTTCATCCGAGCAGTTTTCATTAAACGGTTCAAGAAAAACTGCTCGGATGACGCCCTTCCCGGTCATTTTTTTTGCTGATTTCTTGCGGGGCCCTTTAAAATTACGTTCTACACACATTGAACGGTTCGAATTTTTAAAATTTGATCGGGAAATGAAAGTCCCTCATTAGGGATCCCTCACTTGAAAATTCCTATTCTTTTATAATATATATATATGAATAAAAGAATTTGATTCATTACAATCCTGATAAAAACTCTAATCTAAGGAGGGAGGGATAGTACAAATAAACTTTGTATATATGCATGTATAAAGGTGTAATTAGCAAAACCAAAAAGAGGGTGAAAAAAACAAAAGGTGGGTGGGGCCATGGTCTCCCAACCCTTCAATAGCTCCGCCAATGAACTCGATGGCAGTGCAAAACAAATTTTTATTTTGAAAAAAAAAATGTTTAAGAAGTTGTATTTTTATTTTTATTTTTTATTTTAAATTTTTTAAATTTTTTTTCTGAAAATAATTTTTTTTTGAAAAAAAAAATTGTATTTTTTTGAAAAAAATATTTTTTTTTGGCTAAAATTTTTGAAGTAAAAAAAGTTTCCGGATCGGATTCGGATTTTCGGATCGGATCCGGATTTTTCGGATCCGGATCCGGATTCTCACTATCGGATTTGAGTCTTATCGGATTCGGATCGGATTGTGTCTTATCGGATTCGGATCCGGATCCGGATCTGTTGGATCCGGATCGGATCCGGCCCATTGACAGGCCTAGTCTCAGGGAAGGAACTAGCTAGGATTTCACGGAGTTGGGAGATCTGTTGTTCCGATCGAACGGGGCACTTAAAGATATTTGATCGAGCTGATTTTTTGCATATTTGTTTAAATCAACAAACTCTACGAAGTGAACATTTTCGATCATTGAAGCGAAATCGGAACGGATCTCGCTTGGCCGGGACAGCACGCTGTTGTCACCTCCCCCAAGTCCGGATTTCAGAAATGAGGGGCCACAATATAAACGATATTTCTAAATTTAAAGTTTCAGGAAAGTAAAACAATTAAATTTCTGAATAATACCCAATTCAAACACAAAGTACATGGCCTTAACAAACGAAAACAACTAAAGGTTGAAAAATAAAAAGTTTCAGGCTGTTCCACTTTTGTGGAAAAAGAACTTTTTGAAAAAGAATGCAATTTTAATTTCAAAAATCATGTGTTTACGCAAATAATTTTCCTACCAATATGGATCTTGTTTGATAGATCTCATAAAATCTTTTAAACAGTTCAAAAAAAATTGAAAAAATATTTTTTATTTTCATTATATTTGAGTTTGAAATTACTTTCGTTTGAAAAAAAAAAGTACTTTTTGGAAAAGTGAAACACCATACCTCAACCATGTAAAGGTTTAAAAAAAAATAATAGACAATTACAGATTTTTCCAAATAGCGGTGGCCCTAACCCTCGTAAGCCAACTTGTAGTTTCGTCTTTTCGTATTTATAGATACCATTGGATTATGATTTCGAATTGGATCAATTGTCTTGCAGAAGGAAGAGCCAACTCAAGGGCCGAACTTGACGGTGGTGATGCCCGGAGATCAATTCCCCAAATTCGTAGCATTGCCCACTCCATGTCAAACATATTCATAGCATACCCAAAAAAAAAACACCGAAAAAGGAAAGAAAAAAATTATTTAGAGATGAGTTATGGTAATTGACACCAATTATAGCTACAATTTCATGTGTCTTTTTGATAATTTTTTAGAGATGAGTTATGAATATCTCCAGAACGATACTAAATGAACCCAAAATTTAAATAATTGTTCAGAATGTTTTCTTTTTCACTTATTGGTAATGAAAAAAGGGTTTGAAACAAGTGTTGTCAAATCCGTACCTAACGGCCGATACCGCCAATAAAATTATAAAACGGTAGCTACGGTACACGTGACTAGGCGTTTCATACCGGCCAAACTACCAGCATATACCTGGAGCACCGCCTTGAATTTTTTTCTCTTGCAATAAAATGGTGCACTTAATTTTTTTTTTCCCTTGCTAAAAAAAGTTTTGAATTTTAAGATAATTCAACAAATTTTGGAATCTATAATTTGTATATCATGTTAATTTGCTATTAGAATCCTAATGGTAAAGTATATCAAATTCAAAGTATTAGAATTTATTTTATTTCTCTATATGTTAAGTTTTTATGTTATTCGTTATAATATTAAATATAAAAAATATGCTTCTTTCAATCTGAAATGGTATACACACCCGTACCGGTATGTACCGTCTCAGTAAAAACTCCGGTATGTTTGCCGGTAGAGGATGGACAACTTTGTTTGAAACTCACCGGTTAGTAGGGGGGAATAGGGCTTATGCTACCTAGAAAGAGAGAATTTTCTTTTCCCTTCATTTTGGGAAAATGACAGTCCATGACGTGTTTTGATAATTAATAACCGTTAAAAACATTTTCAGCATTAATAAATGTTCTCAACATATCCTTAGCAGGTATTAATTATCAAAACATATCATTGGCCGTCGTTTTCCCTTCCATTTTTGGTCCAATAGAGAAGTTTTTTCTTTTATATCATGAAAAATGAGAAATGCTAGGAGCAAAGAAAATTGGCAAAGAAAATATCCTTAAAGTATATATGAACGGTTCAGATGCACCGCACAGTGAATCTGAGCCATTCATGTGCACTTTAAGGGTATTTTCTTTGTCAATTTTCTTTGTCCCTAGCACTCCTTTATGAAAAAGAGAGGTGGCCCATATGTTGCTCGGTTGGGCTGAAAAACTTTGCCAAACTCTACCGAGCCCAACCATGTTACTTGGGCCTAGTAATGGATATGCTTCCCCCCACTAATGAGTTAATGGGCTTCGAATATTGATCTGAAATCGATAGCCATATTGATAAATAGCATTTGTTTTCAAAGAACACAAGAAAATCAGACATTATTGTTAAAGAAAATATGAACCTTTCAAGGACTTCAAGACAAGCCAAATCCTTTTAGATTTTGCTCAATTAGCATTTCAGTTTGTAAACCTTATGCGGCTTTTACTGCAGGTTTTCTAGTAATTGGAATTGGATCCTCTCCCTTCCGGTCCTTAATTTGGACTAGACGGGACAGTACAAATATGGACCGTTTATTGCTACAATTAATGGATTGGTTCTAGATTTGGATTGTCTCGTATAGTCCAAAACTTGTACTCTCCGATCCGAACCTTTTCTTATTTCCAATAAGTGAAAGCCAAAAGTCGTAATAATTAACTGGGCTTAATCTGTGCCCTTAATCTGGCCACCGTCTAAAGCCTATGGCCCATTGCCTTCAAACTGCTTATTTTTGTGTTTTTTACAAGACCGCCGGTCACATTCGTGTCTCGAAACTAAAGCTTCTACAGTTGGGTGGTTGGTTTCTAATAGGAACAAGCGTACGACAGTATCACAACGGGAAAAACACATTTCAACTATGTTAGCACCCAGACAATCGTATGTCACTCAAGACCGCAAAAGAGCATTAGGTTGGCAAGATGCCAGCCATCAATAGAAAACTAAAAAGTATACAAAACCAGGCCTAGTACAAGCCCAAGTCCCAGGAAAAGACAACGCCCAAACAGGACCAAAAACAGATACAGAAACAAAACACAGACTCATCACAGCCTCATAAGGAAAGAAAACCAGCAGCACCAAAATGAGATAGCAAGCTAGAACTTGATTTTTTTTTTTTTTGATATTCGAAAGGGTGGGAGGAGGCAACCAGCGTAGCAATTCTCTTTGGGCGTGACTATAAGGGCTCCCTACCCGCCAATGGAATATCCGGTTTGAGCCATAGCTACCATCTGGAAGGACGGGCCGTCACCACGGCACCACTTTAGTGCACAGTTGGTGAAAAGTCTCACCCTTTGGTCCGCAAACGGGTTTCGAGCACCCGCCGGGACTCAAACCTCCGCCTGCGTTAAGGGGAGTAGTGGCCCTTACCAATTGGGTTACCACCTCGGTGGTTAGAACTTGATTTTGAATTTGTCAAAATAGGTGAAAAGAAAATTACTCTGACACCACGTGCTTATATATGCAATGGTTTACGCTTTGGAATTACTAGTTTCCCAATAAATTTTCTCACAAATTATTTTTCTCATTTCTCTATCTATCTATCACTCTCAACTTATTACTCCAAAATCTTCCGTCGAAACCTAACCCGAACAAACCCGTTTAAGCTCTGTCTTTATTCTATTTCCCACCGATCAAATAGCACTTCTAAGCTTGCTATATATCCAAAATGAGATACTAGAAAACAAGAGACTTATTTTTTGGTCATGCATGTAAGAACCTCAACAAATATTAAGTCTCAGGAGGGGTGAATTTGGGTACAAGGATGAAGATACTCTCTCCATTCCTAATTGATTGTCCTTTTTCGACATCCGCGTAGCTTACAAAATCGTTTATATCTCATAATAATTTATATATGATATTTTGTATAATTGAAAATTTTTATCTAATAAAATTAATCGAAATCTACCAAACAAGATCCATATGGCATATAAAATATTAAAAATTAAATAATATAGACAATTTTTTGAAGGCTTCATAGTAGTGAAAATGGACTATCAATACGGAATTAGCGGAGGGATTATCAATTTGCATATTCTATTCGATCACAATCAAAATATATGTGGATCCCAAACCGTCCAAATTTGAATGGACCCCATCCCAACTCCTATATTTGCTAGACAAAGTGATTTGTCATTTTCTAGATAAGCCTTTTATTTTTTTTATTTTTTTATAGGCATTCTAGATAAGCCTTTTTGACATTTATATTGCCTTGACTGGGCCTTTCTAGTCTACCTCACCCCACCCTTTGTCGTGGTTTTTGAAACATCTATTACTGCCATAATTTGTGCAAAGCTTCTTTTCTTTTCTTTTCTGTATTTGGTAATTAAGGATATTCAAGTCAGTAGACACGCATGCACCTTGACTAATTATCGGGGGACCAATTGCAACGTCTACTAGAATGGGGATTATATAACTGCATGGACATTTGATTCGACTTACGAAATATTTAGCCAATCGTTAATTATTCATTTGTACATATAGCCTAATCTGATGCCCCTGTCTGTTCAAACAAACAATATCATAGTATAAAATTTTGGCAATGTTTTTATAAACAGGAAGTTTTAGCAATCCGAACCTCACATCCTTATGGGCTTTTTGAATATAATATGTTCTTAGGTACAGAGTAATTTTCCAAAAGACAATTTTTTTTCTTTTTTCTGCAATTATTGAGTAGAGGCTCCTTTTCTTCACGCCATAAACATTAGATACATTTTACAAAACTATTAGTGGGCCTTGTGCATATCATCAAGGTTTGTACACTTTTTTATTTTTTATTTTTTAATGTTTTTTATTTTTTGCCAATTTTTTTTTTGGGTACTTCAGAATGATATTTTTTTTATCGGTTAAAGTCAATACTGTTAGAATAGTTAGATTATCACCACGTTATAACCAGAGTTGAACTCCTGGCATCTTTTCTGTTGACACCCCTGATACCGTTGGGCGTGAAAGCAGGACTAAAGTTTTTTTCTCCTGTCACTATGTGTCAAATGGGGACATTTCCTCTGCATAAAAATCCAAAGCCATACATAGCCATAACCTGCCAAATTTTTTGCCCATTACCTCAATTACTCACTCAAAGCTTCAGAAAATAGAAACACAAATACTGGTGCATGACACTGTTTGCAGTTGCACAGTGAGATTGCGCGCAGCAGATATACATAGCAACAGGGTATGGCTTAGATATAAAAACCCATTGGTTGCTGGGGAAGAAATCTACAGGAAATCCTTAAAACTTCCATTTTTGGACCAATACAATGGTTGAAAAGTAAATGGGAGGGAAAAGTTTCTGGTCTTGTTAAATGACTTGTTTCCCAGCCAGGTCTCAGTTTATATCCATATGTTTTTTCTCGGGAAAGTGATTGTTGGTAGGATCACGTACATGCAGCAGAGAAAATTAGCTCAGATCTCCTGAGATTTCCTTCTCAGCAACTGGTTTTTAGTTTTAAAATGTGCCATGGAAGATCTCATTTATCAATGGATTCAATGCAGAGAGGTTTCATGGGGCGTTGGGGCCTATTCATGTTAATGCATCTCAAACCGGATGGGGGATACTCGGCAACATCCCCTGCATAGTGGGTGCAGAGCGGCGATTCGGCCTTTATCTCGGCACTGCTTTGTAGGGAAATACTCGGTAGCATCCCCTGTCATCTCAAACTATGTTTGTTGCCTATACATCCAACTATATATTTTTTTCCTCACTAACTCATAACTGGCCTATAAATTTGTTGTGATCAGCGGGGGGGAAATTTTCGTTACGATTGCATGTTACGTTATCAATGTACTGAACTTGAAGCGCTTAGTTTAAAATTTGTAGTCAGTCGGACAGTGAATTGTTCAAGTTTGGTTTAAAAGCTTGAAGCGCTTCGAAAATATGTTTAACATTAGATTGGAGGAGATATACTTCTTTTTTGGATCCATGACCAATCAAGATCATGAGCCGATTTCCAGCAGCGTTAATTTGTTAAATACTGCTTCATCCGTCCCATATTGCTTTTCCTGTACAAGAGAATTCTACTTTTTAAGGAGATCGATGTAAAATTAATGCATGTCCCCTTACAAAATTTGATGAGATTGCCAATACCACCCCTTGATTCTCCACTTTCCAAGCTACTTTCAATGGTTTCTGAGGGTTAGTTTGTATAAATATACACACTTTTTCCTTTAACTTACAGAGATGACGAGCATTCTGTGACATCACAAAATGGAATAGTGACAAGCAATATGGGATGGAGGAGTATTATTTTAACGATCACTGTAGTTTGGTTTGAAAGCTAAACGTGCTTAAAATATATTCAAGCTAAACGGATGAGTTTTTATTTTAACGAGCAAACATAAGCTCGAACTCGAATAATTGTATTTTTTGTTTATCCCATTGATGATGTGGTATCAAAGTTGTAAACAATTTTCCTCATAGCAATAGGCACACTGAAATTTATTTATTTTTTGCATTCTTATACCTAGTTTTCCTATTCTTGGGTTTCATTTCTGTTATAGCCTATCTTATATTGGTTGATTACAACCTCCAAAACTAGTATATGTGTCTGAACGGCTTATTCACTCATTTGCCAATTGGTTTTGAGTTAAATGCTTTAACAATTTCTAACAAGAGCATGTGTCGGGAAGAGTTTTTTTTAAAGCCTTGAACCGTTGAAAATACTTTTGGACAGCTAGGATACGCAGATGACACTCTGCAATCCAACTGTAGAGAAGCCAGCTTCTATCACTGCAACCTCACCTGCACTATCTCTTCCCTATAAGAGTTTTTTAAAACTTAGATTGTTGAATACAAAGATGAATGGCTACGATGAAACAGCAGAGGCCTCTCTTCAATCTAACTGCAGAGTAGCCGGGTCCCAATGATATGCCCCCCCCCCCCCCCGCCCCACCCAAAAAAAAAAAAAAACGGTTACACAATGATATGCCATTGTTTAGCTCTGGGTCCAGTTTTTCTAGAAAATTTGTCAGTCTTAGAAAGAAGTTGGAGTTGTTAGTTAGTTACTACATTTATTGTTAGGTTGATTTGAAACCTACTAATTAAACAAGGGTTGGTTAGTGAAATTAATTCTCGGATTAGAAATCATTAATTATTTCGAAGCACCCACCCAGCATCTTCTTGTTCCATGATGAATGTTATGCACTTTTAATTGGCACATTATTCCAAGACTAATCTGATTAACAAATGCAACCCATAATTGGAACCAAACACAGTTCGAGGTTGTTTATTCCCTGATTATGAAATCTGGATTAGGAATGTTTCTTAGGTTACACTATAAACGTGAGACTAAGGATTCCATGTAATTGGAATATCTCAAGGCAACCCCCTGTTATCGAGGGGGGTGTGGCGGCGGGGGAGAATCTGCATGATTATGCCAAAGGAGTAACGAGAAAGACAACGAGTGTCCATCCGAGATTCAGATTCATAGTTGAAAAGATGTCAATCAAAGAAAAATCCCCAAATGCCGAAGCCCAACACCTAAAGGCCACAAGCCCAAATAAAGCAAGTAAACCAAATGAAACGCAACACAAACACCATAAAAGGCCTAAAAAACATAATACAAAGGGACTAGCCCAACGGTAAAGCCCATACACCCAAAACTCTTACATTATCTTAGTGGCCACATGTCCTTTGCCAAATGACTAATGAGTACTAAGGGTCATCCCTATTGAAATTTTAAAAGGAATCGGATTCTCACTTGTCCTAATTAATTTGGAATGGAACAGTACAAATCTGAACCGTTCAATGATATTATCTGAGCAAATTCAAAACCTTAAATATATTATACCAATGTATGGGCTGAAGAGAATCCAAACCCTTTTAAAAGCACAGTATGAATCACTTTTGGTTTTGTTCCTTCAAATTAATTACTACTATCAAAGTCCAAATATGTAATGGCATACTAAACCATGTTACGGCAAATGAAATGAACGTGCTCTCTCTCTCTCTCTCTCTCTCTCTCTCTCTCTCTCTCTCTCTCTCTCTCTCTCTCTCTCTCTCTCTCTCTCTCTCTCTCTCTCTCCTTGGGGTGATAAATGAACATGCAGGTCTTGTGGTTTATAATTATTAATAATAACACCAACGGTCACTGCTATACCTATTGGATGTTTGTTGGGGATTCTTTAGCAGTTATCAGTTTCATAACATGTGCCCCAATAATTGGATCATCTCTCAACCACCATCATCAAGCGAAACCTTCCACTCTCAAAACAATTATTGAATCTAATTAAAAAAAGGTTAATATTCTCTTTAAGAATCCGATCTCCTCTTTGTTTTCATTTCGATCTTGTCATCCATGTGATTGCACCTACTGATTAGTATCCCTTAGCTAATTATTTATAAGAACTTTTGTTTATAATTCAGGGTGTTTGGGCCAGCTTCCCTCAGTGATGCTTGGGAAACCAATGCCATTGTCCAACATTGGGAAGCCCAATAAAGTGTCCCCCCAATTAAAGGCAGGCCAAGGATCCGTATCGACTGATCTTACAAGAATTGATCCCAATTAGGTTGTAGGGTCACCTAGGAGAACGAAAATCCCTGAAGTACTCTTGAGCCTTCGCCATTGGGCCAACCGTTTGTTTGTTGTACTATCTCTATTTGCTAAATAATAAATTGTGATCGTTATTAGAAAACAGGTTGGGGAGCTATATAATAGGCTATGGTAGAGGAGCTAGCAAGATGGAATTAATGATACTAATACAAAATACAAGCTTAATTAAATGAAGTTGAGCCTTTGTGATCCCAATTATCTAATGAGTTTAGTTATCCGATTCTTTTATAGCCGAAGTTTCTGATAAAGAGAAAAGACTTGCTTAAAGTAAAATAAAACCAAAAAATGCTAAGTGGATCTCTGCTGCATGCTAGCTACTTGTACTTTGAGGATTTGATCATGGTGGCAATCACATTTCCATATGCATTTCCCAGTAATGGCTCGTGGTGATGATCACTACATATTTGGTGATTAGTTTAAACCTTTTTGTTAAGGTAGGGGTGGCAGAACCCATGGTTGTTGGCCTAATGGTCTTGATTTGTGACTTAAGAATTTGCTTCCTTCTAAGGTTTCTGTTTTGATTATCCTTACTAGCAATTATTGGAATCATCTCATTTGGCCTCATGCATAAGCATATGAAACGGTTGTGGAATGAGCTATAGAGATTAGTCTAAGGTACGCGTAAGCTCACCTGAAACACCCAACATTACACCCCAAAGGGTAGGTGTGGAAGTAACTAGTTTATCAAGAAACAAGGACACTCTCTTAATTAAGAAGGGGCTGAAAACCCATTAATGGTCCAATTGCATGTTACAAGAGAATTGCACTTTAGGGGGGGACCTAGGGCTAATAATTGGGCTTAGATCTAAGGGTATGTTTGGTTTGATGGAATGAAATTGAGATTGGAATAGAATTGGAGTAAATGAGATTGGAGTAAATGAATTGCACCATCCTAATCCGCAATGGAATTGTGTGAAAATAGCAATTTTTGAAGTGACAATAGTAATTTTTGGTGTGACAATAGTAATTTTCTGTGTGACAATAGTGAATCTTGGAGTGGCACTAATAATTTTGGTGTGGCAAAAAAATGGAAAGACAATTTCTTTACTAAGGTAAATAGTGATTCCATTTGGAATTATCATTTCATCATTTAATGATGAACCAAGTATGGGAATAAAATTCCATGGAATGACCATTCCACTCCAACGTTGATTCCATTGAACCAAACATACCTTAAGTACAGAACTTTGATGGAATAATCACACACTTAAGTACTCTCCCTTAATTTGGAGTTTTTGGAGTTTTGCAAGATGACGAGATCTTCTAATAATGTCATGTGTTATTGATCACATGCTAATCTCTTCTTCTTCTTTTTTGACAAAAGTGAGAAGATTGTATTGATAAACTCTCAGTGGCACTTACAAAACGGAGATCATTATAAAGAACTTGGACAAAGCCAAACTAATCGTCTAACAAATAGAAAACAAGTAAATCACAAGGCAATCGATGTCTTTTCATCCTAACCCAGACATGGCCTGACGCAATAGCGACACTTTTAAACTGCCTAACTGTAATGCCCCGCTATTTTCTAAAAATAAACTCCCAAATATACTGTATTTCAAACATGGCCCCTATTTTCTCCATAAATAAATTACATCACCAAAAATAAACTGAAGCCGCCTTCTAAATAATCTTCTAGATGCTCCAAATTTATCAACTCTTCCAAGACCTCTCCAAATTAATCCTTATATGCTCCGATTTAATTTTCACTAATTCAGCTCCACACCTGAAAAAGAAATTATCCGGAAAGTATACGATACAACAGAATAACAAAGCTCATACGTAGAATCAATAAACGATAATCGACCACCGTGCCGAAGCAACAATCACAAGGGACCTCATTCCATGTCCTCCTCAGTACATGACCAGTGACACTCCCCCAATACCTTCCTCACCGAGTCATCCTCAACCCATTCTGGCTATTGGATAGGCTATTGGTGCATAAGTTCACTCGATCCCTGTACTAAACAGTTCTATAGTACTCATTCAACATCATATTCTAAACCAATTATTCCGCTTTCAACAATATTCCATAGGATTGAACAAAAACCATGAGATAATCAAAAGGAGTACAAAGATGAGAGTGAAGAAAGAATTCCGGAAGTAGGAAGCATATCGTATACTCCTCGGATTACCTCAAATATGACCGGCTGTTTTGTCCACGAATCAATGCCTTAAAAATATTTTTCTATACCAATATCCACCCTTCAAAACATCACTAGCTATTTATAAAATAAACTCTCAAGTTTCTTTCTCCTTTATCTCTCTCTCTCTGGCTAACAATTGGAATTGAGAAGTGAAGAGGAGTGAAGTGTGTGGAGGAGAGTGGAGGGATGGAGCTTATTTATACTCATGAAGGAAGAATCTAGAAAATCCTAACGATATCTAATAATATCTAATCAAATCTTATATAATCTTATAATATCCAACAAAATCTATATAATACTCCCTCCGTCCCCTTATTATAGTCCAGTATTTCATTTTGGGCTGTCCCTTAATAAGTGTCCATTTGGTAAAGTTAGTGGGTAAAAGTTGGTACATTGTCTATTTTGTCCCTAAAAGTAAATTCCATGTTGAAAAGTTAGTGAGTAAAAAGTGTAATGATGATGGGTAAGTAGGGAAAGTGGAGGAAAAAATTGATGTAAAAGGTATAATGATGATGTTTTTTTAATAAGTTGGAGTTACGAAGTATGACATTTAAAAAGGGACGGAGGGAGTATCTATTAAAATCCAATATTATCTAACAAAATCTAGAGAAAATCTTACATAATCTAATAATATCTAGTAAAATCCAAATAAATCTAAGTATATCTTAGGATATCCAATCATATCTTATCCTAATCCAATGTAATCGTATCCTAGTTTTTTTTAGGATTATGAGGTAGGGCTATGGTTCTATAATAGTTGGGTACAAAGATATCAAGGTTCAAGATATGAAAAGAATAAAAATAAAAATCCTATGATATCGAAGGGTTTTTAATGGCTAGCTCATAAGGTTAAATTATAATATAATCACTTTAATAAATGTTAAAATGGTTTTTAGTAAAAGAATTATAATAAAATGTTTAAAAAAAATTGACGTGAAAATTCGGGTCATTACACTAACAACTAATTAGGAGTCTCAAACGAGAAAAAGTGCAAAGTTAAGGACAAAAGACACCAAATACCCAGACGATCAGATGCACTCCAGCCAAGTATGAATGCA
The DNA here is from genome assembly GCF_030253575.1 of Rhododendron vialii. Classification (NCBI taxonomy): domain Eukaryota; kingdom Viridiplantae; phylum Streptophyta; class Magnoliopsida; order Ericales; family Ericaceae; genus Rhododendron; species Rhododendron vialii. Next base: position 9,722,923 of record NC_080562.1, on the reverse strand, counting down.
CCAATGAACTCCTAAGAACTACAAATCTGTCAGGCCGCCATGGGTTGCCTCGCCAAAGACATCATGTAGGGATAAAACGCTGAAATATAGATATCGTTGTGAAACAACCTCGATTGAGAAAACCTGATCTGTAGACAAAATTCGTCCGAAGACGAAACTAATAACTCTCGTTGAATGAGAGACAAAACTCTCACAGATCAGACGACAAGTAATAGATCGGGAGAGACAGAATGAAAAAAAAAAAAAAACAAAGAAATGGAGTCGGTAGTACCATGGCCTCCCCCTCCCGCCGCCGCACACGGGTATGGAACCCACAGGGGGGAGGGGAAGGGAGAAGATCGAGAAGATGTGGTGGCTAGGGTTAAGAGAGAGATAGGGTTGAGAGCAAATTTTTTTGGTTGAGCCGAGGTTACACTGAGTATCTTTGATAATACTTCACTCATGCTAATCTCTCAAGACTAGTTATTTAGTACTATACCCGTCCTAAAAAGATTATTCGATTCACAAAATGATAGCTTAAAAATGTCTTTTTATCAAGAAAAGTTCAATTTTTCACAAATTACTAGATATCAATGGATTCATTTAGTTTGCATTCAACAGTTCAAAATTTTGACAAAAATACAATATTTTATGCAATATTTTCGGGGCGAAATGAGTATATTTGACACAGTAAACAACAAACAAACTACTCTCTCGAATCTCGATCTCCATTTGTCGGTAAGTGTATTGTGATTTGATCGCATTTTGATCATGTTTGCTGTTCGGACTATCTATTAGTGATGACTATACATATAATCTTACAAATAAGTGATTTCGTCAAATTAAGTAGTTATTATTGGATTCAAGAGGTTTAAAATAATTAACTACAGTAGAGACAATTACAGATTTCCTACTAAACTCTATAATCCCGCCACCGCTACATTTTTCTTTCATACTTTTTAATTATATAATAATAATAACTAGTTTTCTAGTCCTTCAACTTTTTTTCTCACAAAAATACCTAAATAAGTAGCCCAAATCTATTGTTAATGACTAGTTATTTAGGTATTTTTTTCATAAAAATACCCAAATAACTACTTTTCTGATTTTTTTTTTTTTGTATACGTCTCTGCCACCACTAAGTAAAAATTCTGGTTCCGTCCCGACTCTGCATAACAAAACAAAACAAAAAAAAATATTGATCCCAGCTTGATGTAGTCAAACACGTTATGGGTTTGGTCAGTAACCATAAATATTCTATGAATATAGCGAGAAGATGCCTTCTTCCTGCATTATATTATTACCGACTGATAGCACCTAACAGCAGATATTATTATATGCATTTTGTTGACTTAATCATTAGGCGATTTATTAATTTATCGAGTAAAGCCCATTGAAGGTTGTTTTTTTTTTTTCCTTATCAAAAGACCATACTTGTAAGAAAAATTAATTACGTACGTATTATTTGGATTTTGTCTCAAAAAACTTGCAATATATATACGTACATGCATATATTGTATGTTTGAGGTTTCAATAAGGAGCTTGATGGATAGGACATAGTTATTTTTTTATACTCAGGTATTCGGGTCAGTTTACGCACACCTCGACTAATCTTAGAGGACATGATATGATTATACAATTCAGTCCATCCACATCACCATAAAAAAAAAAATTTATCTGTTTTTTTTTTTTTTTTTTTTCCAAAATCTCATGTTTGGAGTGACATTACAAGTTGTCACCTCTTTTCAAGGAAATACTACAATTGAGTGACAAAGGTAAAAATAAATTAGGAATGAAACTTTTGGTCCAAGTCCAAATGTCCTACAGAGGATCCATAATCTTAGCCCTCCATACCCTTCTATACTTTTATTTTGTGAGCCTAATTTTTGGTTTATAATCATGATCTGAATTGTTTATCTCGTAGAATATAAAAATATCTACGTACGCCTCCAAAATCTCAGTTTAACGAGATTTCAGTAGATATATAAACAAATTATACGAAATTTTCTGATATAAGTACTATGGAAAATCTATTGGAACCTTAAGCATTACGGTTTAAATTACAATATGCAACTTATTTACCTATTTATAAATATCAATCAAGAATTTTTTTTTTTTTTTTCCACCGCTAACATGTTCCTAATTGCGTGTCTTGCAAGGTGAATGGTTCGGATAAAGTTTGCCGGCGTACGCAAGAGTCGAGTACGAAGAGGACCTCATCGATCCGGTCCAACCGAAAGTATTTGAGGGATAAGGACGAGAAGGTTTGAAGGGTGAGGAAAGTGGGGTCCATTTCCATTTCTTTTCCTTTTTGGTACAAAGTCCATTCCCATTTCCAATCACAATAGGAAGGGTTTGGACTTTGGGCTGAAGTTGATCATCAGGAGGGACCCAACAGTAATGAACCTTGGTTTCTAGCATAATCAGAATAGGTCTCCATTATTGGAATGTCATGTGACCCCAACCTCCCCCAGGTCTGGCATTGTGACCACTGACCTAGCTAGTGACACCTCTTCTTTCTTTTTGTTTTATGATGATTCTGTTGGGGGTCCAAACTAGCCTTTGAAATTATGACCAAACCAAGAATTCAATTGAATGTTCGATCTCTATCTACTAATAATAAAAAGGAAAAAGAAAGATCGCAAATGCCCCACCTTGTAGTTGACATAGTTTGTTCCTCGAAAAATCGAGACACCGTTCTGATCAGTTTCCGCTTCTTTTTTTGAATCGGGATGTTCTTTATAAATCTTTCATGTTACTCTGCAACCAACATTTGCTAGGTAACTATACTAAATAAGCAAATAACGCTAATTGAAGTACAGATTAATAAGAAATATAAAATATAAAATAATCTATTCCCCAAAAAAAACTTCCTTACAAAATAAAAAAAGAAAAGCATTCTAATGAAGGATGACCTACGAGGTCAAGATAGGTTGACCAATAGCAACGTGATGCCACGCGGAGGCAAGAACATGGGGTTTTGCTGCATGGACATTGCAGGTGGTATGTTAGTGTCACGATTTGTTTCAATTTGACGTACATTAATGAGAATTTGATTGATAAAATTAAGTAGGATTCAACGAAAATATTAAATGAAATTATTGATTTTGTCACCTCTTTTCTACCTAGTGCACTCATTTTTTGCATGATTGATATTTAATCAACATAATTTATGCTATGGTTGACCTTGTGAGTTTTAAAAATTGAACGATTCTGATCATCACAATATGCCCATAATGGACCAAAAAATGCCCCAACTGCACTGTGCAGCCCACTTACAAATAATGCTCAGAATTTTTTTCCCATAAATGAAAAAAGGAAAACGTAAATATCAAAATACAAAAGAATAATTCTCTAAGTACCTGCCAAGCATGAATCCATAGCGCACAGATCGGCATGCAAGACCCACTTTTGGGTCTCACACAAAAGATCCGAACAATTCAGGAATTTTTAAAATATTTTTTTTGAGGGCCCGTAGTGAAAAATTAGTTCAATCGCATAACTGAAAATGTTTGATCCAATATACCAATTTTTCATTCAGAATCTAGAATCCTTTATTCCGAACGAAACATTTGTAGTACAATAGATCAAGCACTTGTAGTGATTCAATTGAGTTGGTTTCCCTCGGGACAACTCGAAAAAACAATTCAAAATTAATAAAAGATTCAAATAATATGCATAGGACACGAAAACAAAAATAGGCTCTGCGTGCCGATCTGTGCACCGACCCGTGTGTACCACCCCCAAACGGGATTGAATACAAAAGGTGTGAAAATTAATCACGACGGATCGAGCAGTAGTTTTAATGTTGGTGATACCGACTCTATAATAATCACAAGTGTCTCCCACCTTGGAAAGAACTAGGAAGATGCCCACCTACTTCTAAGTGGACCACACCTTATTTAATTCAATCGGACTTCTACCCTTTATTTGGCAATTATTATACAGTACGTACCCTTATCTGCCCAACAATTGGTCGACAGTTTTGACCATGGAGAGTTACTGACACTCGTGTTCCTTACATCTATCCCCATAGCGCACAAGCATTTACAGCCCTTTGTATTGTGTAATTTGATGAGAAAAGAAAGAGTTAGTATGTTTTTTCACCATTGTTTTTGGTGAGAAAAAATAAGTCTTGCATTTACACGCATTTTTCATCATTTCTCACCCATGCATTTATTCAAACAACTGGTGAGAATTTCTTCTCTACTCTTTTCTCTTCTCGCCAAATCTCTCAATCCATGGGAGCTGTTACGATGGAAAAGGGCGTTGGAAACTATGAGTGTATTTTTTGTCGAACTTTGGTAATAAAGCGATGAAACTAGAATTGCTAAAATCATGAATATATAGGTAAAAGTAGGAAAGGTTAATGAAATAAATCATTAAAAGAAGGGACACCAATTATGCATTTACACAGAAGGATGGACACCAATTGTGTCTGGGTAGATGCATGATATATGTATATCTACTAGCAGTAGGAGGAGGGTTTTGTGCACTCTCCGAGACTCACTCAATGCTTTTCTTTTCTTTTTTTATTGTATTGATTTTATTTCTTTTATCTTTGTGATTAATAGAAAAAAAATGCCTATAAAAAAAATAAAAAAAATAAAAAACTATGCATCAACAGAGGTGTCATCAGACATACATGACTTCACAATAATAACTACTCAATTATTAATTCAAAAGAATATTAATCAAAATCGAGTTTTCTTCATCCTATTTCAACTGGAAGTCAACGAGTTAAGTTCTCATTCACTTCTACGGATTAATGTATAGAGGTCAAATAAATTGTTCTAAAATTTTACTATATTTTTCAGTAAACGGATTGGTTGATTTGAAAAATCATTCGCGATAGAGGGGGACTAATTTAGAGGATTATACACAACTAGCAGAAATGCGACTGAAATTTGCGTAAGAAAGAATAAATAACGAACTCCCTAACAAAATTCATTTATGACTAATATATTCCCCTAAACAAACCCATGAGTTAAGGATATTCCCCACGTAGAAGATACAGGAAAATTATGTTGTTTGATTTAATGGAACAAAATCCCACCTCCCAAATTGAGTGCCAACGGAGGATCACAAGGGACAAGGTTCAAATTAAAGGGTCCTCCCACATGAGATGAAAAAGTCTCAACAAACATGATTAGCGATAAGGAGTCTACACACACCTTTCCATCTAATATAATTTGGTGCAATTGGTATCTGTTAATGATTTTCTACACAGTTTTCAAAACAACTTAGTCGTCATTTATCTAATATCTTATTAGGACTTTTCACGCTTCTCAAATTATATGACAAGACAAAAACAAAGAAGATGCCCTGCGCAGAGTCGGTTCAATCATCGATTTTTGGACGGTCAAATATTTAGTCACGCTTGAACTTGAGGGCGACCTCTTATTGATGTGTTAGTAAATAATCCAAAAGATGCAGAGTTTTTTCATCCTCACACAAGGCATTCGATTAAAATAAGAGGTGAAAGGATAGTAAACCTAGACTTTAGGGGGGTAAAGTGGCAATCCTCCTAAACTATGACGACTTGTGTGTAAATGTAATGCCTAAAAGTGGCTTTTGCATTGGCCTAACTTCATTAAACTAATGATTAGGTAAAGATTACTTGGTGATTTATCAAAGTCCTAAAGCCTAAAGGAGGGGGATTTTTAACGACTTTAATTTGACAAGAAGTGTTGTTCCAGAAGTCGCGGGTTTCAATTGGCGTCACGGCGGAGGTAATTATTGTGCGTACAGACCGCACCGACGTGCACAAATAGATGTGTGGAGCCCATTCTGAGATTTTTTTTAAAAAAAACCAAGCCGTTAACTTAACTCTAACATTGCTTTTCAAGTTGCACGGAAAAAAAACGAGATCCATTGGATAGCTGTAATCTTCGATCGAATTCTATAATTTTTCTCCAAAAGTTATTCAGAATCAAAGATCTACTGCCTTGTTTGTATGATGTTTTAAAAATTTTGAGTTTGATTTTTGGGTAATGAGTGGAGAGAGAAATTAGGATAATGATGAAAATAGGGCTAATGAGTGAAGAAAGATAGAGAGAAATGAGAATAATGATTTGAGAGAGGAGATAGAAATGAGAGTAATGATTGAAAGTATGAGTAATAAGTATTTTTTGAATTGAAAAAAAAAATTTCAAGTTATGATCCAAACAAAGCAGAACGTTTTCTAAAGGGGAGTGATTTTGCTACTCCCTTTTTTGTTAACGTCACTCTCTTTTGTGTCTCTATTAGATAATTTGTTTTGTAAAAGAATGGGAGTGGTATTAATAAAAAGGGGAATGACAAAATCAATTCTCTTTTCAAATAAAAATTTGAAAGATTCGGTCAATCACTGATAGCTATTTAGTTTGAGTTTTGTTTTTCAAATGCCGCTCAAATAATTAATTGAAAATTAATGAATGATTCTGATCATTTTTACGATACGCCGAAGAGGATCACGCACACCAATGCTGCGTTTGCTTTATCACTCAAAAAGAATTTTTCAAAAAATTCCTCCTAGATTTTTCATACTTTTAACATTTCTCTCTCTTTTTACTTATTACCCCTACTATTTAAAAAAAAAAATCAAAAACTAATCTAAACAAGACACAAATATGTGCATTGTTTGAGCACATACCCATAGTTGGGTCGTAAATAATCCACTCAATAAAAAAATATAAAAAAGAAGAAGGAAAGAGATAACGGCATTATGACTTTTTTCCAGGGACCGGTCGCATGTGACTATGTGAGTGCCGTAATTATTGACTCTTGATTGACGCTAAAACGCCCAAACCATTTCGCAGGCTATGGATAAGTCGATTTTAGGCGTGAGTTTAGACTTCTCAGTGACAGTTTTTGCCTAGATTATTCTGTTCATTATCGAATTTTGCCTTTTTCTTATCTGATTTTACTTAATTTTTTGTTTACTTTTATTAAGGCCCCATTTCGCTAAAGTTATTGCTCCATTTTTTAAGTACTTGCATGGTTTTTGTTCCACTAAGAACTTTGATGACTTTTTTTTAGATTTTATGCTTATTCAAATTTTTTTTTTGTTGCGTTTATTAGTTTTGCGCCTTATTTTTTTAGTTTTGCGCTCTCGAAATCTAAGTTGAATAACTGCTAAATAGTACTTATAGTTTAGATTTAAAATAAGTAATAACCACAACTAGTAACTCAGATTTACGCTCTCGGAAAGTGATCTACCCAATCTACCCAAGGCCGAGAGTTAAACCTATGTTCTGATACCATTCTGTAACGCCCCGATTTTTCAAGGAATTTCGAAAGCATTAACCCTAAAATACACTGAATTTTATAAACTACTAGGCCCCTATTTATCGTTATACAAAATGTACATTAAAAAAAATACAACAAAAAGAATCCAACATTTTATTTAAATATCTTCAGAGCAACTCTAGTCTTGATTTAGATCTCAAGCATACTTGGTCTCCGCTCTTGGTATTCTTCCTGTGTCAAACAGCTCCACCATTGAACCCTGCACCCTCTGGCAAATTGATCGCCGAAGCAAACGATTTACCAAGATACAAACGTATCCGTGAGTGATAATTCACCCAGTAGAATAATCTCAATCCTACCAACCCCTTACTCTACATTTACCAGATCAACAATATATTAATTCATAGGAGGTACAAAATAATAACACATCGCCATTTCTTTTACTATCCATTATCTTACATGAAATCTAAGGATCCTTTTCACAAGGTCCTTTCCTCCCATATCTACTAACTTTGACTGTCCCATGGAATAACTATCTAATTTATTTGTCCTCCACCAAGGTTCTAAGCGAATACTATTAAATTATGTATCCAGTCTGGATTCGCTTACAACCATAATAAAGGAACAGCTCACCATGACAACTCAGCATTAGCGGTCGCACTATCTCATTGTCAGGATCCTTTACCGTCTCCCAACTCTACACACTGAGTACTTTACCATACCCTTAATCTACACACTGGATACCATACCGTATTCAAGGATCATTTACCGTTTCCCAAAATACTGTACCCGGAGTCCTTTACCGTCCTCCACACACACACTGGGTACTGTACCGTATTTAGGATCCTTTACCGTATCCCAAATACTGTACCCGGAGCCCTTTACTGTCCTTCACACACTCTGAGTACTTTACCATACTCGGGGTCTTTTACCGTTCTCCAACTCAACTAAAGGTATTTTACCGTACCAGGGTTCTTTACCGGCACCCAACATCCTTAATCAACTTTACCATTTTATCATTTACTTAACCACGTCTACTTGTTCGCTATTCGAAACCACCCATGAACCCAAGCCCATTCCAACACAAACAACATGATACAATCAATAACAACTCGATTCATAACATAATACATTTCAATGAGATAAAAAGTACATATCAAATAATATTGTGCGAGTAAGTAAACACATAATATTTTATGATTGGACCGATGCCCTTAAGATTCGTTGAACAAGTAATTTAATTAATTATAGCATGCGCTTATTCTACTAAAAATAAATCAACCACATAATTTAGGTTCAAATTGAGAATTAAAGTATATTCAGGGGTAAACTGCAATTTCATAATATCTCACTTTAAAAGAAAAACGTCCATGCTATAGTAGCCTTTGATTTTCAATTTTTCAAGAAACAGAGTACTTCTGGTTTGATTCGCGGGTATGACAAATCCCATTATAACTTTTCAAATTCATCATAAAGAAATTATTTAATACTTAAGAGAAAATAGAGAAGCAATTATTCTACCTTAAATCCGGTCGAAAGAGCGGGTACTAGTTTGCGGACAATTTCGGTAAAATGAAAAAGACGGCGGCGGCAGCAAGGGACTCGGGGTTAATTGGAAGGTGGTTTGTGGATACTTGGTGATGTAGTGGTTGATTGAGAACATGAATATGATGTACGGAGGGATTTTATGTAGAAATCCGTCTCCGTCTCCCTCTCCCTCTCCCTCTCCCTCTCCCTCTCCCTCTATTCTAGACTTAATAATAGAATTGTGAGTGAAATAATATATTGGTGTTCAATTTTCGAATTTATGTGAGTATGTATAATGGGAGAGAATAAGGTAGTGAGAATGTGAGAGGATAAGTGTAGAAGTGGTGGAATGAGGAAGGAGAGTGATACTGATAATGATAAAAAGATAGGGGACAAGTGCCACATTTGGGGGGGGGGGGGGGGGGGGTTTAATTCTAATGTATGTGGACGCATGTATGTATATAGTGAGAATGTATCTGGACGCTTTTATGTATAGGATGAGAGAGAGAAGTAGAGAGTTAGTTTGAATAGAGTTCTACTTAGGGTTTAGACAGAAAAGATAAGAGATGAATATGAATCACTGATTCCCTGTATATCTAAAGTTTAAATATATATCTTAAACAATAGCTCAAATAATATCAATTGTACACGTAATAATATATTTTAATTATTCAATCTAATTAATTATTGAATTAGAAATTTAACAATATAAATTTGTATTAAAAAAAATTAGGTCAAAAATCTGGGTCGTTACAGTTACACCAAATGTACACCGCGTTTGGAGTCCCATACAAATGATCAGAATTACTCTATTTGTTTAAAATAATCGCTGGCCCAATTTGCTGACAGAAAATTTAACAAAGAATAGACAGATTTGCCAAAACAAAAAACAAAAAACTTTTAATTTCCAAATCTTGACAAAAAAAAAACTTGAACGATTCTATGCCCTTTTTTTTTTTGGTCCATCTTTAAGACTTGATCTGCTTATTGAGGAAAAAAAAATCGTCCAGATGTGCTTATTGCATTGGAATATGCGTTTACAAAATATCCAACTTTGCTTGAAAATTTAGTCTTAGATTCTAAAGCAAATTTGGATATTTAGTTAAATGCCTTACTCGATGTCTGGTTGAGTCAATTTCTTTTAGAAACCCTAAACAAACCATTTTGAATAAACTAGGCGGCTCGGATTATTTTTTGTGTGACCCAAAACGGTCCAAAATAGGTATACACGCATGGATAGTGATTTTTGCTTTGTTTGGATTGTAATTTGAAATTTTTTTTTGAAAAATAGTAGGGGTAATAAGTGAAGAAAGAGAGAGAGAGAGAGAGAAATGTTAAGAGTAAGGAGAATCTAGGAGGAATCTAAGGGAAATTTTTTGAACAAACTAGGCGGCTCGGATTATTTTTTGTGTGACCCAAAACGGTCCAAAATAGGTATACATGCATGGATAGTGATTTGGCACTCCAAAAATTGATGGAGGTGCTTCAAAACTGAACTATATTGATATAAAAAATGATGTCGTTTTGGAGCCTCTTCATTAATTTTTAGAGTGCTTAAAATCAATTTCCTATGCGCATTATATCTACATTTATGTATGTTCTCTTCTTTCAAGAATTGGGGGTGCCTGCTGTACTTTTGGAACAGTACTGTTCATTAATTTTGTAACCATAAATGAGTACCATGCATTTATTATTCTCTCAATTTTCACCTACTGTAATTGTTTTTATTTTCACTTTATGCTGTGAATTTACTAAAATGGTTTCCACACTGGAATTTATGACAAACCTAGGGATAAGCAAATCTGGACAGTACTGACATCAAAGATTTTAACCGAAAATGACTTCCCTATCCCCTACTTTTATAACAGTACTAGGTTTGTAGCTGGCGAATAAGGATATGGATACTGTGCGAGGATTTCTTTGTAAGGATCGTGCTAGGATTCCAATTAGTCGGCGTCACCTATTAAATGATGAGATCCAACGCTGCAAAACAAAAGCAATTTACTCACCCCTTGTTAGGTTTTAAGAGTACGATGCCGTTTCAATTTGAGGGATTTCAACGGAGACGTATCGTTTCTTCGCACGCCATCCACAGAAATCACAAGACCAACAAACCCGGTTCTCAGAAGACAAAACCTTGATCGTTGCCAAAGTTTTGGTTTCGTGTTTAATTTTTCGTTTTGGGTTTTGTGATTTTGGTATGAGGAAAAAAGTTAGGGTTTTTTTTCTGGCGTATCTTCTGGCAGTTTGCTCTAGGCCACCACCGTGCTTTCCTTTAGCAGAGAATGAGAAACAAAAAAATTGAAATTGCAAAAGGGATCACATGAACAAGAGAATTTCGGGAGTGTTTCACTCTTGAGAAAAAGTACTTTTTGAAAAAAAAAGATAATTTTAAACTCAAAAATCATGTGTTTACGCAAATAATTTTTCCATCAATATGGATCTTGTTTGATAGATCTCATTAAGATCTTTTAAACGGTGCAAAAACTATTGAAAAAATATTTTTCATATTCATTATATTTGAGTTTGAAATTACCTTCTTTTTCCAAAAAGTACTTTTTTACAAAACCGGAACACCCCCTCGTGAGCTTTGTAGAGACAAAAATGGGTCAATAGAAAGGGAACGTGGGATGGATGGAGGAGAAACGAAGAGTTAGCTATGTTATCTCACCGTTTGGGATTTTTTTGCACGAAACCGCGTCGTATTGTTCAACAAAACGTAGTGGTCCATTCTACATCATTGGATCTCTTCATTTAATAGGTGGTAGGGATGGCATTCGGGGCATTCGGGGCGAATATGGGGATTTTCGTACCCGATCCCCGAAGCTAAATACCTACCCATATCCGCCCCGATACCCGAACGGGGAGAGGAAGAAGGAACCATAACCGAACGAATCGGGGTTCGGGTAATCCCCGAACCGATTGGGTAACCGAATTGGATGAAAAAATCTGTTTACCCAAGTTGTACCCACCCCGAACCGAACCGAAATGAACCGAAATAAAAACACTAGCAGTTGCAGTCTTGCAGACAACAAGAGAAATACAGATCTAGGGTTCGATCAAATTTGAACTCCATAAAAATCAATAGAAATAAAACCCCGAAGCAAATCAACACATAAAACTACCACGATCTAGAACAAACCAAAAGATTTTTGCCACAAATCCGTCATTCTCAACTGATATAAGGAACCCATAATCTAAAACTTGTACATACTTAATTAGTAGAGACAAAAGCAGACAACAATTGGAAGAACCACTGCAACTGGGTGAGATCTTGGGTTTTGCTTTTGTCGAGGAAAGGTTGGTTGAGGAGATCACCATCGCCTGCGAGAGGAGTGATGATGACTGACGACATGATGAGTGACGGTGAGAGGGTTAAGGATGATAGACGGCAAGAGATGATCGGACTGTCGAGCTTCAAATCGGTCGATCGGACTGATTCTTCTAGTAATTGGAGACGACAGAGAGGGATGAGGTGTGAGAGAAAGAGAGACCAGAGAAAGATCTTCTGATTCTTCTCATATTCACTGATGTGTGTGTGTGTGTGAGAGAGAGAGAGAGAGAGAGAGAGAGAGAGAGAGAGAGAGAGAGAGACCAGAGAGAGAGCCTCTCTGGCTGCTGTATGAGAAATGAAAATAGGACTGAAAACCCTAGCTCAGTAACTCATGAATGTGTATATATATAGGCAAGGGTAATTTTGTAATTTACTAGTTCGGTTCAGTTCGGGTTCGGTTCGGTTCTGGTATCGGTTCGGGTATCGGCTGAACCATAATCGAACCGAAACCCGTTCGGTTATCCTGTGTGCAAACCATACCCGTACCCACGGGGAAAATTTCGGTTATGGTTCGGGGATAATTTCGGTTATCAGTTCGGGTACCCATCGGTTCGGTTCAAATTGCCATCCCTAATAGGTGGCGCCGTCTCGTTGAAACCTTCACACGATCCTCAAATGCAAATCCTTATAGAGGATCCGGATCCGGCAAGTACACCCTTTGTCCCCATTTTTTTTTTTAATCCTAGTTAGCACTTTTTACTGCCACAAAAATATTAAAAATGATATGATCCATGATATCCAGACCGTGAAATTGTCCATAAAAGTAAATGAATGGTCCAGATTCATTGCACACCAATCCTCCAAAAATATTACTCCATCTCCCGTCCATAATGTCAGAAACTTTCGGGATTGTGTGTCCTTATACTCCCTCCGTCCCTTTTTAAGAATTTCACTTCGTAAATTTAATTTTTTATAGAGGCATCATCATTATACTTTAAAAGTTATAACTTTTCCTATTTACTTTCTATGTATACATCATTATTACACTTTTATTTACTAACTTTTCAAAATAGAATATTTTTTTAGAGACAAAATAAAAAATGTATCAACTTTTACCCACTAACTTTACAAAATAGACACTTATTAAGAGACATCCCAAAATAAAATACTGGACTTTAAAGAAGGAGACGAAAAGAGTATCTTTCAATACATAATGTTTTATGCGATTTTCAAAATTTTGTATAATAGAAATAATTGAAATCGATCAAAAAAAATCCATACCGCTTACAAAATATATTATTGATTAAAGATATAGATAATCTTTTTATATGATTGAAATAGTGAAAGTTTCCAACTTTTTGGAACGTATGGAGTATCTTTGTTTCAAAGTAATAGGCAAAAGAGTCATTTTATTGACACCCATTGGGTATTGGGTAGTCGAGAAGCTCAGAAAAAGACAGAAAAACAGATACTTCAATGCAGCTTTACTTTTTTCAATACACTTTCACACACTTTAATACATTTTTCTCATATTTCAACACACTTTTTAAATCTTAACGACAGCTCTATGTGTAATGACCCGAAATTCGGGCCAATATTTTTTTGAATTAAATTAAATATTTTATTGAAGTATTTTTTTTTTTGTAATTATAATTGATTTTGTTAATTGATAGATCTAAACCAAGACTTTCTAGGATACCCTAGCCCTACTTTTTACCCTACTTCATAATCCTAAAAATCTAGGATAAGATTAGATTGGATTGCGTTAGATATGATTAGGATAAGATTAGATTGAATTTTGGATTTTATTTGATTTGATTTGATTAGATTGGATTTTATGGATAAGATTGGACTAGATTAGATTTTATTAGATTTTATATAGATTTTGTTAGATATTATTAGATTATACTCCCTCCGTCCCTTTTTAAGTGTCCTGCTTCGTAACTCCAACTTATTAAAAAGACATCATCATTCTACCTTTCACATCAACTTTTTCTTCCATTTTTCCTACTTACCCATCATCATTACACTTTTACTCACTAACTTTTCAAAATGAAATCTATTTTTAGAGGCAAAATGGAAAATTCACCAACTTTTACCCACTAACTTTACAAAATGGACACTTATTAAGGGACAGCCCAAAATGAAATACTGGACTATAAAATAGGGACGGAGGAAGTATAAGATATGATTAGATTATATAAGATTATTTTTGGATATTATAAGATTCTATAAGATTATAATCTAGATTTGATTTGATTCTTTATATATGATCTAGATTCTTCTTTCATGAGTATAAATAGGCTCCACTCCATTCCACACCCCACACACATCACCAAGTAAGTAGAAAAAAGGAAGAGAGAATAGGAGAGAAAGAGAAGAGGGAAAAATAATCTTGGAAGTCAATAAATAGTTAGTTATGTTTTGAAGGGTGGATATTGGTATAGAAAAATATTTTTAAGGCATTGATTCATGGACAAAACGGCCGGTTATATTTGAGGTAATCCGGAGAGTATACGATATGCTTCCTACTTCCGAAATCTTTTCTTCACTCTCACCTTTGTACTCCTTTTGATTATCTCGTGATTTTCGTTCGAGTACTGCTATTGGTACCGATGATACCGTAGAGAAAATGCACCGACGGCTGATCCAAGCCGTCCAAAAATTTTAAAAAATAAAACCGAGTGGGCCTATGCGAGAATCAATGGCATCCGAGGTATGTAGGATACTTGATCCGAGCTCGGATCGGCCGTCCGGTGGCCGTCGGTGCATTTTCCCTACGGTACCATCGGTACCAATAGGATTTTCGTTTTCGTTCAATCCCGTGGAATATTGTTGAAAAGTGGAATAATTGGTATTGAATATGATGTTGTTGATTGAGTACTATGAAATTGTTTCGTACATGGATCGAGTGAACTCATGCACCAATAGCCTATCCAATAACCAGAATGGGTCGAGGATGACCCGGTGAGGAAGGAGTTGGGGGAGGATCACAGGTCATGTACTGAGGAGGACATGGTATAAGGTTCCTTGTGATTGTTGCTTCGACTTGGTCGATTATCGTTTCTTGATTCCACTTATGAGCTTTGTTATTCTGTTGTATCGTATACTTTCCGGATAATTTCTTTTTCAGGTGTGGAGTGGGATTAGTCGAAATTGAATCGGAGCATTTAAGGATTAATTTGGAGATGTCTTGGAAGATGTTGATAATTTTGAAGCATCTAGAAGATTATTTAGAAGGCGGCTTAAGTTTATTTTGATGATGTAATTTATTTATGGAGAAAATAGGGGCCTAGAAGCATTTGAAAATACAATGTATTTTGAAGTTTATTTATAGAAAATAGCAGGGCGTTACACTATGAGCTGTTTTTAGCATTTCCCTTTCCAAAAAAGACTAAAAAATGGGGACGGGAGGAGTTTGTTTTTTTCTTTTTAAATGTTACTGGCCTGCATGGAAGATTCGAGCAATTCATAATTTTATAAAAAAATCCCAAGTGGGCTTGAGAAAAATTAGCAGATTCGAAATTTGAATATAAAAAATGAAAGATTAGATTGAGCACCTACACATATCGGATTGAGCTGATTTTCACAGCCCCACTCGTGTTTTCTTTTAAAAATTATTGAACGGCTCGAATCATCCATGCGGGATTTGTATTGGGCCTCGTGTGCCTATTGGTGCTGGCCAGTCTGTGGCCTTAGCAGCGTTGAATATTTACCTTGCTCATCTTGATTCTTTATTAAAGTTGGTAAAAAAAAATTTGGGGGTTTCAACTAGGGTTGTCGACAAGCGTTCTTAAAATAAAAAAAAAAGCTTGTCAGTAAGTAGTAGTGTTTGAAAACCCCAAATTTTTATCAACAATTGAAGAAGTCATAATACAAGTGGAGTGGAGTGGAGCGCAAGTGATGCAAAAAAAGAAGAAGAAGAAGTCATAATAAAAATGTTTTATAGAAAGTCCAACTATGCTATATTGAAGTTATATGTGCCTGGGTAATGTAATAAGATCTGGGTAGTAATTTTAACACTTACGTTGAGATTATGCTCGAGTTTATAGAAAAACATTGATACGCTAACGTGGAGTAATAATTTTATTTACTTATATGATCCCCATTGGCATCATTTGTATGATTTGTTAGTTTTTTAAATCTAAAAGTATGTACTAATTTTATTTTCAAAAATTAAATTGAATTTTCTAATATAGAATGGACGACCATAATTTTAAAAGGACAACCCCTTCCCGAATCATGGATCGTAAATATCTAATAATCAACTACATGCAAAGGCATGGAGGAATAGTAATTGAAATTGATCCAAGTTGGACCCATGGATCTGAACAATGCGGTCCACTCTAGTAAGATTTCTTTTATGTTTAATTTTGCCGTCTGAGCTCGGATCTACGGCTGGTGGTGATGGTCTGATCTGCACCAACTGGTGGTGGTGGCTTTGGACGGTGATTACTATGGTGTGACGGTGGTGGTGTTTTGATCCTTCCGGGGTTAGATTTTTATGGGGTTTTCTGGTTTAATTTTATTCTGTTTTGGTTGTCTCTTTCCTCTTCCTCACCTTCCACGAGTGTCGTTGTTTTAGCATGTTTTTTTTCAATGTGTGTGAATTAGATTCTATGAGATGTAGTAGTGGTGTGGTAGTGTTGCACTGCTGCTCTCTGATGGGTTTGAGGTGTATGCCTTCCCTCTTTTGAGCCTATTTTGCTTGTTTGGCTATTATCTCCTTTGTCTAAAGAAAGATGTGTCATTCAATGTACTTTCTCTGATATCAATGAAATTTCTAATCTTTTGGCAACAAAAAAAAAAAAATTCAACTCAATCATCCACTCAACAGATATTCGGAACATATTTACTTTGATGAGTCAAATTGCTAGCACTTTTAAAAAAAATTGTAATCAAATCAATAGTGCGATCAATAGATATTTGGGACATAGTTGTGAGGAAAAAGATCCAAGCGTACCAGTCTATCATCAGAAGAAAAAAATAAGTACTTAAATTTGTGAAAACTATGTAAATCAAAGACAAATCACACAAATGAACGATCACACAGTCGTAAAAAAGAAAAATACTAAAAACAACTCACTCGACTGTTGTTGATGTTGGAAAAGTGTATGAAAGTGCGTAAAAAAACGCATATATAAAAGCGTGTGAAACTATTTTGAAAAGTAAAAAAAAATTAGGAAGTGTTAAATTATGAGTTAGATCAACAAATTAGAGACCCAAAAATACAGAACTGCACAGGTCAAAACTGAGAGGATAAATGTTTCTTATTTTCTTATTTTTTTGTTGTGTGTATATATATTCGTCCAATGAAGCCAGAATTAAGAAAGAGAGGGAGGGAGGGAGAGGCAGGAGGAGAGGGAGAGAGAACCCGAGATCTTGAAAGGCCCTTTTTTAGTCGAAAGCCGAAAGTGATATTTTCGGGACTCTCGATACAAAGCACGAGAGAGAAACAAGACACCATAATCACTGATAGCAACAACACAAACACACAGAAGAGAGAGAGAGAGAGAGAGAGAGAGAGAGCTCTGTCTCCATCGTTTTTGCTTCGTCTGATCCCATGACCGATCCTCTTCTATAACTTTATACTATTTCCTTTCGAAAATCGCTCTCTTCTTCTTCTCATCCCAATCATATACCCTTTTGTCTTCTCTGTCAACTTCTTTACATAAATCCCAACATACCCTCCTTTTTCCTCCACCACCATTGCCGTTTCTCCCCTTTTCTAGATTGAGACAGAGAAGCATAAAGTAGATAAGAAGAAAAAGAACTTCTGGGTATTTTCGAGAAATGGGAACTGGTTGGAGAAGAGCTTTTTGCACGACGGCCCCGAGAGATCGAGAAACCGCCATTTCAGAAAATCAGTCCAAAAGCCGAAGTCAAAGCCCGAGCGCGAGCCCGAGCCCCGGAAGCTGCGCCAAAATGGGGTTTCTGATGAGCAACTCATCGACTCCAAGCTTGCGTTGCAGGACCACGATAGCGGAAGCAGTTCTGAAATCCTCTGGCTCGGACGACCTCGACAGCCCTAAGCTCGAACGCAAAGCCAACACTCCTAAATCTGCGAAATCCACCTCGAAAAGCCCGAAACCGCTTCTGGGTTCCAACCCATCTTCTCCGAGATCTCCCTTCTCAATCCTCAAGAACAGTCTGCGCTTCTCCAGAGTAATTCTTCCATTTTTCAACTCAAAAACATGATGCCTGTTTTGTATGTGTACCTTTCTATTCTGTAAAACTCTGTGTCTTTTAGAAAGTCTCTTTTCAATTATTCCTTCATTTGTTTTTTTCGAGTTGGAATAGAACGACTACAGTTTTGCTCTGCCTACTGATTTGGCTACATTTCCCCCAGATTTTACCAACAAAAATTCTAACTGTCATATTTGTCTTTCCTTTATCTTCGATGTACTTCTTGCAAGAGAAAATTTTCATCTTTTTTTTGTGGAAAAGCAAGAAAGATATTGATTAGGACATTACAAGCCACCGTTCGCACATAATACAGCTGAAAAAAAGACCTACCGCACACGAATAAGACAACTAAATTGTTATCGATAATAGGATTCCCAATCCAAGAGCAATGGTAAATTTTGAAAATGAATGTGTATCATGCTCCGTTTCGCTGAGATTCTTATTTTTTAAGTATTTATTTTCTACTTTAAATCGGTTATTCTCTCACAATACATCATCTTTAAGTAAAAAATTAGTCAAAGTACTTGCTTGTGTTATTTGGCGAAATAGAGGAGAAATTGGATTAAATGGGATTTGCTATAATTTTTGCAGAATAGCTGTGGAGTGTGTTTACAGAGTGTGAAGACAGGGCAAGGAATGGCCATATACACAGCCGAATGCTCGCATTCTTTCCACTTCCCCTGCATAGCCGCCCACGTTAGCAAGAACGCCTCCCTCGTCTGCCCTGTCTGCTGCGCCCACTGGAGAGACGTTCCGCTCCTCGCTGTCCACAAGATCCAACCCCATTCCCAATCCCAACAAGCCAAACAAGACCTAGTAATCCAAACCCAAAACACAAAACCAGAGCCAACGAAGCAGCAACCGCCATCTCCAACTGTAGACCTCAGGCAGCGTAATGACAAGTTCAACGGAAGGGCTTACAACGACGACGAGCCGCTGCTGTCGCCGGCGACAGGCGGAGGAGGGGGAGGGTTCGTCCCGATACCGGAGGCGGAGGACGAGGAGGATGACGAGGTGGAGGAGTTTCAGGGGTTCTTCGTGAACCCGGTTCATTCGTCCAGCGATGAGGTCGCAATCCGCGGCGGGGATTCGAGGACGGTGGAGGTTTCGTTGATGCCGGAGGCCGCGGTGGTTTCCGTGGGGCGGAGTTACGAGGCCTACGCGGTGGTTTTGAAAGTGAAAGCTCCGCCGCCGTTGCCGCAGCGGGTGAAAGCGCAGAATAGCAACTCGGCGCATTTTCTCGACGCGGTGCGCCGTGCGCCGATTGATTTGGTCACGGTTCTTGATGTCAGCGCGAGTATGTGCGGAGCCAAGCTGCAGATGATGAAGCGAGCCATGAGGTTGGTGATATCGTCTCTCGGCTCAGCTGATCGGCTGTCGATTATTTCCTTCTCGGCATGCCCTAAACGGCTTATGCCGTTGAGGAAAATGACGGCTCAGGGCCAGCGCACGGCTCGGCGGATAATCGATCGGCTTGGATGCCGCCAAGGGACTAGCGTCGCCGATGCGCTGAGGAAAGCCGCCAAGGTTCTCGAAGACCGCCGCGAGAGAAACCCGGTTGCCACCATCATGTTGCTATCGGATGGTCAGGACGAGAAGGTTCAATCTAATAGTTCAACTCAACGGCGTGGATCAGCCCACGTGTCATCGACGCGTTTTGCTCATGTCGAAATTCCAGTACACTCGTCCGGCTTCGGAGCTAAAGCGTCGGCTGGCTGTAATCGTGAGCCAGCCGAGGACGCCTTTACTAAATGCGTCGGCGGGTTACTGAGCGTGGTGGTTCAAGATCTCCGTATCGAGCTTGGCTTCGCTTCAGGCTCCGACCCAGCGGAGATCGCGGCCGTTTATTCTTGTAACGGGAAACCTGCGGCTCTCGGCTCGAAATCAATTCGGCTTGGCGACCTCTACGCCGAAGAAGAGAGGGAATTACTCGTGGAGTTGAGAGTCCCCGCACCTGTCGTTGGGTCCCACCACGTGCTTTCGGTTCGTTGCAGTTATAGGGACCCGGCGACTCAAGAAATGATCAACGGTAGAGAACAGGCTCTGTTGGTCCCACGCGCTGAGTCCGTTCGATCCTCGGCGCCAACCATCGAACGGCTGAGGAATCTTTTCATTACTACGCGAGCAATTGCCGAGTCTCGGCGATTAATTGAAAACAACGACTTGACCCGGGCTCATCAGCTGCTGGCTTCGGCTCGCGCCTTGGTAGTGCAGTCGAGCTCGGTATCGGAGTGCGTTGCTGGATTGGAGGCTGAGCTGGCGGAGGTGCAGTGGTGGCGGCAGTATCAGGTGCAGTTGGAGAACCAGGCGGTCCAGCGGCGGAAGGAGGCGGTGGTGATGATGGATGAGAATGGGGAGCCGTTAACGCCGACCTCAGCCTGGAGAGCGGCTGAGCAGCTGGCTAAGGTGGCGATTATGAAAAAATCGTTGAATAGAGTCAGCGATTTGCACGGCTTTGAAAATGCTAGATTTTAAATAAAGTAAATAATTTGGAAATGTTTGATGTTTTTACTATTTGGAAATTAGTGTTGGGTGGATGTAGACAAAAACAAAATGGGGTACCCGACGGTTCAGTCCTTTATGCAGAGATACACGGAATGGAGTGAGCAGGGGCCTGGACTATCTTTGATCAGCCTTTTCATTTCAGTAGGTAGGAGAGAGAGAAGGGACCTGCCCTATCTTTGATCAACCTTTCATTTCAGTAGGTAGGAGAGAGAGAGAGAGAGAGAGAGAGAGAGAGGTGTCCATTTTTATTTTTATCAGAGTGTTTTAACTTTAAGTTATGAAAGTAAGCTTGTAAATGCAACTTTAAAAATGGAGTTCAATTTTAGATTTGTCTATATGTTATATTTATGACAGGTGCATTTTTGAGGTTAAAATTTCAAGTTTCGTTCTTTATTGGGATCTCTTAATAAGGTTTGTCACACTAACTAAAATAAGTACTTATTAATTAAAGGTGATGTATTATGAAAGAATGACTTGTTTCGTAAAATAAAAAATAAGTACTCAAAAAATAAAAATCTTAGCAGAACAGGAAAGTACGATAATTCTACAGAACCTATTCCTGAGCGTAGAAAATGTAGACACCTAATGTGTAGAGAACAATGTCTTAACAAGACACATAAAATAAGTTCAATTGGGTAATAAAGTAGTTTTTTTTTTTCTTGCAACAATAACATGTGATATTATAGATCCAAGAAACATTTACATCAAGAGGAAACTCTACCCTTAAACAAGGGATCAAAAAACCAAATAGGAGGGGACTCGGTTCAAAAACTACACCCAACTTTAACTAAACTCATCGCTCCAAACAGACGGAGCACTGCAACAAATAACCAGAAACACCCACACAGGAGACACCAAGGAAAAGAACCAGAAAAATAATGGTGGTTTGGAGAGAAGGAGGATGGGGGTGAAGGGGGAAAAAGAGAAAACTTTCGAGATCTAGAATCGGAAGATTGAAAAATTCCACGAGGGGGAGAAATCCCTCCCCCTCCCCTCTTGTCACCCATTGGGACATAAAACCCTGGGGGAGGGGCATGAGAGAGATGGAGAGCGGCGATTTCTTCAGGGTCTTTAGGGTTAGAGAGAGAAAGAGAGAGAGAAAGAGTTGGATATTAGTTAACACTTGGTCAATACGTGTAGTTAACACTTGGTCAATACGTTCATCGAATTTGGCAACTTGATTAGACGTATTAACCAAGCACTTACCGATATTCAATTTAATTGGTTTTGTATAGAAACGCTTGAAAATTTATTCTATACAACATAAATGTCTTGAATCATTTGTATGGAACTTATAACTGGGTTCCATACCTTACATTTTCTGTACCCATGTACTTTAATAAGTGGGATGCGCTGATTTTGATATAATAAGTAGTAACACAAGTACTGGTGATTGAAGCAAATTAGGCTAAATTTCAGCAAAAGGGGAAGAACATCATCATCATCATCATCACACCCTGGAGGGACCTAATTTTTGTTTGGCTGTAGTATTGGATCCCATGATTAACATTGGTAGTGGCAATGATTAAGGGATGATGGTTGAGTAAAAAAATGATTAAGAGATGAAGATCTTTCTTCTGTTTTTGAACTTTGCCTTTGTAAAGTTTTACCAGTATTAATAAAGAGTAGTGGTATGTGCACCGACCAAAACCCCACCAACCGGCTACCGACGGCCTCGTCGGGCTAACTCCGGTCACCGAACGGTTGATCCGTACATATATATACAAAAAAATGAGGTGTTTGAATCGAGCACCTACACACATCGGATACCGTTGATTCTCGCGTAAACCCCCTCTGTTTTTGTTTTTAGAATTTTTGGACAGCTCGGATCGGCCGTCTGGTAGGTAGAGTGGGCCCGGCGCGGCTATCGGTCCCCAGTCGGTATGGGGACCGTTGGTCCCTATATCTTTATTGATTAATAAAATGTGAAAGTACATAAATACCCCCTCAACTATCATTTTTTATCGTAAACACCCTATCATATTTAAAAACGCCCATAGAGACCCCCTCAACTACTGAAACGAAAAAAATGCTAACTCCGTTAACGGAATTGAGAAAATGACCAAGATACCCTTTTCTATTATACCCTTAAAGGAAAATTTAAAAAAAAAATCTTGAAATTATTTACCCCACCGATCCGAGAGAGAGAGAGAGAGAGAGAGAGAGAGAGAGAGAGGAGGAGGAGGAGGGTGATCGGCGACCACCACCACCGGCACCGGCACCGGCAAAACTGACGCTTCATCATTTCTGTACGAATTGCAGGATCAGAATACCTGATCCTATTCTGATCCCGGTAACAAGTATGAATTGGGTCACGTGAATTTAAAAAACATGGGTCAGCCGAAGGAGAGAGCTAGCCTGATGTGATGAGGGGCCAAGATGCCATTTGGAAAACAAGGCAGAGTAACTGAATTGGTTCCGTGAGCTTCGTCAAATAGCCAGGTTGTTACCGGGGAATAACCTGGCACAGGGTACGTATTGGCCAAACCATCTCATGCTTCGCTATGATATTGTTAAGAGGAGGACAGATTGATCGTGCATGTGCAAAAGGATCTTGTGGAATATACGGGTTTCTTACGAACTTGCGTTCCTCTCCCCATTAGGAATTGAATAACGTGTTCTAGATTTCATGGGCACCGAGGTCAAATCTCTATAAATAGAGAGGCTATCCCAAGAAAACATGTACTATCTGGTATCGTAATTCTACTTAGTTTCCCCTCACTTTTTTTGGTTATATATTAACTCTGGCATGAGAGTGTCTTCCCGGCCACCATGGTTGGGAGGCCGAAGCGGTATATTACTGTCCATAAGTAGGTTAATCAACGGATCGAAGAGATCGAACTCGGTCGAGTATAGAGGTCCAAATTAGTACTGTCGGGTTTACCCGCATGTAGTGATGAGTGCAAAATTAACTACCGTGGGAAGAGAAAGGAAGGTTGATTTTGTGAGCAAGGAGTGTTGGAAATCTGACAAACAATAGGGTGATTAAGCCGTGAGTGATTGGGGTTTAGAAGGATATGTTGAGTTAT
This sequence comes from Rhododendron vialii, assembly GCF_030253575.1. Classification (NCBI taxonomy): domain Eukaryota; kingdom Viridiplantae; phylum Streptophyta; class Magnoliopsida; order Ericales; family Ericaceae; genus Rhododendron; species Rhododendron vialii. Next base: position 9,699,193 of record NC_080562.1, on the reverse strand, counting down.
ACCACAAGGAGCAAATATCGATCAGTTCTATCTTTTCCATTCAAACACATATAGGACACAATTATTGAAATCTAACTTTGCGCACTCCTGAAAAGTATTGTAACGACCCAGATTTTTGACCCAATTTTTTTTCCTAAATATAATATTATTTAGAATTATTTTCCTTAATGCAATTCTTTTTTTTAAAATACAATTATGCATGTAATATATACATGTATTCTTTTAAAATTTTCCTACACACAAATTACATGCATTCATAAATACAAACTCCTTCCGTCTCTCCGTCTCCTACTCAGTCTCTACTTCCTCCCTAACCCTAAAACCAAGCCAAATTCGTCTATTCTAAATCCCATGAACCCAACCCCATTAAATTCACTCTTATTCTCTTCCACCAAAATTCTCCTATAAATACCCCACCCCATTGACCCACGAAATTTACACCACAATATTCCCTACGCCTCACCAGTCCAAAAGAGAGAAAAACCAGAGAAAACCAAGTTTCAATCCATGGAGTTTTAGAGAGAGAAAAGTGGGTTTTGTACCAAGACCCGACCGAAATCTTATTCGATCATTCCAAACTTTTCCCACAACTCCTAGCATCACCAAGCATCGTCCAATTTGATCCCAACGTCTCCCGATCAAAGAACCCGAAGTCTTCTTCCCCAAAATTCAAGATTCGTTTCTAAATCAATTCGATCCGATTAAATGTATTATAATTCATTCTAATCTCTTCTCTAAGTATATTAATGTGCTAAGATGTTAGTTTTTATGACTAGAACAAAAAAAGAATCGAGATTGGCATTCAACGAACGAAACCCAGATTTTCCAAAAAAACAAAAAAACAATGCGCACTGTTTGTCGCCGCGCTTGCTGATCAATTTTTTTTTTTCTTTTCCTTTGGAACTGTTCGCCGCTGGAAGCTTTAGAAAAATTGACACTGTAATTACACTTATCCCCCTGCTCTTTTTAAATGTAACGTTTCAGCCCAGATCATTAAATGTAATTGATTATCTTATTGCAGTTACACCCTTAAGGTTGTTTAGTATAGAAATTTGGCCCAATTGAGTTATAGACTTAAAACAATTAGGCCCTTAGGTTACTTAATTGTCCAGTTCGACCCCATCGTTATATTATCACTAATATGTTGATTTAAATTTATAAAAAAATAAGCCTAGAGTTACTAGTAATTGTACAAAATTATTTTTTTTTTATTAATAAAGATTTCTGTTAATAATATTTACTTCTTGACCATACAAGATTAAGGGCAACGGCCCATCCATAAAAAGTTGCGTGATTTCATTAATTATTAATCGTTTTAATTATTATTGATTAATTGCATATTGTGCCGATACTTTATTTAAATGCTAGATTAGACCCTAGAGACATGGGATGGTATGCGAATAGAGTTCACTTAGACGATGCTAGGTAATGAATGAATTGGAAAGTTTTGTTTTCTTTAGAATGCCTGCAGGCGGAATTTTGAGATGTGATGAGTTGGATGTGATGGTTTGAAACTGGCAAAGTAAGCCCAGTGTTGATTGATGAATGATGATTGGCAAAGTAAGCCCAATGATGAATGATGTATTGATACTGGCAAAGTAAGCCCAGTGATGATTGTGAAGTGGTATATAAGATAAGCGAACCCTAGTTATGATTCGGGCATGATAAGTTTTCTTTTGTTGTAATGAGAGGGATACACGCTAGGTACATAACTGAAGTGCAATCCGCGACAACAAAAGAAAGTGAGCTCATGGGACAGGGCATAGCTAGCGGTTGGGGAGGAAAGATCTCGCGGAGAGATCTTAGATTTCACATTAGGTTATGAATAGTAATGAACTGGCTTATGTGGAGAATATTTGTTTGGCTTCTTTGATTCAATATTATCTTGTTACCTGTTAATTGTAAAGTAAGAGGGGTGGTTGGGTTGGATTATTCTACTGGGTGATTTATCACTCACGGATACGTCTGTATCCTGGCAAATCGTTTGCTTCGGCGATCAATTTGCCAGTGGGCACAGGATTCAATGGAGATGATTCAAAGATGGTGCAGTTCAACACGGAAAGAATATCAAGAACGAAGATCTAGTATGCTTCAGATTTGTATCAAGCCTAGAGTCAGCTCTGAAGTTAATGTATTTTGAATCAGTAAATTTATCTTGTGACTGTAATAGCTAAACTTTATTTTGAAAAATTATATTTATTTAGCAAATTTTCTTAAGATTTTATTTTATATTGCTTCCGAAAAGTCGGGGCGTTACAAGTATCTAGAAAATAACCGTAGAGACCAGATTCTAACAAATTATTTAGGAAATTAACTTCTATAATTCCTTTTTCTTTTCTTTTCTTTTTTTGTTTTGTATTTGTGAAGTTAATTGTGAACTCGTGCAAGATTCTCACACTCTTGCCAACTGCAACTATTGAAATTTAACTTTGCACACTCCTGAAAAATATCTAGAAAATAACCGTAGAGACCAGATTCACGAGGGCTCGTTTGGTATCCAGCTTATTGAAGAGGAAGCAAGCATTTGAATGGCAAATTATTCATCTTCTTTCTGAATTAACTTCTATAATTCTAGTTTCTTTTTTGTAATTTTTGTATTTGTGAAGTTAATCGTGAACTCGTGCAAGATTCTCACGCTCTTGCCACCGCAACTAGGGTGCATATCTAGTCGTGGTTTTATTCGCTTGTTTACATAGTTATGCTATGGTGTTGATAAATAAATAAAAAAACCATTGAACGTAACGAATTCTAAGAACTATGTGATTTGTACGATTGTGTTTATTGTTTGTGTGTGTGTTTACCTATTTTTTTCCTCAGCCAATATCGACAGGGTTTGTGAGGAAAACAAATATTTGAATGCTGGAATGTGGTTCGTTACTAAGTGGATGAACGGTTCCTTGTCGTTTTTAAGACTTCTTTGGAAACAAGCACAACTTGAAAGAATAATAGAACTTTATTAATGTCTAAAGTAGTAGAATCGACAGAACATTAACCTTACAACAACTCCTAAACCTGGAATTTAAATGCGGGAAAGGCATGCAAATGACATTAAAACGTAAATATATAACTTAGAAAATAAAAAAGATTTTTTGTTTGATGGTTGAGGAGACTTTTTCTGAGGACCCTTGTAAGTATTTATAGGTGTTCAATTTCTTCGAATTTCAAATATTTGAATCTTAATTCCCTCTTGAGCTTGAATAATTGCTTTTGGCGGCCGGACTTCTTCCTTGGGGCAGTTGATTTAATCCAAACTTATCTGAATTGAGACAACTGTCGTACGTAACCAGTCTTCATCTCCGATCGACACGTCTTCTTGCACCAATTTTCTTCGATCGACATGTCTTCCCTCGACAGGAAAAAAACCTGCTAAAATCTAGTGTAAACAGGCTAAGTGTCACTAACTAGCATGATTGATAATGGCATTGAACAGCCCCGCCTAAATTCACTACTCAAATCAATCACGATCTAATCGAGCTTCCTCCCGATGATCATATGATATTTGCTACAATATCTCCTCGTGATATGCATGTGTATATATAAATGCGCGTAAGAAGGCTTGAACGCCTGGGTTACCATAAAATAAAATAAAAACACGTGCATACGAATACAAAGGCGTAATGAATTTGAAGCTGTTTCCCATCCCATGGCAAGTTGAATTGAATCACTTGCTTCAGATTCGCCAAAAAAACTGCAACAGAGTTACAGAAATAGTGACTGATTGAGAGTATCTACTAGTTCTAGCTAGCCGAGGTCATATGTATGTTGGTTTGGGGTCCACAACGTTAAACCACACAGAGTTGTCTCCATGACATTACACTGCATGGATCAATCAAAATCAAAATCAAATTCCAGAAAGGCAGAAATGCCTGAGTAAGTAATCACATGTGACTTTGTGGGTACGTTCTAGGCAGCATACAGTACGAAGAGGGCAGAATTTCCTTCTTGGGGGGGACAAGTTTTATCAGTTGGGGGTGAAATAGGTCCACGTTTTCCTGAATCGAACTAGGACATGTTTTTGTGAAATTCTGAAGAGAAAGAAGAGGAAGGTTAGCTAGCTAGCTGCAATTGAATTGGGGGTTATGTGGACCGAGTTCCCCTCCAGTTTTTTATTGTCTAGTCCTCTCCAGTTTTTCGTATTTTTTGGGTTTATTATGGACCCTCCAAAAAAAAAATAATCGAAATCATTCATTGTGTAGAAATCATCGAGAAAAATAATGACCAAAAAATCAGTTTGATCGGACTTCGTTTGGTGAGAAAAAAACATATCTATTAGGGTTTAACACTGTAGTATTTATAGAGTACTTGCCTTGGAGGCCAAGTTGGAGGGGGAGAACGCTCTGACGTCACCGATCACCAACACCTGCCTGAACGCAGAGTTGGGTTGTAATTCAGCCTTGAGCTTGTCGGCCGGCGCATTGTCGAGCACGTAGATGCACAGGGTTGGACCTATACGCACCGGGGACCGCACCACATGTCGGTGTTGGGTGATGACAGGTGGCCGGCCCGTACGTGTATTGTGCGGCGAGCCCGTCGTTTACCATTTGTCCATGCCACGCGGCCGAACCAGATTGGTGCTAGTTGGCCGAACCGTTCTGTTCTGTACTGGAGCACCTCAGGCTCGCTGCAGTCTCTGTACATGACCCGGATCAGGGCTCCAATCCGGCTATCCCCCAAACGAATAGGGAATCTCTATGCTCTTTATCCTTATCCTATACATGCGGGCTCAAGGGACTATAGGCACATCAGGTCCATTGAGCTATGATTAGTATCGCGGCCCACTACACCAAGTTTAGGACCGTAACTATTACCAAAACCACAACCTGCAGTTTTCCTGAATGTACGTGACCAGTAAAGGATGTAATAAGACCATAAAAAATGCAGCAAATCTTGCTCCATTCACACCAAATTGACAATTGCACAAGAATTTCTGAAACCTAATATTTGTTTCAGTAACCTCAATATCACCTCAAAGAAATATCCTTCGAATCTGATCCCTACTATTCCTCCTCAGAATTGTCAGTGGGTGGCAATGCATTGACAACTTAGATCCAATCCGATTAGGATTTTTTTTTTTTGGTGCAACGGAAATTCAATCCGATTAGGATACCTTTACTAGAACAGAAGGTTTTCTCAGGCAGAAGGATTGCTCTAGGGTACTAACAGATATGCTAATAGATGAACTTAATCCCTAACCCAGCTGATGTACCTTACCAAAACCCATTTTGTGGCTAGGACAAAATGGGCAGCGACGGGCGACCGGCACAGTTTCCTTCCCTGGGCGTGACCATAAGCACCTCCTAACCTGCTTTTAGTTGAAAACATGTCTAACTCTGCAGCTCTGCCAATCCTAGAGGGAATAAGATTCCTCGTAGAAAAGTTACAGATCCATGTTGCTCGAATTACGCCAAGAAACTAAAGTTACGGCTTCTCTAAACCAGGCCTCCACTACCAACTGTAAGACAAATATCAAGTTTTCTGTATTTTATATGAACTGCTATTACCCCTTTCTTTAGCTTCACAAACACACTCCCCAGTAAAGCATGCTAGCATAGAGTAACTTCCAAAACAAAGTCTCATACAGAAACAGAGAAAGGAAAAAGCAAAGCCTCATAGAAATGGAATGGTCATAAGCAAGCCTCAATCTTCAATTAATCAGTAAATTGTTACAATGTACAAGGATCGATAGTATTTCATACACAGACAGACTTGAGACGAATCATTTGGTACACAGATCAAGCCTCAACCATATACTACATTTTACAATGCCGAGTGGACACTTTAAGGCTCACAATAACCACATGAAAGAACTCCATATTAGAGGAAGTGACGACCACCAATAAATGAAAGGGAAAGGTAGAAGATCACGCACGCTCAGGGACCTCATACTGGTTTCTATCCAAAATGAAGTTACATACAGTACAAGTGCTAACAACAGGGTGATGAAGCTTTCATCTTATTCATATTAAAGTGAAGACAAGTATAGACAAAGAAGTTTGGAATAGGAGCTTTACTTTTGGGTTTGCTCCACCTTGGCTCTAATCTTCTGTTCCAAAACAGATATCTCTATCTCAAGACTAAACATTCTGTTTAGCGCGTGCATGTTCTCAAGGGTCTCACTAAGAGTCCGACTATCACTCCCATCGCACCTTAGGTGCTGCATTGGGCCATGAAGGAGCTTGTTAACTATCCCCCTGCTAAGATCATCGACAGCCTTCATCGTTTTCTTTGAGATGTCATCGCCCAACTTCGATAAGCATTTTTCTAGCTCCGCGACTCTAATTCTTTCCGCATATGCTCTCAATTTCTTGATTGTGGGAACAGTCTCCAATGAATCCCTCCACGCTTCAAATTGCTTTGACTCATCCGAAATGATTTCCTGAGCTTCCATTGCTTTTCGTAGCCTATCCTCCTTATTAGCGGCCACAACCTCCTTCAGATCATCCACATTGTAAACTCTAGCAGTTTCTACATCTGTAACACAAGAACCCACGTTTCTAGGGACAGATATGTCAATGAAAAGCCTCACACCCCCAACTTCCTGAATAGCCGTTGGAAGATCGATTACATGGTGTTTCAAAAAAAGGGGTGTATCTGATGCAGTGCTGGTGAAAATAACATCTGCTTCTGCAGCACAGGCTAGCATTTCCGAAAGGGGTTTGTAAATTATCTCAACATCCTTTAATTCCTCGCGAATGGAAACTACTCTCTCCTCAGTTCTATTCACTACCACCATCTTAGTGCATCCTTTTGCTACCAAGTGTTTGATCACAAGCTTCCCCATCTTGCCTGCTCCAATCACCAACATCCTCACCCTAGAGTGAGAGGATTCCGGAAGCTTCATTAAGGCCAACTCGACAGCAGCCGAGCTAACTGAAACAGCCCCCGCTGCAATGTTAGTCTCAGTTCTTACGCGTTTGCCTACAGTGATTGCATGCTTGAATAGTCCGCTGATGTTCCTACCGAAGCCAGTGACCCCTTGACCTACTTTAACAACTTGTTTGACCTGGGCTAGGATTTGGCCTTCTCCTAAGACCAAGGAGTCTAGCCCTGCTGATACTTCAAAGATGTGCTGTGTGGCATCTTTGTTGTACAGTAAAAACCGGTGCTGACAAATCTCTGATACAGGAATCCCACTTGTCTGCCATAGAACAAGAGCAATGTCTTAACAATGATAATTGCATTAACTTTTTCGCTGTAACATACACAACACAAGTTAGACAGAAGCACGGATTTCCGCTGTCATATAGGAAATAGGCAGCGAAACCTGGGCATCCTGATTTCTGGGTAAAAAAAGTATTCAGGCATATAAAAGTGGAGAGGGTGACAAGGACAATATAAAAACAGTTTGATGCAACCAGTGAAGTTTCGAATAGAGAATGTACTTATTCTCCAAATGAATTCATAGGCCATAGGCCAAGGGGACTCTGGTCATATCCTAGCATGGTATGTGTCACTCGCAATGACAGTTGCAACAAAATGTCCTCCTAAGCAATCAAAGCTATCTCATACACCGAGACATTGTTAACTTATGCGGCCCAAGATTGACCAAGTCCCCAAATGGCAGCCTCAAAAGAAACAACATGACAACACAACGCAGATAGTGAAATAGAAAAGTACCTTTGACATCCAGTCAGTGACTTCTTTTACACCACGATGTTGAGAGAGGGCAACAACATATATCTCCATCCTGTTGCAGGTACTAAGAACAGCAGCTTCTTCTATATGATTCAAACTACACAGCTCTGCAATGGCTCGAGGCCATTCGGGTTCAGGAACCGCGAGTTTCTCACGCATTTCAACAGGTGCAGTGTGGACACTGAGCCCAATAACTACAATACTGCTCCTTTCCTTCGTATACCCTGACAACATCGATCATAGAATATCAGAGATCTTTTGGAAAACCTTAATCTGTGACTGCGGTGCTTATTTACCATATCCTCAATAAAACTTTCCTGTCAAGATTGCCAGACAAGTTTAAAGAACAAACTTGTGATGTTAATTCGTTGTTCATGTTGTCAACATATAAACATCAAACAAGTTCCAACTCTTTTTTATAGATCAGACAAGTTTCTTATAGTATTTTGATGGTTGTACAGGAAGTTAAAAGCATTCTACGTGGAGGCAAGATGATGCAAATTAATGACAGTTAACAAAAAGAGGAGGAGAATTTTCATACTATCGAAAATGATAAGCACATAAAAAATTAAATTAACGACTTGGGTTAATACATAAGGAATTAGAAACAAAATTGCAATAAATCAGGAGCTTAGTTTGATGCACATCAGAGAATTTATCTGTGGATTCCATACCAGCTGAAATTGCTGTTTATATCAATTTCAATAACTGAAGATACCCCGAAGAAGGAAATTTGAGAATTGTACAGCATACAGCATAGCATATGAAGATGAATGTGACCAAGTATCAAGTGAAAAGCATGATAACATCAAAAAAGAAAAAAGAAAAAGGACCACACTCAGTCTAGAACAACACAATGAAATTAGATTACAGATAAGACATACTCCACACAAGACAATTTTCTGATTTCCAATTCAACAGGTTTGCAATACAAATAAGGTAGCCCGCTGAATATAACTCCACTGCTTTGAAGTCGCAATGGCAGCACGGAAAGGAAAGACATGACAGTTTCATCTCATGTAATATCCAAATTCGCACAAGCAAAATAAAGAAAACTCCGACTATTTTTAAACTTTTAGCAGCAAATTGAAATTTCCCTAACTACTCCTGAACAAAAATAGGAACCAAAGCCTGATAAACACTGGTCACTTCTTGCTGTCCTTGTTCTTTTCTTGACAAAAATCCATCTCTGTGGGCTAATTAAAATTTCGAAAAAAAACTTTACTTCCTATGAAAATTCCAATGATCATCTAACAAGTTGAGGCAGCTGTTTCTTGGGATTTAGAGGGTTCAAGTGACCCCAGGTTCAAACAAAAACACAATTTTCTCTACCTATAATTTGGAGGTTCTTTATTTATTATTATTGTCTGCATTGGGTGATTCGTATGAAGTCAAAGTAAACACCCACTAACTTTATGAGTAAACGGATAGTATAGCCCAAACAAAACAAAATAATCCAGTCAATAAATTTTCAACCAGAAAGAACATCTATAGATACATAATATAAAACTTTTTGCACATTATTGTCAGTGCTAAATTGAAAATCCTGGAGCGCCCCTGTGAAGTATCCAAGATCAAAGCACATGGGGTTTCTAGTTTTCTTATTCAATGGAATTGGGAATAAGGTTTTGCTGTTGCTAAATATTTCGCAAGTTCGTTTGTTTCAACATCGAATCAACATGTAGCACTTGCATTTGTGTCCTCTTGAGGAGGGAAAAAAGTGAAATGGCATCTAGAGCATTTCAATGGTAAGTCATTATTTTGCTAGAGGCTTCAATAAATTACCTGCAATGGTCGGTCATTTCTCAAGTCAAAGAATAATTTTGCTGATTTTCCGCTTGACCAAAAAAAAAAAAAGAATAATTTTGCATTTGTGTGTTGTTTATAACATTTATGTGATATAAGAAATGACAGCCATTTTGTCACGTCACCAGTATGTTCATGTGTTTTTATGTTTGTTCGAATGTCAATAAAACGACTCAAGTGATCCAACAATAGTAAGTGTGATGAATTAACAAAAAAGATGACTTTATCACCATTAGAGCCATATTTTTCGAGCTTGCTTCAATGATGGCTCAGAAATTAGAGATGCCCTTACAGCAGTCTGGCACCAATCATTAGCTACAAGCTTCCAATAAAGTAGTACTAGCTACTCACATCGATATTACCTCATCTGTCCCATTTTGTTTGATTGGTATTCTATTTTGAGATGTCCCAAATTGTTCGTTTTGTTTGAAAAGTCGTAGAAAAAAACGTTGAAGTTTCCACAAACCAACCCTCACGAAATTTTTTTTTAAAAATAAATTACTGTAGTTTTAAAGGTAGGGAATAAGTTGGTAATGTTGGAAATCACATTAAACTTTTTTTTGAGAGACATGCATTAATTGGGATAGAGGGAGTAAAACACTAGAGATGCTCAAATTGCCGAATCATCACGAAAGAGAACAACAACACTGATTGACAACAACCATGCTACAACCACACACCGATATACACAAAATCACACACACTCACTCACATGTAATTTTGTGATCTCCCCACACACACTGCACCATGCAGTGTGTCATGGTGTAGATGGTACTGTAGTGTAGTGTGTGTGGGGTACCACAAATCATGTGTACGTGATTGGGTGTGTACGTAGGCGTGGTTCTTAGTTCTGGACTTACTGCAATTGACAAATCAATGGCAATTGCTATATCTTTTCTTTCTTTCTTTTTAACACGAAATGGCAATTGCTGTATCGGAGTAAGAGAAAGATGTTGACGTACTGTCCGCGGCGGAGGTCTTGAGTTGTTCGAGAGCAGAGATACTTGAAGAAGTATAAGCTGATTGATCAGAATTGACATCGTGATCAGTGGTTTCAACTAAGAGATTGGAAGCAACCTCGCACCTAATTGCGGCTCGTTTAGTAGTCCGAGTTGGTTTTAAGGGCATGCGAACTTGAGACGGCGACAACGCCACCGCTGGCGATGAGGCGGCGACCGCGGCAGTATTGTTGATGTGGAGTAGAGCCTCGAGCTTCACCGGCCGTGTGAATGCGGTGGAAACAGCCATTAGCGGCGAGAATTGAATCGCACAAAATGACGAGACCGTAACGAGTGGATCAGCTTCGCACGGAGGTTTTTTTTTTTTTTTTTTTTGGGGGGGGGGGGGGGAGTCCAGTGTTCGAAAGGTCGTTTGTTCTACGTTTGAGGGGCCGTTGGAGCGATTGGGACTGACTGGGGTGGTTTGATTTAACTTTTTGTGTGGAGAGAGAGAGGGTGTGGGGGGTGGGGTTTAGATTTCTTTGAGTTGTGATTGGCGGGGGGATTGCACGTTTTATCCACATGCCCCATCTTGGAAGATCTTAACGCCAATTCGGATATTGCAAGGCAGAGGCTCATCCGGATGGTTTATCTCGATAATTAATCGTTCGGCTTGAAAACAAAATTCTTTCGGGAAAGAGTTACAGAAAAGTTAACTTTTTTTTAAAAGAATTCGTTTTTAATTCGAACCGTTAAAAATACTTTGAACACTTGTGATAGTGCACTACAGCGTTCTACAGAAAGCTGTCTTGCAGCATTTCGGGAGCCCACCCACGGTCCCACCTGCCCAACCTTGGAGATCGCCGGCCAATTTCTCACCTCATATTTGAGTGCGACCTACCATGTTTGAGTGGGACTAACAATTTTTATGTTGGGTAACTTGGGTCCTATAAATGTGTTGTAGAAAAATGCTTTATTAATATTATACTATAAAAAATAAAAAAAATAAAAAGATGCATAGAGGCATGCATCGAACCAGTTCACTGCAAGTGTGTATATTATATATATATATTAAAGGGATAAGGTGGGAAGAGGGGAGGTGCGAAGATATGTGATGGAGATTGATTTCTATGATTTTGTGTCTCCATCTGCCACAAATTTTAGCCGTGGAAGAGATTGATAACCGAACCGGGGATGGTGTCATGCTGTGCACCATTTAAGTCGTCCGTTCGGTAATTTAATGGTTTAAATCTCATCTCGACTGTGTAGCATCTAACCATTCATTACCGAGATAAGATTTGAATCGTTGGATTGCCGAACTAACGGCTCGGATGGTGCACAAGACAGTCTTATGTACCACCGCACAACACCCTTGATAATCACTTAGATAGATAGATATATAATCACCCTTGATACCTTGTTCATTTGGGGTCTTAAAATTCCTATGCATGGTATCTAATAAATTTTCTCTATCTATCTCTCTTTACTAATTATTCTCAAAAACCTTCCTCAAAATCCCTAAACGAACAAGGTCAAGAAAAAGCTCCAACTGTCATTTTGTAGTTTGTTCCCTTTCTCTATTTCCTCCCTCCTACTTTTTTTTTTTTTTGATCCGCTCCCTCCTACTTTCAAATTGGCTTTTTAACTAATAAAATCTTTTGCTATACAGCGCCCTATTGCTCTGTGTACTAGACAAGAAAGGAACTAAATTCTCTCGAATACACATATGCAAAAATTGGTCAATTGAAATAACAAAAATGGGAAATTTATTTTTTACGAACAGTAAACAGAAAATTTGTACATCTTAGTGCGTGCAATAGCCGCTTTAGGTGCCTTTGAGTTTGCGTTACTTAACATGGTTGGTCAGGAATGATTGAGCCTCCACAGATTAAACAAGAGTAATTCAACAAAGAAATTAGAAAAATAGTACTTGATGGAAATAAATCAAATAAAGCAAGTTGCAACTTTCATGCCACAAATGCCTATAACGTTAATAAGTTTCAGAACTTCAAGAGCAGGCTATACCAAATATCGAAAACCTAGTACATCAAATTCCGACATTCTTGCCTTAATGTTGAAGATTTCACCAATTAAATTAGCTGCAGGGTACATGTTATGTTTCTTTTAATATTCACACTTGCATAAAAATTTGCAAGATTGAAGTCGAATTGAAGACCGTAATGAGACAGGCTTTGGCTTGAATAATGCTCATTTGTATTTATTTTCTTTTATAACAGGATGTTTGAGGCAGTTTGTGTTCGCTTTAACTAATTATGAAGCCCTGAAATTAACGACTAGATAAACCTTTATTGGCCCCAAAGTTTGAAATGTTTGACATCTGTAACATGCGAACTTATGTAAGACAATCACTTGATAATTTTCTCCTACCTACTGATTTGTAATTGAAGTACAATACTGCATGCTTCCCAAGATAATTGCACAGCTTGGAGCCAACATTTTCTTGGTGTGCCGTGACTCTCTTAAAACGTAATAATTTTTTAATATTCTCGAATAAATATGCACTAGATTTTCATTTTTTGTGGTACTTATTACCTTTGGTTTAGCCTAGCCCCAACTCCAAAGCCAGCTTTAACTTAGGCCAGAGCTATTTGCAACCACAAATTTTTTATACATATCCTGTTCTAAAATTAATCACTTTCGTACAAAAATGCCCTTAAAAAAATGGACAAAAATACCTCCAATAAAACAACGTCGTTCTAGGTCATCTTCCTCTTCACTCTTCTTCCCCAATCCACCTCCCATCTACCAGTCTCCTCCGCCACTCATCGGCGACCACGTCGATAGCCCGTGGCCGACTTCATTTTTGCCAGAAAACTCATCCCGAATATCTACTCCGACCAGGTTTGAAATTTTTTGATTTTGTAGAAATAATATCAGAGTTTTGCAAGAAAAAAGAGAAGGACGTGTCTTTTGTAATGATTTTGATGGGAGTTCAGTGGATATTTGTGTGATTTCTGATTGAGATTAAAGTTCGATCTAGATTGATGAGGTGGGTTTGTGTTATTTTAGGAAGAATCAATCAATTGAAACAGCTAATTCAACTAAAACCCTCGCTCAACTTCAGTTGGGCTCGGAAAAATCAAGAAAAACAAAAAACGAATTGAAGCATAAACCTATCTTAGCATTTGGTAGTTTAACTTACTTTGTTTTTGATCTGCACCTCCCACCTACCAGTACCCACCTACCACTTCATCCGTCCCCTCCTCCTACTCCCGCCGCTGCCGCCGGCGGTTTTCGTATGGAACTCGCATTTCTTCACCGACGAATCCAGTTCCATCGCACATTTCATGCATGCGTTCTACGGAGCATGATTCATTCGGGATTTGCGTTTTTTGCATTTTTAACAGTCAGAATCTGCGTTTTTAACAAAAAAAAAAAATACATGGTGCATCTTCAAGATGTGTTATAAAGTGTTCAGATTTTAGAATCTGAAATTTGTATACATTTTCAAGTTTTAAAATCTGAAACTGTCGGAAATATTCAGAAATGTGTATCCGAATATGTCGGGGAATTTTTTTGAAATTTTGGATACATAGTGGTGATGGTGGTGGTGTGTACAGCAGAAGAGAAGAGAAGAGAGAACTAAGAATGTGTTCGTGGTGATGGTGGTGGTGTGTACAGCAGAAGAGAAGAGAAGAGAGAACTAAGAATGTGTTCGTGGTGGTGGTTGTGGCTGATAAGCACCCAATAATGCATATTTTTGGTGCTTAAGTCCTCTAGCATGTTGTGTTTGTACATATATGTTGTCGTTTTTATCCCATAATGCACGTAAGGTATTTTTGTGTGTGTTTCAAGTAAAACGTGCTAATAAGGCGATTTTGTACGCCAAGAGACGTTCTGGGATGTAGCGAAGTGTCCAAGTGCCCGACAACACATGTTTCATTGTCACCAAAGCCTAACGGTGCCACAAGAAGCCTCGGAGATTGGCCGGAGGTCAAGGTTGGCAAGGAGTATGCCAAAGTGTTTCAAGCAAGGCATATGCATCGAGGATGGCCCTCGAGGGTATCCGAGATTCCAAGGCCACTAGGGACACCTCCGCCAAGTCCCATTGATCATGTAATGAAGCATCGGAAGGCCGTCGGACTACAAGAAGGCTTGGTGGACCAAGCTGTTCAGTTCTGCAGTTTTTGCACATAGGTACCAATACCTCATTTTTTAGGTATTGGTACCATCATGCCGAATTGGAAAACAGTTCAGTTGGTACCAATACCTCATTTTTTAGGTATTGGTACCAAAGCCCGTAGTGCAGATTTTTGTTAACTTTTTCAACCTTCTATATATGGAAAGTTTCTACTTCTAGTATGTTTTTGAGATATTTTGGGGACATTTTGGTCCATTTTATGACTGATTTGTAAGGCCTATAAATAGCTTTGTAAGCCATTAATGGCCATAGATAGATAGTTAGTTTAGGCCAAAGTCTTTTTCTTGCTTTCTAGAATTTCCATGTTGTGTTCTTAGTTTTTCAAGCTTTCTATTTTCAACAACTCAAGTAAGTTTAAGTGTTTTGATGTTTTCTCATGTGTTAATGTTGTAGCTATTGTATGGATCTTCTCATAAATCAAGTTTATTTCCGTTTTTATCGGTTAATCATGTTTACCTTTCCAAGCATATTTTCTAGTCTTTATGCTATGAGTGAGTAGTATATAGGTTAGGTCATGGGGTGAGGTTCACCCTGTGGATTAGTCGATTAAATGGTTTCTCTTAACTTTAGCTTAATTTCAAGGTTTTGAATGAATTAAACCCATGATTTCTAGTTTTGATCATGGGGTTGGTGGTTTCTTTGATCAATGAAGTTTATCGCCTCGTGCTACGAACTTGATAATCCTACGCGTGCAAACAATTCGTTTTCGCCTCTCACTTGCGTTAAATGAGTTCAATTTGAATTAGAGCTTTGAATTAAGTCATAAGTAGTCTTCAGCTTTTAATTCTTCTAGTGGAATCCGGACGGTTTCGGTCCACTCATGAGTTAGATGAAGGAACCGTTTGACGGCTAAGTCGTGGGTAATCGATCCCTTTGACTTGACCATCTCTAATCTAGTTCAATTTCAAGTTTAAATTTCATTATTCAAATCAAATACCAAAGTTGGCCGCTTGAATGCCACAACTCTCTGCGCAACATCTAATCCAAATTTGCTAAAGAAGATTTCTCTGTGGGAACAATTCCGATTTTACCGGTTATTATGCTTTCAACGACCTAGCCCTACGCTTAGGGTGTGAACCTTTCCAAGAGGTTAGGTTACGGTGTGAAGACCCGTAAATTCGTAAAATTGATTTAAATATTTTACGAGAAATAAAAGGAGGAAAATGATTTGGAAAATTGAGGATTGGGGTCAATGTGTTAAAGTGTTGCATTTGAAGGGTGAGTGTGTGATTTGTGCTAAGTGTGTATAATATATGTGTGTGTGAGCATAGGGAATAAAATTCCCCAACCTCCACTCTCTCACTCTCCCGTCCCCTCTCCCTCTCTTGGCTCCCATCTCTCTCTCTTACACTCCCTCCAAAATTCACCCAAACAACCCAAAACCCCAACAAAGCAACCTTAAATCCTTCACCTCCTTCGCGTATTTTCGTCCTTATATCGCCGGTTTGAGCTCGGTGGAGACGTATTCCTTTCGGTTTCAAGAATTGTGGCTAGGGCTTGGAAAACCCTTTAAATTCGTTATTCAATCTTGAGGTAGGGAGTTCTAACTATCAATATATGTTTATGACTTGTTTCTTGTAGCTTGATTCTTGCCATTGATCGTTGTTGATATTGTTGTGGTTGTTGTTGAAAAACCCACTGAAATCTGTAGAAAATCTGCTCGAACAGCTATGTTATCGATACCTTTGGTAATCGTTATCGATACCTTTACGTTACCACGCCTAGAAAACCCGTTGTCATCGATACCATTTTCATAAGTATCGATATCTTTGAACTCCAAAACCCAGAAAATCTATTGTTATCGATACCTTTGGGCCCTTGTAATCGATACCCTTGCTTCTGGAATGATTCTGGACCAAATGGTATCGATACCATGTCCCTTGGTATCGATACCTGTTGCTTATCTCCAGCATTTTCTGTTTTGCTTCGTACTTCATCGTTTTGGGTTCCCATCACTTTCAACCCATTCAAACACCTCCCAAACGATCCCTAACTTGATCATTTGTATCCGTGGACCTCATTGAACATTCCCATGACTCAAATGTTCGTTTGGACATGATTTTACGAAAATTGTTTTATGAATCAAAGTTGGGTTGAACGGTATAAACGTGATGGAAAATGGATTTTGAAACCTTGCGGACACGACGAGAACATATCAGGACATCCCGAAAGGGTAAAGAGCCTGGCAGAGGACATCGGGGTCCTTTAATTGGCCCGGTATGAGTTATAAGCTCATAATTGATATTTTAGGACATCCCGAAAGGGTAAAGAGCCTGGCAGAGGACATTGGGGTCCTTTAATTGGCCCAGTTAGAGCTTCGGCTCATGACACATGTACGAGACACGTCTTGACTTATGGTGTTTTTCAAAGCTTGTTCGATAAGACTCACGATTGGTTTGAAATGGAGTGTTGGATTCAAATTGCTATTATTGTCCATTCGTTTGATCTTGCTGCCATTGTTCATCTCGTGACTACTCCTACATTTCATATGCATACGTTGTTAGATTAGAGCTTTCTACTGGGCTAGTGTAGCTCAGACCCTCCATCATTTTCAGGTACTAACACAGGGCAGTAGCAACATGTTTGGAGTGCTTGGATGTGGACACGGTTTTGAAAGCTAACATTGAAGAGTTACTTAGCCATCTTTGTAAACCTATTTTTGGAAGATGTACTTGTAACTCCATTTGACACTTTTGTATATTTTGGGGGCTGTTGAGCCGATGATGTACTTTCTGTAAACATTTGGACAAGGAAATGTAATTTATGGGAATGGAAATGTCAAACCCTTTTGGGGCATGGTACGGTTAATCGTGAGATTTTATTGTGGAAAACCCTTTTATATTTATGTTGAAAATCGAGGGTGTGACATACGGCGAAGCAGTGGCCGACGGATGTGGTGGAGGAAGCATTTGTTGCTGCTGGTGTTGGTAGTGTTGGCTTGTGTGGTGGTAGTGAACTGACAGAGAAGAGAGAAACGGGGAGAGAGGGAGAAGGGCAAAATGGTGGTTGCAGTGGTGTTAGTGACGTTGCCGGTGAGTTCTTGATGAACTCCAACGGCGGTTATGGAGTTTGTTAGTGGTGCAGGGGAGAAGAAAAGAGAGAAACGGAAGAGATAAATAGACATTTATTAGTGGTGAAGGGGGAAGGAGAGTGTATTTTTGGAATTTTAGGGATATTTGTTAGGTTGCATTTAAGAAATTATTATAAGATTCATGGGTTAGGTTTAGAACAGATTACGTATAGAAAATTTGTGGTTGCAAATAGCTCAACCCTTAACTTAAATAGACATTTGCACTCCAAATATCTGGATTCAGACGTGAGGCTTTGGGGTGGATTCAATATTGGCCCAGTCGAATGTGTGTCCCATTGTGGAAACGATCATTCTCTGAAGATATAAAAAGAGGCCTGAATTCCGCCAATTTCTTAGTCTCGCCAATGGCTTTAGCCCAGTTGGCATCTCATGGTCTTTAGTCCAGTTGACATCTCATGGTCTTTTCATGTGAAAGGCCAGAGTTTGAACACTATCGTGGACATTTGAGATTAAGGGTTATGAATAGCTTTTGAAACCCCATATGAACCAACCTACTAATTCCTCACTAACCCACGTTATGAGGCTCTTTCCTTTATTTCTATTATGGATTCCTTTCGTAGATATATATCGCATGACTTCTTTAATAAAATTTTTGATGTACCAAAAAATTAAAACAAACCCCACCGTTAAAATAGTATGCCGTGTTTGAATTCCTGAATCAAAGAGGCCTTAATCAATTGAAAGTTGCAATTTGCAAGAACATGAAACTAAAAACGGTCGTGTCTTAGTCAAGTCTCCCCCTTGCAGATTAGAGTCCAGATCAAGACTTATTACTAGATTCTGATTCAAGTATATGAACAAAAACCAGCAAATGATAACTAACTCCCCCAAATGATTTAGCAATAATTAACGTATTGAACATTTCCCGGATTTTAATCCCAAAAATGAGGGTCGGAACAATGACGCAATCTTCTCTTTGGGAGATGAGGGCAACCCTAGCCGACCCTCTCTCTCAATCCTAGCTACCACAACTCCTCTTCTTCCTTCCCCTTACTCGTGGGTTATACCCATATGCGGCAGCGGGAGGTGAAGGTCATGGTATACTATTCTGACTCTCTTTTTTTGTTTTTTCTTTTTTTTTCTTCCGGCTCTCCAGATCAACGATTTGTCGCTTGATCTATGAGAGTTTTGTCTCTCGTTTTACGGAAGTTGTTAGTTTCGTCTGTAAACGAATTTTCTATACAGATTGGGTTTTGTTTACACCATAATTTAGTAATTTAGTCTAATGTAATCGATTGGGTCAAAATATTACACGTGTCAGCACGTTTAGACTAATTAATGTAAGCCTATTAAGGAAAATCAAGTGGACTGATCGACGGTTAGTATTCAAACTCCATAACACGTTTCAGAACATGCATTACGTGTAGATCGTGGGTAAGACAGTTAATGCAAGCAGGCAGTTGAAGCAATTACAACATTGGGAACATGTGAGATCATGGAAAGGTAACCGCTTCGTGCAGATAGTGGAGCAAGAGTAGGGAGCATGGAACCACTTAATTCAAATCGAAGGAGGGAATTCCATCTGATTTGAATTTCAAGTCGATGACAGCCTATAAATACAAGAAAAGAAGACATTTAGAACCCCCAATCAATCGCCCAAAGGCTTCTACTTTTATCTGTACTTTACATTTCTTGCTCTAGGAGTAGCTTGTAACGTAACTGTCTGTTCGATTGTGTTCTCATAGTCGATTGACTTCTACCTCGAGGAATAATAAAGTCCATTTTGTTGTTCTTCTTTTATCTCCATTCACTTCATTAAGTTTGCTTCCAGAGAAGTCCTGAAATACGGCAAGGAACCAAACCCCATCACCACAAACACTCACATTTCCAGCATGCTTAACAACTCTTAGTCGATTCGTCGACTGTAAGAAAAAATAGACAAACAGGTTCTCTCAATCGAGGTTGCTTCACAATGATATTAATACTTCAGCGTTCTATCCCTACACGATGTCTTTGACAGAGCAACTTGTGACGACTTGGCAGATCTGTAGTTCTTGGGAGTTCATTGGTGCGTTCATACTTAGTTGGAGTGTATCTGATCGTCTGGGTATTTAGTGTCTTTTGTCCTTAACTTTGCACTTTGTCTCGTTTGAGACTCTTAATTAAATGTTAAGCAGTCTAAAAGTATTGTTATTGTGTCAGGCCATGTCTGAGTTAAGATGAAAGACATTGATTGCCTTGTGATTTACTCATTTTTTATTTGTTAGACGATTAGTCTGGCTTTGTCCAAATTCTTTATAATAATCTCCGTTTTGTAAGTGCCGTTGGACGTTTATCAATACAATCTTCTCACTTTTAACAAAAAAAAAAAAAAAAGGAGCTGATTTTGGCGCTCCTAATATGTCCACAGGCGCTCCAATTTTTGTCCCATTAGTTGCAAGTTCCTAATTTACCCTCAGAGGACCGCAGACCCCAGTAACCTCCAAAACACACACTCTCTCTCTCTCTCTCTCTCTCTCTCTCTCTCTCACTTTACCCTCCCGCCTCTGCATCTCAGCCCCAACCACTAAACCTCCGAACAAAGGACAACCTCACCCTCACCCTCTCTCGCACCGGCAAAATCACCCCTCCACCCTCTCCCACTCTCGATCGAATCCTCTTTCGTTGAAACCTCGTTGTCGATCAAACCCTCAGGCCATGTAACCCTCACAACAATCTCACTCCTCTCTCTGTGTCGATCTCACTGTCTGCGACGTCACCGGTGGCTGTACGGTTGGCGACAGTGGTGATGTGAACGATGAAGGAGTTGACAGGAGCGTTAAACTTACGGTCGAAATGAGAGAGGGAGTTTATCGACGGAGAGGATCATTTCCGCAACAGCTTGAACCGGATCGTGAAGGGCCTGTGGATCGCGAAGGGCGCCGTGGGGAATTACTCGGCGTGTTTGTTGGGTAAAGCGCTGACGTGTCGGTATTACCGTGGGCCCGTGGCCCGTGGGGAAAATTACTTGGATATCGAGGTGGATATTGGAAGCTCGGTGATTGCGAACGCGGTGTTGGACGGCGATGACGGTGGACATGGGGTTCGTGGTGGAGGCGCATGTTAGGCACACCGACTATTATGAGTCTGACTAAGCACTAGATTATATTCCGTTGAGTTTGTTAGAAGTTAGTTTGTGAGGTAGTGCTGTGTTTCTCTGCTGAGGTGTATGTGAACTTGTATACGTGTATTCCAGAGAGAGAGAGAGAGAGAGAGAGAGAGAGATGTGAGTACAAGTAATAATGGACACCAACTGTTTGTGATATGGATTGAATGAAAAACTCAGTTTTATCTTCCGTTTGACCATAAAGAAAAACTCCCACTTTTCACTTTCTACTCAGCGCAGGCGGAGGAAAAACTCCCACTTTTCACTTTCTACTCAGCGCAGGCGGAGGAGGAGTCGCCGGAGAGGTTGTTCGGGGCAGTTAGGGTTTGTCTGGTGGCGATGTCGGCGGCGATGGTGGTGGACAGGGCGGTTAGGGAGAGGATGAGGTCGGCCTTTGTTGAGAGGTTTTGGGGAGATTTTTATCGAACTAATCCTTTTTTTAGAACTATTAGCCTGAATACTCTCGTTTTCAAACTATTTTTAAAACTGCTCGGTAGAGCCACTTCAACAAGCGCTACCTGAGTAGCGCTATTCCGATTGGCGCTATGGAATTACACCTGTGCCACGCGGCTGTATGACGTGGACAAACGCCATTTGAAATAGCTCTACTCAAATTAGTAGAGCCACTTGAACTGGCTCTAGCTCTTTCTTTATTTTTTTTTGATCCGGCTCTAGGGCTTTTGTATCTAATTCCAACGGCGCTTCTTCTCCCTCTCTCCTCTCCTCTGCTCTGCTCCCTTCCCTCTCTGCGATACCCACCCTCGTGCTAGCCGAGACCGCTCGACGGACGCCGTCAAAAACCGGCAACAATCGTCACTGACTTGCTGGCTGTTCACCGTATGTATCTCTCTCTCTTCGGCTTTCTCTGTGCTTTCTTTGCATTCTCTACTCTCTACTATTCTGATTACGAGCATTTATGGAGAGGAGTAAGGAAGAAAATCCATGGGCCCAGTCCACACGCGAGATGGGTGGTCTTCTGTAGGTGTAAGAAAGCGACCAAATCGGTAGGAGAGAGGAAATTCGACACATCCGTGCCTAGGTTTACACCCACAAAGGGTTCATCCCTCTTCCGTTGCTGCTTAATCTCTGCAAATTTTACATTCAAACCCATAAAAGTTTAGCACTTCATACACCACTTTATAAGCACATCTCTAGATTTTAGGGAATTGTCTGAAATGGGTTTGGGGCTGTTTTTCTGGTATGAATCCTATCGTGAAATCGGAACCATAACTCTCCTCATGCACATTATGCACCCCAAGATTATGAATGTATGTGTATCTAGTGACTTTCTGAAGTGGGTTTGTGGTCGTTTACCTATTTTCACCCCTCGCATAGGGTTCATTTCTCTCATGTTGCTGGCTAAACTACCCAAATGTTGCAATGCAACTCACACCCACAACAATATGGCAAGTATTTGTTTGTCCAGAGCAATTTAGCACTTTATACACCCAAGTTGTTCACATAAAGGCTAGTAATCAATTTTCTGACTTTGAAGTGGGTTTATGGCTTTTTTACCTGGTAGGAGAGTGGAGTCTGCAGTGAGGAGGAGCATGAGAAAATGGCGGTGAGGCTTTGGGGAAAGGGAAAAATACGTAGAACTTAGGTCCAGTCAACAACAGTAGAACTCTACTTGGATATAAAATTCCTTTTCTGAATCGTGCTCCACCCTAAATCATTATCATCAAGTTCTTTGGGCTTAAAGTGGATTTGTTTTCAAACAGCTTTGTTTGTTACTGCATGCTATTTACATATCTTTTTCTTATGTTCTAGCTTTGTCTTCGACATACCATGTGCCAATCAAAATAAAACTAATGCTTCAAAATCTTTTACAATCTTGAAAGTTCATAAAAGAATTTAATTTTTTTTGTCTTCAATCTTTTGTGATTGGAGGATAGGATAGTTTTTTGGCTTAGTTCAAGCAAAATGGAAAGCTAGCCACTTATGACTCATAAATCTGTTGTATTTTTTTTTAAAGAAAGTTCTTAGTGAAGTATTATTGTTTGATCTATGTAATGCAAATTTATGAATTGTTGGTCATTAGTTATATTATGGGCAATCGTTTTATTTTGTTCAATTTTAAGCAAAGTAGTTATTGTCAATCCATCTTTTCTTAAACATAATACAATAGGTATGGAATGGCAAGATATACACTTCCTATTCATTATACGCATTATTTTACCTTGGCTAGTGTACGTCAAGGAAAATTGGAAATCACCTTAAATTGTGTAGGTGCAAAAACCCATGTTCAAGTCTTTATAAATTTGCCTATATTTTGTTTAGCAATGTGGATAATATGTCGAAATTGACAATTAATCTAAAATATAGGTCATACTATGGACCTCAACCTTAATGCGCTTCGTAGGCCTGACCCGGGGCCCAGAGATGGGTCGATTCTATGTTTACAACATCAGCACCGCTCTCGAGAAGTCTGGGAAGCTGATGTAAGTGACATTTGGATAATGTACGTACTTCATAAACTTTAGTGTAAATTTGTCAATCTAATCCATGAATTAACAATTTATTTTAGCGCACACGGCCTGTGGATTCAAAAAAAGTCAGAGTTCGTAGTGCGAAGAAAGGTATACGAGCATTGCCATGGCCATCACCCCCTGTTTTAGAGTTGATACGGCGTGCCCGTTTAGAGGGCCTTTGTTCATTGCCTTTTGTGTCCGTGGATTGGGGTCTCATTACAGCACTTTTAGAGCGATGGCGGCCTGAGACACACACGTTTCACTTGCGGCCCGGTGAGTCCACAATCACGCTACAAGATGTTGAGGTTTTGTTAGGCATTCCAGTTGACGGTAAACCTGTGACTGGAAATACAAATTTGAAGCCTAATGATTTATGTAGGCATCTATTGGGGGAACAACCTACAGAAGAGTCGGACATAAACGGGATGAAGGTCAAGGCTAGCTGGTTAAGTGATAGGTTCACTGGCCAAGTAGAGGAAGGGGCAGACCCAGAGGTTGTTGCGCGCCAGGCGCGCGGCTACTTGTTGTTGCTTATGGGGGAGACTATATTTGCTGACCACTCAGGTATGTTGCAATCGTTTGTAGAAAATATTTCAAATGTTCAACGTAGGGCTTTTATGTTGAATTCCACGCTTTAGTAGTTGTATTTCATGTTTAGTTGATGAATTTTGTTAGATTTGAGTAGTAGAATTTCGTGTATGTAGCATGTGTACATAGCAGTTTTCTGACAGCAAACTGGGTCTCAGTTTTTACGTAATTTCTCATTTGTAAAACTTTGAATTAGGTATTGGTTCCTTCACAAGTTAGAAACTAGACTTAAAGCTTGTTCTTTTGCCGCTGGAATTGCCCAAAACCGTTGAGAATTCAATTTATAGTGATTTTCCGAAATCTGGGTTGAAACCAGGAAATCTGTTTCCTGACAGATTCGCGAACCAACAGTATTTACTCATTTTTCCATCCTTTAGGTTCGAATCTGACTTGGGTTCCTTCACAACTTTTGTAGTACATCCTGTTACGCAACTTTCGGCACTAGAATCACTAAAAAAAGTAAAAAGCACAATTTATAGCGATGTTTCAAAGTTGGGCTGTCCTGTGAAGCTTCTTGCTGAAAAATAATATTGGTTTGCTTTCTTGAGATGAATCTAGTTGGAGGGTTGATCTCTAATGTTTTCCTACGAATACAAATGTGAGCTAGCTATCTTTGTGTCTTGATCTTACTCTTTTTGAGTTTTAGTTGAATTAGTTATGATTTATTTGGATTGAATTGAACTTAAACACTTTTAGGGCATTGTATTGAGCATAAATAGAATCATTGAGTATTGTCTAAACATGTTTCCATTTGATTGAATGTTCTAGGAAGTAGTTTGGATGGGTTTAAGAGTCGAAAATCACAGGAAGAACAGTGGGTAATTTTCTGGAAAACTGCAGAATTGAGAAATTTGGTATCTGTCCTGATTTTGTGGATTTTTTTTGAGGCAGTTCCTAGACTCCAAAAATTATGAGATTTTTATAGAGAGTTCCTCTATGAGTCCTTTATCTATGGTAAAAATTTCGCAATCGGATTTGAAGTATTGAATTCTGTAAAAATTCGTGACCATGTAGCGCGCAGTTTTTGGACTGTGCTGATTGCACAGACACGTGTTAGGGAAACGGCCATAATTTTGAGGTTGGGTGATGAAATTGCGATCCGATTTCTGATTTTGAACCTAGACTCGTAGATCTAAAAAAATGCATGAAGATCATGTCTTAGTTATTCTTGTACAAAGTCAGTTTTTGCGTTAAAGTTTATGGAACTGCAGTTTCTGAGATTATTTTCTCTAATTGTGTGTTCATCTTCCACACAGGGGGATATGTGCACTTCGCTAACCTAGAACGTTTGGAGAACTTTGATGAAGCTGGGACGTACAGTTGGGGCAGTGGTGCTCTTGCCAATCTCTACCATAACCTATGCCATGGTTGTAAGGCTGGCACAAAACAGATTACTGGTTGCTTCATACTATTGCAGGTTTGGGCTTGGGAGCGGTTGCCCTACCTTGCCCCTGGACGATTAGGGAAACGTGCTCCGAAGGCTGGTGCTCCACTTATTGGACGGTAAGTTCACTTCAAATTTAAGCACAAAAGAGTTAAAAAAATAATTTTGTTCAAAACTTAACATTTAGGTTATTTTTGTTGGATATTCTGTTCTTTCTTTATGTTGAACTTGTACAATTCTCAGGTGGGACGATATATTTCATTCCCCTGACTTGGCGACCCATCTCGTAGGCTCTTACAGGTACCACCTTGACATCCAGAGACCGGATGAGGTACGTACGCAAGTTTGCTTCAATACCTCTACTCTTTAACTATTTTCATGACCATCTGTCTCCCTTCTTTATAAAACATGTTGATTGCATTGAACTGCTTAAAAATTAATACCTTTACTCTTAATTGTTTTCATGACCATGTTTCTCCCTTCTGTACAAAACATGTTGATTGCATTGAATTGCTTCGATGTATTTTTTGAACATATATTTTTGTAGGTCATTTGGACCCCATACAGTGAGGAGCTCCTTGAGTCTCTACCAGAATATTGTCGGGCTGGCAGAGCTGTTTGGCGGGCTACTGTTCCCCTAATTTACTATGCTACTTGTCAATATCACCAGCCCGAGCGAGTCATGCGCCAATTTGGTTTCCGCCAATGCATCCCACCACCGTCTCGCTCTTTAGATCCGCCGCACGGCAAAACCCTTCAAAGTGGTGCGTTAGATTGGGCCTTGAAGTACCGGACAATTATAGAAGTTTGGAATAATAGACTTAATCTAGTTGTACCGCCGGGTGATATCGACTTAGTTGAATACCCCTTCGACGACCCTTACGTGACTTGGTATGACAGGATTACCAGGCGTTGTATTAGCCGTGTTGGTTGTGGCGTAGATGGAGTGGTAAGAACAATTAACTTCAACTTTATCCTTTCCATATGTACGTCACTACGAAATTCATCACATAACATGGTAGAGCCATTTGAAGTGGCGCTATTCTTATGGAGTAGCGCCACTTAAGGTGGCGCTAGCTTTAGCTCCCGATAGAATCTTGTGTAGGCCATACCGGTAGAGCCATTTCAAGTGGCGCTACTTAAGAAGAGCCATTTCAAGTGGCGCTACCCTGACTGGGTCCCATGCACAGATCGATCCAGTTTGACTGGAATCTTGCCAGCCATCAATCTGCATGACCAATGACTTCAGTAAAGCTACTTAGATAGGCTTTACTTGACTGAACAAAATGCCAAGTCCCCTATAAATCCAAGTCCCTATAAATCATTTATGTCAACTCCAAAGTAAATATAGACACAACGTGAACTACAATTTTCATCTTCCATTAAAAATGAGCGATTCAAACCCTATGTACGTATTGGTTTACATATGTGGGCATGTTGTCCAACAACCAAACGGCCCGTCCTACGTCGGTGGTAGGACAATCCCCTTATCAATTGTGAGAGGGATAACTCTTAATGACTTGCAAGAGATGATTTGGAATGCAGCGGGTATGCCGGCAACAATGATGAAAATAACCTACCCATTCCCAATTATGAGCTATCCTCATGCAACATACCAATACGCCGCAGTTGATGTCGTGGATGATAGTAGCATCGGAATGATGTTTGATATATCTGATAAAATCACCGGCTACACCCCCGTTTTGTTCGCAGAAACGATGGGTGCCATAGGTAGCCAAGCAAATGAAAGTGTCGTTCACCATCGTTCGAGTCATCGATCACAACGACAATCGCAGCCAAATATTTCGCAACACCGACGAAATGACAACACTTTCATTGAAAACGAGGAGAATTTGGAAGACGTTGCCGAGGAACCTATCATACATGAGGAAGTACATGATGACATTACAGACATCGAAGCATTTGGCATGCATATCAGAGACATTGATGAGGCCTCACAGAGCTCGGAGGAAGATGTTGATGCAGGATTAGAGGCCGACGAAGGTGAACAAGACCCAATAAGGATGTTCGAAAAGTCATCCACCATGATGACACAAGACACATGGACCAACCTCGTTGACCCTAGTCCACCAATGCCAACGAGTAGTCACGCTAGGTGGGACGGGAGGTCTGAGCTTTTCGAGGGACAGGTATTTTTAAAAGAGAACTCTCCCACTCTATATTCCAGCATACAATTCATAGGCAAAATGTGGTATTCATTGAAAACATTGCATTCTCTTACATGTATCGATTTTTTTTCCGCAGATGTTCTTTTCGAAGCTTGAGGTTAAAAATACAGTGAAAAAATATAGCATGGACAGAAATTATGTGGCAAAGACAGAACAGTCCACAACCCGTTTGTTGGTCTACAAATGCGCAAACCAAAACCCATGCTCGTGGCGACTTCGAGCAATAAGGAAGCCGGATCAGGATGTCTGGAAAATTACGAGATATGCAGGACCCCACAGCTGCTTGGCTTTCAATGTCACCACAGATCATCAGATGCTCGACGCTCGCTACATTGCAAATATGATTATGTCAACCGTGGAAGCATCTCCAAGTACGAAGGTCAAGGCTTTTCAAGCAATGGTAAAAGATAAGTGCGACGGTTACTACCCATCGTATGCAAAGACATGGGCTGCAAAGCAAATGGCTATAGCAGCCATTTACGGTGACTGGGAAGACTCATTTGCTGAATTCCCTCAATACCTGGAAGCTATTAAAGAAAGGAATCCGGGTACTCAAACCCATATCATAACAAAGGAGACAGGCAGGCCGGGACATGTTATATTTGATGCTGTGTTTTGGGCTTTCGGACCAGCCATTGAAGGATTCAAGCATTGTCGCCCAGTAATTAGTGTTGATGGTACTTTTTTGACAGGAAAATACAAGGGAACGTTGCTTGTTGCTGTAAGT
Source organism: Rhododendron vialii (assembly GCF_030253575.1). Taxonomy (NCBI): domain Eukaryota; kingdom Viridiplantae; phylum Streptophyta; class Magnoliopsida; order Ericales; family Ericaceae; genus Rhododendron; species Rhododendron vialii. The sequence goes on along the minus strand of NC_080562.1, from coordinate 9,671,117 downwards.
CAAGATGCTGAGAATCAAATCTTTCCTATTGCATTCGCTATCGTCTAGAAGGAGAACAAGGAAAATTGGGGGTGGTTCCTTGATTGCATAAAATTTTATGTTACTCAACGTCAAGGCTTGTGTCTCATTTTAGACAGGCACTCAGGTCTTCTTTCATATCTCAAAGATGCTCCACAATGGAGACTCCCGGCGACATACCACAGATACTGCGCCCGCCACTTGGGGGTAAACTACACACGAAGGTACAATAAAACTGTGGGCGACCAAGTAAAACTAGCAGCCTGTGAAATACAAGTTCGAAAGTTTGAGATTGAGCTACAAAAACTTCAAAGGTTTTCCAACGGTGCAGTAAATAAGGATCTTGAAGAGCTACCCCTACGTAAGTGGTCCTATGCACACGATGGGGGTAGGCGATACGGATCGCGTACTACAAACCTATCTGAGAGCTTTAATGGGGTCCTCAAGGAAGCCAGACACCTCCCCATAGTGGCCACAATTAGGACGACATTCTATAAATGTGTTACGTATTTCAACAACTATGCCGTCAAAGCAAGGGAGGGGATCGAATCAGGTAAAACATTTAGCAAATTCGCAACGGAAAAGTACGATGAATGGAGGATGAGAGCAAGAAGGCACGAAGTGCTTGAGTTTGACAGAGAGACGGGAATCTACGAGGTGCGAACTCCAATGAATCCAACTAGCCCATATAAAGGAAATCACAGGCACACAGTACACTTCAATGAGCAGACATGTACTTGCAACAAGATGCAACAATGGAGGATGCCGTGCTCGCATGTGATTGCAGTGTGTAATAGAATGGCCATGGACCCTACACGATTCATAAGCAATGTTTGGAGGCTTGACTCAAACATAGCCATATATAGCTCTGAAACGTTCGTACCGCTGCATGACAAATCATATTGGCCTCCCTACAATGGGCCAATAATTCATCCTGATGAAGAACGTCTTAGGGGTCGAGGACGTCCACAAGTAAATCGATTTCGAAATGAGATGGATATGATGGACGACTGGCTTGAGGCACAACCATCACACAAACAGTCTTGTACCTTGTGTGGTGGACATGGGCATAACAAGCGAAAATGTTCAAAGAGGGGAGAAGCGTCATCTTCGGTACCAAATATGTAACTTGTAATGTTTAAAATTATGTATATGTTTGACTTTTCAATTGCTAAAATGGATCTGTAACTTGCAATGTTTAGTTTTTATTTTCTTTCATGGAAGTTGGAGAATAAGTATTGTTGTTAGAGCTATATAATGCGAAGTTATGATGGTTATTAGTTTTTGTAGTGCTTTAGTGTCAACTGTTAAATTGTCGTTTAAAATAACAAAATCAATACCACATAATTAAAGACAGTTAACATTGTAATGAGGTTTTCAAAATAAATTAGAGAAAGTTAACTATATTTAGAATTCTTCAGTAGCAAAATAAATATACACGATATGTAGAAAAATAAAGCTGAAAATATAAATAAATTTTTTTCTAGTGAAGTTAATAAAAACCCTAAAGCGAATTAAAGTGCCATCAACATTGTTCTATATTAGTTATATTTTGGACAATCATTTGTTTTTCAATTTTAAGTAAAGTAGTTATTGTCAATCTATCTTTTCTTAAGCATAAAATACAATAGTTTCCGCTATTCATGTTGTAATGACCAAATATTCTACACTAAGTGGTTCGCAATTTTTATTTTAACGATTTTACTTTCGTTTTCACCATGACCAAGACAAAGTGATCAAATTAATGGGAAGATGTTTCAATAAGGTAGAGCCAGTTGAAAAGGCGCTACCTGATTTAGGTAGAGCCACTTGAAATGGCGCTACCTGATTAGGTAGAGCAACTTCAAGTGGCGCTACCTGATTAGGTAGAGCAGCTTCAAGTGGCGCTAGTCCACGTCATATAACCAACACAGCACATGACAGAGCGCCACATGGCAAATAGCGCCAATTGTAATGACGCTACTCAAGTAGCGCTTGTTGAAGTGGCTCTACCGAGCAGTTTTAAAAATAGTTTGAAAACGAGAGTATCAGGCTAATAGTTCTAAAAAAAGGATTAGTTCGATAAAAATCTCGGTTTTGGGATTGAGATGCAGAGGCGGAGAGGGTAAAGTTAGAGAGAGAGAGAGAGAGTGGGTGTGTGTTTTGGGGGTTAATGGGGCCTGCTGAGGGTAAATTAGGAATTTCCAGATAATGGGGACAAAAATTGGAGCGCCGGTGGACATATTTGGAGCGCTGAAATCAGCTCCCATATAATACTAGTACACGTTTAAGATTCTACATACGGCAACCTCCTCCACGGGTTGACTAAAGTTCTCTTTGCCTGAAAATTACGGGTTCGCTTTTTCCTAATGTATCATATTGGATTATATTTACCAGTAATTCTTGAAACTATCTCACCCACATGCGGAAGCATATGAAACGACTGTGGAAGAAATGACCCCGAGACATTACATGCGGAAGCATATGAAACGACTGTGGAAGAAATGACCCCGAGACATTACAGAAAAACTCTACATATGTGCACATTGGGGATTGCATTTCTTTTTGGATCAAATTGAGATATATAAAATGCCAAACCAGTCCCACTTTCCGATAAAATCCTTGGATCAAATTGAGATATATAAAATGCCAAACCAGTCTCACTTTCCGATAAAATCCTAGCATTGGACTTTGGATTGACACGTATTGGTGATAAAGATCTAGGGATGACACGTCGGAACGATTTTACAATACGTGTTCATCATTTTTTATGTTTTATGGTGATTTTATAAATTTTGTCATTATTTTGATATGTGTGTTTCAGTTTTTCTGAATTTTGACATTATTTCGATTTAGTGTAGTTTCATCGGCACAATTTTATGATATATATTCATGATTTTTTTGTTTCATGGTGATTTCAAAAATTTTGTCAGGATTTCAGTATCGGTGTTTTGATTTCTCAAATTTTGTCATAATTTTTGTTTAATGTAGTTTCGTAGGGGAGGAAATTTTATAATACGTATTCATGACAAATTCATGAAGGATTTTAGGTAATATAACATGAAATTTTATGATGATATTTATACAGAAATATGTCATGATTATTTATTGTCATTGTACGAATATACGTTCTTCTTTATAAATATTCATTTTCAAGTTTGGTAGATGTTAGTTCTATTTTTAAATGTTGTTTTTAGATTTTAGGTGAGAAAATTGGAGAGAGAAGATTAGGAGTGAAAAAGACTGGAGAAAGAATGAGATAAATTAGGAAAGATAAGGAGAGTGAAAGATTATAAATATTAGAAGAGAGAAAGGGTAGTTTAGGATTTATTTAAATTTGAGGATGGAAAGATAAGTTTTTAGACCCATTAGGATGAGGACTTAAGTATTTTATGGAAAAGGACCCCTATTTAAGTTCCCCATTCTTTTTTAACTCTCATCAATCATCAATATCTTGTTTTCTAATCTTCTTTTTTTTTTAACTCCTAACTCGAAAAGGAGAGGTTTTATTGCTAAAAGTCAAAGGGGGCCAATGACCCGATAGTCCTTACAAGCCAAGATGGAACATCCTCCCTCCAACTTTCTGTATCAGCTCTAAGTAGAAAATGCTTCGCCGTAGAATCGGCGACCCTATTATAACCATGCTTCACAGGTGAAAAAACACATATAGTAAATTGGGAAGCAAGCTTAATACAATCCAAAATAATAGAATCACAATCTGCAAAAGCCTTCTCACCCTTGATAGCTTGAACCACATGTTTGGCATCCCCTTCTACTTCAATCCGTGTGAGGTTATGATTCAAGGCCTCTGTTAATGCAAATCTAAATCCCATGGTTTCGATAACTCGCGGGGGAAATTGTCCATACATAGACTGAGAAGCAGCACCAACAATTATCCCTTCCGATTTACGAGCAACCATACCCATTTCACATAAGCCACTGTCTTTATTCATAGCACCATCCACATTAAGTTTGGTAACACCAGTGGGTGGAGGCTCCCATTTTTGAGCTTGATTGGGCTGGGCAACGTGAAGCTCACCCCTTTTTCTTTCAAGAACCGAAAGGTATTCCTCCCAAGCGGCATGGGCCTTTTCAAATATCAAGACTGGATCCCACTATTGTTGTTCGAACACAGCTGCGTTTCTCCCTTTCCAAATGAACCAGCAAATATAGGCCGCCAAGGCTTGTAGCTACTCACTTTGAACTGCAATTTGTTGTCCCTGTGATAATGATGTCCACCACGAAGGAAAATCCATCGATTTCCAGTCACATGAGGGCTGGAAAAAGCGGCCAGCTAGGCACCAAACTTCCTTTGATCCCTTACATCCAAATAGCAAATGTTCAGTTGTTTCACGTTCCTTATGGCACACTGGACAGTAGGGATTAACATCCATTTGCCTGTGATGTAAATTATTACTAGTTGCAATAGCATTATGCAAGCAACGCCAGATGAAAAACTCAACTTTATTAGAAGCCGAAATTTTCCAGCCCAAATTGCGTGTACTACCCGAACTAGATTCACCCTTCTCCTTTGTCCGACCAGCCAGATTCAGTGACGTACCCGCATGGTATGCAGAGCGAACTGTAAAAATACCATCACTCGTGTGGTGCCAAATGCCTTTGTCCGGTACCCCGTGATAACTAATAGGAATGGATAGAATAGCCTCCGTATCAATAGCCCCAAATATTTCCTTCACTAAATCCTCTTTCCAGGAATGTGAAGCCCAGTCAATAAGATCTGTCACTCGTTCAACCTGGTAATCCGCCCGATTAGATACCTGTGGTCTTCTAAGCACGGTAAAGGAAAGTGTGTGAGGCAGCCACGGGTCAGTCCAGTGGCGGCTTCAGGAATTTAAAGTAAAGTGTTCACGATTTACCTTAACTCTATCAATTGATCTATTAACCAATGATACATGTATAAATAGTGTGAGGTAAAAAAACATAACCTCTATTCTAAAAAAATTAACTACCAAGCGAAATGAGAACTTAAAAATATATACTATTTTTTTAACAATTATTTTTTTTGAAAGTAGTTGTATTGCGTAGTAGACAGTGTTTCGAGAATAGAGGGGGTAAAATTTTACAGTTGTTCTATATGAGTTTTCATATTTTGTGCCGACATTGAACCATTTTAATCTACTAAAAACCTTTTGAAAGAAATTATAGCGAGTATGTTGAGACTGACCTTCTCGAAATTGTTGTTCTTTATGATGACATGATGAGATTTTCTATCGCAGTCTTAAATTTGAAAAATATTATTCAAGTTAACGGGGTTTGCAATGTAGTTGAGCTTTTTTAAAGTTTTGTTTGTAATTCTATAAGCTAACTAGACCAAAAAAAAAAAACATAACACTTACACCTATAAATTCTTCATTTTCTCTTTCTTTTTTCAATGTTTTAATTATGATTAGGAGCTTTATTTGAGGTAATGTGTTAGGTGTTCAAATTATATAGATTAATGGGCTATAATTGGGTTGTGATTGAGTGTTCAACTAGTTTTGGGTTGGGTGTTCAATTTTTTTGGGTTAGATGTTCAAGACTATTAGAATTGGGTGTTCAATAATATTCAAGTTGGGTGTTCAAAAAAAGTTTAACAAATAATTTTTACATATATTCTAAGCAAAAAAAAAAATTTGTTTGGGTGTTCAATTGACCATGCAATGCCCTACATAGAGCCGCCTCTGGGTCAGTCCAGATATTGATTGACTCACCATTTCCAACGCGCCAACGCCACCCTCTTTAAGTACTGCTCTGCCGACGTAATTTTACGCCAAGCCCACGACACTGTCCCTGGGCACGGCGCATCCCAAAAGGAAGAATTTGGAAAGTACTTCCCTTTGAACAACTTCTGGAATAAGCTCGAGTTCCCTCGAATCAACTGCGCCACCCTTGTTTAGCCACGAACGCAAGAGCACTGGTGGAAAATTAATCTATCATAAGCCTTAGCCATGTCCAATTTAAGAGCAAACCAGCCCTTACGACCTTGGCGCCTGTTTTTTAGATTATGCATAATCTTGTGGAAAATTAAAACATTATCAGTAATTTGGCGTCCTCCAAATTACTGATAAGGCAACTAGATAAGAACAATAATCAACCAAATAAGGCAACTAGATATTATTAGAGAAAAGATAAGAATAGCCTGTGGGGTGGTCGAAGCACATGACGGCGCCCTCCTAAGGAATGATGCATCCCCTTCTGCACGGGGTTGGATGGCGTTCTTTCCCTAAGATACAACGACCTTCAAATTCTCTTCGGTACAGCGAATTAAACTCACGAACCATGTAGTTTCCCGACACTCAAAATCCGTATAAATACAGTACCAAATTTTTGTGATAAAAGATGACCAAATACTCGATCGAACAAAAGTAGCTGTTGTATGAAAGGTAAGAAGAGCACTGTATAATTATGTAGGCACTGTTGTGTTTTTAACAGAGGTAGAGTCTGTTAGTTGTATATTAGCCGACTGGTATGTATTAGATTTATATATAATATACGCAACCAACTACTCTGGTATATAGGAGAAGAAATAGGAGATAATCAAGCTGAAGTGGGTTTGTCCTGCCGTTGGTATGCAACACATGCTACTAATAATTAGGAGTAAAACAAGGAGACCACTTCAAAGGTATTTACACTCCTTTATCGATCTTTAACTACATATATTACCTCTTTTATAAATAAACCCACGACATTAATATTAACATTAAAGTAAAATATTAAATTAAAACCAACAAGGATATGTCGGAGACGATTAGCAAGAATCTTGGTGATCAGTTTGTAAATAACATTTACACAAGCTTATGGGTGGAAAATGTGAGGGTTTAGTGCGATAAGCTTTTGCATGGTTAAGGTTGCGTAACAGGTGCGAACTATGGAAAAAACTTTGCACAGCCTTTACTGCATCAGGGCCGACAATATGCCAACAGGATTGAAAAAACTGAGCCCTCATACCGTCTATTCCCGGTGCTTTGGATGGATGCATTCCCATATATAAGAGCATCATGGACCTCCACAGCCGTAACTGGTCTTGTGAGAGACTGATTCATTTTATCAGAGATCTTGCGAGGTATACCATCAATGGTTGTTGGTCCAAATAGCAACCCAAGAGGGGGGTGAATTGGGTATCTCAAATATAACGAGAAATTTAAAAACTAATTGACTAATTATTCAAGATATTCTACCACAACTCATTATTCAATAATATATCAATTTACTCATGTGATATAGATATGCAAAACTGAAAGTAAAGAGAGTAGGGAAGAGAGAATCGAACGCAAGGATTTATAGTGGTTTAGTCCGCAACTTCACGGCCTAATCCACTCCCCAAGTGTCCAACTCAGGATTTGCTGCACTATCTCCAATAGTTACAATCCTTCTAGCTTCGTGGGTGTTAGACAACCTTTACAACGAGCAATCTATCACCAATCACTCTGACTAATTTTGACTCCGGTGGTAGTCACACCTAACCCAACTAGTTTTGACTCCGGTGCTAGTAACACCTAACTCTCAAGTGATTTTCTCTCCAAAATCACTCACAAAAAGATTAACTCTCACAAGAGTATGAATAAGGGTGTACAGTCCCTTTTACAACAAGGTTCAAGAAACAACACTCAAGCTAGTGTAGATATTCAAGATGTAAGCGTAGAGTTTGATAGAGATTTGCAATTCAAAAAGCTCACTAAATTATTTCTCCGGAGATCTCTTCTATTGTCTTCATTCTTCTACTGTATTTATTCTTGGAGAATAAGACTTCAGACATGTGGAAGCTCCACTAGCCGTTGGAATATTGAACTCCAATCCTTTTCTTTTCCAAACGTTTGCATCTTCCATCTTGAGCAACATCAACTACAATCAAGCCTTCAATTTGCCGAAATAATATAAAGCTCCAAGTAGTATTCAATTGTCCTCCTTGATTAATATTTGCTTTCCATAGAAGTCCTCATAGCCAATCACAAATTAGGAGAAGATTTGTTCTTAATCTTCTTCCTTCTAATTTCAATCTTGACTATTAGAGATAGGAGTTTTGATGTAGAGTCTTTCCTTGTGTAACTCAATCAAGTCCTACAAAATAAATATTATTCAAATCAATAGCAAATAATATTAATTGTATTTCTCTTCAATAAAATTTACTTTGTTATCATCAAAATCAATAAGGTTTTCATAGAAATCTTTGGGCTAACAATGGTGTCCGCCATGTCTAAATCTGCTCTTGCTGAAAAGATACCTTGAAAATAGGTTTGAAACTCCTTCATTATATCACAAGTACCATACGCACCCACATAACTAAACCATTGAGAGACGAAACATGCGTGTAACAATATAGGTGTAACCAAAACCGTTGAGAGGCGTAACATAGGCGTAATCGTGCATACCGTATGCATCAAAACCATTGAGAGACATAACTAACCATTGAGAGGCAAAGCCTTAACCAATGAGATGGCATATAACCTTTAATCATTGAAAGACATAACATTAATCATTAAGAGGCATAACATTTTTAGTTATACACTTGTACCGGTTGTGTACCATAACCATCCTCAGTAAATTATTATTGGAGAGAGTCAGAAAGTTGGGAATGACTTCGGTGTCTCCACCCCTTTTGGAGACACCGTAATTTTTGATGTAACGGAACCATTACAAGCATAACCAAAACCATTATAAGCATAACAGAACCATAACAAGGCATAACTTGTTATGGTTCTAGTTATGTTTGTAATGATTTTGATTATGCTTGTAATGATTTTGGTTATGCTCATAATGATTTTATTTTGCCAAAAATTACGATGTCTCCAAAATGGGTGGAGACACCGAAGTCATTCCCCAGAAAGTGCACCTCCTGAAACTTCCCAATATTAGCAGGAATTTTACCTCTGAAACGATAAAATGCTTAAGATTGGCCAGATATTTATTTGAATTTGACAATGAAACCGTAGAATGAGTCATTTATTTATATAAGGAGAAGGAGCCTAACTATGAAAGGTAATCATCCCAATTATAATGAAATTGTAATAAATTACAATAAAATCACGATCTCAATATTACGATATGATCATGATATTATTTAGTATATGCAAGGATTCTAACACCCACCAATCTCATTTAAAAGTCAACCAATAAGTCTGTGAAACTGGTAGAGAAATTGCAAATTGATCCAGGCAACACATACACCTCCGAATCAGTTTCGACCCAGCTCCACGATGTTCAAATTGGTTGCATTGATCAATGAGTAGAGAAAGCTCAAGTCTATCTAAAACCTTTGTTCCAAAACCGCATTGTTGTAATGCCCTTGTCCAAAGCCAAGCTTTAAGAACTGACATGTGAAAACAGATGGTGATTGATGGTTTTGATGAAGTAGCAAAAGTACCTCTCGGATTTCCGACGTTCCCCACCCCCCCCCAAAAAAAAAAAAAAAAGTACCTCTCAAATGGGGTAGTGCCAGCCCCATTCACCATTCCACGTAATGGGGTCTCCTTTTCTTTGCTTTGCTTTTCTTTTCTTTTGCGGTTGACTGGAAAGAATAAAACAAAACAAAGGCAGAAGCCGCAGAACTAAACTAGTTATTCTCTCAATAGCCACCAGCACCTGCAACTTCGTAGGAGCAGTCTCCAAATACAATATTTATATAACCACAAATACTTTACATACACACTTACATTTTTTGATAGGCCCCACAAACTGGAGATGTAGTGTGTGTGAGCTCCAATGTGAATGTGAGTGAGTTTGTATAAGTGTTTATAGTTGTAGAATGATTGCTCCAAATATATCACTTTTTTCCGGTCTGGGCTCCTTTGAAGTCCAGCCAGGCAGCGATTCCCTTCTCTGTAGGTGTGATCTATGTTACCAGAAAACGCTACTACCCTAGCGAATTACGTTTTGGTACGAATATGTTCCGAAACATGGTATACTACCATTTCAAAACGGTAATACTAGCGATCCAAAGTGATCCCCTTAGTTTTTTCCCAAAATGTCAACTTATTATGGTCAAAATAGAGAGAGAATGAAATTTCGGTGGGATAAATTGTAAAAAGTCCAGTCGTTAAGCTCATAGAAATGTGTTTTGTATGAATAATTTAACCAACAATATTTAGTTTCACTTGATGTTTATCGCTTGGAAGAGTAAATTCTATTTTTGTTATCTATAGAAGCTTACCTCTATCGTACCACAATTTAAGCATGTGGCGTATTGCGTTTCCATTCTCGTTCCTCGTACCAGAACGATCCACGTTCCAGGTAACATAGAGTGTGATTGCAAACGACAGAGCGGTCATGCCTTCGCATTAAGAAGCGAATATCCTCTAGAAGAGCTCTTTAATTAGCCGTGCTCTTGAACACACCTCTCATTGATCAAATTAATCGCGACGGCAGGATTGGATTCGATGATGACTTCCTTGTATTCATGATGCCTGATTAGCCCCGTCATAATACCGCTGGCATCAGCATGTGGCCCCAGCAATTCTCCCCATGAAGCTGCATAACCACTTCCCTTGGTTAGTTTTGAAATTCCTCCAAATCCCGCAAGCCCAGCAATTCCTTCGGCACAACCATCGCCATCAGTATTAAGTTCTATTATACCTGCAGAGGAAAACGCCAATAAATTAGATTAACCTTCTTGCTTGTCACGGACACCTCAACTGCGTAAAAAGCTTGCTTGATCTCAGTGACAAGACAAACTATGCAATGTTTCTATGAAGGACATAGCTATTAGTAGCTTTGCCATTGAACACCTAGGTTTTCCTCTCCTTCCATACAAACCAAGCCACCGATGCAAAAAGAATTCCACAAGGAATGCCACTACCATCCTTGTGAACCCTTACAGTCCTCACAAACCATCCCCAAAGGGTAGAACCTTTGTGGACAGCCCAATTAGAGCGAGGAATATATTTCTCGCAAACTTCCAAGCATGACGGTAATCCCTCCAATTATGTAGGTAAATCTCAGGTGCACAGTTACATATTTCGCAATTACAGTTTTTGGTCATTTCTCTAATAAACCTGACAGAGTTACTGAGCAATTAATCTCTGTCTTGGGCTGCCGACCATAATTTTTGTGGGAAATTGAGTTTTTCCAAAGCCAATGCCAAGAACTAGTATGATCAGAGCACCCAAAATCTTCTTTCTCAATGAGGTCATAGGCCTTTAGATTTGTCGGCCCAAGTAGGTTTATCACTATAAGTTGTCAAAGATGTTTTAGTAGCTTATATATCCGTGATAGCATCACTGGGGATGTTTTTATTTTTTATTTTTTTGGTAAATCATCACTAGGGATGTTATTCCTAATAGTATCATTAAGTAACCACCCCCGGCCCCTTCACCATCCATTATAACAATCACTTCAGCTTCTTTGTATTGTGTTGCACGTCGCTTTTCCAATTCCTAGCTACAAAATAGGCCATTTTAAGAATGAATAGCTCGATCATATTCAGCTAAAAAAGAAATATGTAGTGGCATAGACAATTTTTGTTGGAAAATTGATTGCTGCAAATACTGAACTGTTGGCGAATCCTCCACAAATGCTGAAAAACGCTTCGAGTCACGACAATGTCGCTTTCCTAAAAACAGTATTTGCCCCCACCAGTTGGTATGCAAAGGGTTACAGCAAACCTGCCTTCAAGATAAATCGAAGCCCGAACTCGAAGTTCTTTCCGTTTGCATTTGCACTGACGAAACGGATAGAATACCTACTGAACGAACATAAGAACCGAGAACCACTGAATTCTGTTTTCTGCAGCAAAACAGAATGCAGAATAAATGCTAGAAAATATAGAGAGAGATGTGGGAGAAATTCGGCATAATGTGTGTATGGATATTGTCAAGTAGTGGTCTATTTATAGGCCACTATGCACCCATTGTGAATGGATACGCACCCGATCTAGTCTGACTGTTGGATCAGATCCTACGGTCTTGATCGAACAGTCACACCCAGTTACACCGAACTGGTGTACTGTTTCATTCACATCGAATCGAATTTGATCCAATCCGTTGGATCGTGCCCATTCATGGTCAATGGCTGAGATCGCAACTTCACGAACCAACGCACCCTTAGGCTCGAGTTGCACCCGATCGGAACCGCTCCGTGTGTGACACGCGGCATCCACGTCAGCGCCACCTTACTGCCAACTCGCAATAAGAAATGGCGCCTACAAGGCGCCTAGCGCTGACGTGCAAAGTACGCCGCTAAAGCGCCACAATGCACCACAGCCCACGCCGCGCACGCATGCGCGTGTGGGTGTGTACTGGTGCACCGGTTCTGCCGGTATGGTGCGAAGCACCATAGAGCTGCACCACACTAGATCATTAATTACTCATATTATGAATGTTCTCTAATATATACCACTCCATCATCTCTCAACTAACCAATGTGGGGCAAAGCTCACAAAGAGGAAAAACAAGCATTCTAAGAAAATAAGGAAATTTTACAAAACCAAAATGACAACTCTTTTATTTTGAAAATCTCTAACAATCCCCCACCATTTTCGAAATACAAATAAAATATTCTCAGTTCTTATTACAAGGTTTATGCATACATAAATAGTGTCTTGCAACTTCAACTATTCACTTAGTGAAAACATATCAAAGCTGGTCAGGGCAGCATAATAGACGTGTCTTTGAACTAGTTGTCCTCTGTCGACCAACCGGACGTGTCTCACACATAATCCTCCAAATAATGCAGATATCCCAATCGGTTGACCCGTGAACTGGCCTTGGGTCTTCTATCTTGAATTCATGAATGCTCTAAGGTCTAGCCCCTGTGACCTATAGGAAGCGGCACCACCTCCACATTCACATAGGTAGATCGCTATCCGTGCTCCTATAACATTAGCACAAAACAATCTATTAAGAACTAAGTAGTTCAACCTCCTTTGTATTCACATTATAGGTACAAAACACTTTACCTTAGAATGTATAAAATAGCTTTAAAGTGTTTCCAATAACGACATATGGTGTAGTTTCTCATTGAACTCAAGAGATTGAGAGTATCAACCAGTTGAATTAAGTTTCCGCCAGGAGTGATTAAACTAATTGGGCAAAAGTCCTATTCCCCTTGATGTTTTCAACACCAAATCCCTTGTAAGGCCTTTCGTAAAAGGATTCGCCAAGTTTTGACTTGACTTAACAAAATCAATGGTTATCACCCCATTAACAATCAATTGTCTCACATAGCTATGCCTTAGTTCTATATGCCTGGACTTTCCATTATACACTTGGTTATACGCTTGCGACAACGTAGCTTGACTATCACAATGCAGCGATACAGGTGGCATAGGCTTAGGCCACACTGGAATTTCTAGCAACAGATTTCTCAGCCATTCTGTCTCTTTACTACCAGAAGCTAATGCTACAAACTCGGCTGCCATGGTCGAGTCTGTAATAAGTGTTTGCTTCTTAGATCCCCAAGAGATTGACCCTCCACCAAGTGTAAACACCCAACCACTCGTTGACGAGTGATCATTTCGCTCAGTAATCCAACTAGCGTTAGTGTATCCTTCTAGAACCGAAGGATAACCACTATAGACTATTCCATAATCTATAGTACCTTTGAGGTATCGCAGTACTCTATGTACCGCGTACCAATGCACATGCCCAGGATTATTCGTATACCTACTAAGCCTCCTTACCGCATATGCAATGTCCGGTCTTGTGCTTGTCATGGCATACATCAAACTGACAATCACCCTAGAATACTCTAGTTGTGACACCGTTCTCCCCTCATTATGATCTAATGGCAATTGAGAGTCATACGGAGTAGACACCGATTTGCTTTCAAAGTAATTAAACTTCTTTAAAATCTTCTCAATGTAATGTTCCTGGGATAGAATTAAATGACTACCACTTCTTTTAATTCTTATACCCAATATTACATCAGCAACATCCATATCTTTCATACTAAAGTTAGCTGAAAGAAAATCTTTTGTACTCTGAACGCTCTCTTGGTCTGTACCAAAAATGAGCATATCGTCTAATACAAACAGATGATGACTCCTCATTTGCCATTAAATTTACTATACACGCATTTATCAGATTGGTGTATTGTAAAACCATTTGACACAATCACTTTGTTAAACTTCTCGTGCCATTGCTTAGGCGCTTGCTTAAGTCCGTAAAGAGACTTTATAAGCTTGCAAACTTTGTGCTCATAATCTCGCACAACGAACCCCTCTGGTTGCTTCATATAGATTTTCTCATCTAACTCACCATTAAGGAATGCAGTCTTGACATCCATTTGGTGTATCTCAAACTTGTATATAGAAGCAAGAGCAATTAAAACTCTAATTGTTGAGATTCTAGCAACCGGGGTATAGGTATCAAAGTAATCAATACCCTCTTTCTGGGTAAAACCTTTGGCTACAAGTCTGGCCTTGAACTTATCAATGGTTCCATCAATTTTCATTTTCTTTTTGAAAATCTATTTATAAGCAATTGGTTTAGAACCAGGTGGTAAATCTGCCAAAACCCATGTATTATTACCCATAATAGAGTCCATCTCATCTTGGATAGCCTCTTTCCAGAAAGTCATGTCTTGCGATTTCATTGCTTCATCAAACGTCAAAGGATTATTTTCCACGTGAAGTGAAAATACATTGTGAGCACATGAAGTCTCTCTAGTGCCTTCAACAAGAAAAACTATGAAATCAGGACCAAACGTTTTCTTTGTCCGAACTCGTTTGCTCCTTCTCAATTCAACTTGTTCCTCATGTTCATTTCCTTCAACCGGAACCTCTAAAGGCTCACTGTCCTCTTCGGACATCGATGGAAACTCTTCCGAATCTTTATTAGATTCCAAATCCTTACTAGATTTTAACCTGGAAATTCTGTCAAATTTGTTTTCATAAAACACTGCATCTCGAGATTCAATGATGGTGTTGATGGACACAACATCATTAGGCTCAGCCACTAGAAACCTATATGCTTTACTGTGTAAAGCATATCCAAGGAATACATACTCGATTCCTTTTGGACCTAATTTCTTCCTTTTAGGTCCAGGCAATCTCACAATCGCCCTACACCCCCAAGTCTTAAAATAACTAAGGTTTGGTTTCCTTTTTGACCAAAGCTCATATGGAGTAATGTTAGACTTTTTGAGAGGTACTCTATTCAAGATATAAGTAGCGGTAAGTATGGTTTCACTCCACAAACCTTTACTTAATCCTGCATTGCTTAGCATAGCAACCATTATCTCAGATAAAGTTCTATTCTTCCTTTCGGCCACTCCATTCTGTTGTGGTGGTGCAGTTACTTCATGAATTATCCCTACTGATTCACAATAATCAGGGAAGTGATATTCACCACCCCTGTCAAACCTAAGACGTTTTATCTTCAAACCACATTGATTTTCAACTTCAGTCTTATAAGCAACAAATTTATCAAGCACTTCATCTTTGGAATGAAGCAAATCGACATAGCAAAATTTGGAATAATCATCTATGAATGTTGCCATATAAAGTTTACCGCCTCTAGTAGGAGTGCTATGAAAATCACATACATCACTATGAATCAATTCAAGTAATGAAGAAGTCCGCTCGATTTTAGGAAATGGCAATCTGGTTATCTTTGATTCCAAACAAATCTTGCATTTATCAACCATATCATTATCAGATTTTGGAATTAGTCCTGATTTAACCATGCAATCCATTTTCCTTGTACTGATATGTCCTAAACGAGTATGCTATAAAGAAAAAGAATCAAACATATAAGCAGAAACAACTGTGTTATTGATATTAAGCTTAAACATCCCCTCGGTTACATAGCCTTTGCCAACAAACACACCACACTTGGACACAACAATTTTGCCCGACTCAAACACTACCTTAAAACCATACTTATTAAGTAGACTTGCAGACACGAGATTCTTCCTAACTTCCGGTACATGATACACATCAGTAAGAGTCAGCGTCTTGCCAGAAGTGAACTCCAAATCCACTTTGCCTTTACCCTTAACTGGTGCAGTTGATACATTTCAGACACGAGATTCTTCCTAACTTCCGGTACATGATACACATCAGTAAGAGTCAGCGTCTTGGCAGAAGTGAACTCCAAATCCACTTTGTCTTTACCCTTAACTGGTGCAGTTGATGCATTTTCCATGAACAGAACGGTGCCATCTGCAACTGGATTATAGTCAGTAAAAAATCTCTTGTCATTGCAGACATGCTTTGTTGCACCAGAATCAAGCCACCAATCTCCAACATCATCGAGGATATTCACCTCAGAAACAACAGCAATGAATTTAGAATTCTTTGCCCCAGATGCTCCTGGATTTCCACCAGAGTTCTTCCTTTTCAGGGATCGGCAATCTTTCTTAAGATGCCCAAGTTTGCCGCAATGCCAGCAACCAGTATCGGTAGGATCCAGTTTCTGCTTCTTCCACTTACCAGAAGACTTATCACCACTCTTGTTCTTGCGTTTCTTGTTGGAACTTTCTTCCACCACATGAACTTTGGAAGTAGAATTATCCTTACCCTCCTGACGCCTTGTCTCTTCCTCCACCCGAAGGTGTTGGGCTAACTGTTCAAGGGTAAGTTCCTCGGTCTTATGTTTGAGTTCCTTTCTGTAATCTTTCCAAGATGCAGGCAGTTTGTCAATAACAGAGGAGACAACAATAGATTCATCCATATGCATATTCTTAACCTTAAACTGATTGAGGATATACTGAATCTCATGCAACTGATCAATGACTGGCTTTGTATCAACCATGCGATAATTCATAAACTGACTAACAAAAAACTTCTTACTTGTAGCATCATCAGAAAGATACTTATCGTTGAGTGCATCGCAAAGTTCCTTCGCCGTCATTGAATTCTGATAGATGTCGAATAGTGAATCTGACAGCGCATTGAGGATGTGTCCCCTACAGATGTAGTCATCATTCTCCCATTTGCCCCTTTCACGAGCCTGCTCCATAGTTTCATCATCTGGCTCCTCCGATATCACCGAACTCGGAGTAGTCAGCACATAAACCATTTTCAGGGTGGTTAGCAAGAAGTGCATCTTCTTCTCCCAACGCCTGAAATTCCCACTTTCAAACCGCTCCAATTTCAGAAAGTCCTGCGTCATCTTTTGTAGAGACATCGCCATTGCAAAATACTGTCTTTAGATTGTTGGAAAATTGATTGCTGCAAATACTGAACTGTTGGTGAATCCTCCACAAATGCTGAAAAACGCTTCGAGTCAGCCCCCACCAGTTGGTATGCAAAGGGTTATAGCAAACCTGCCTTCAAGATAAATCGAAGCCCGAACTCGAAGTTCTTTCCATTTGCATTTGCACTGACGAAACGGACAGAATACCTGCTGAACAAATATAAGAACCGAGAACCACTGAATTCTATTTTCTGCAGCAAAACAAAATGCAGAATGAATGCTAGAAAATATAGAGAGAGATGTGGGAGAAATTCGGCATAATGTGTGTATGGATTCTGTCAAGTAGTGGTCTATTTATAGGCCACTACGCACCTATTGTGAATGGATACGCACCCGATCTAGTCTGACCGTTGGATCAGATCCTACGGTCTTGATCGAACAGTCACACCCAGTTATACTGAACTGGTGTACTGTTTCATTCACATCAAATCGAATTTGATCCAATCCGTTGGATCGTGCCCATTCGTGGTCAATGGCTGAGATCGCAACTCCATGAACCAACGCACCCGTAGGCTCGAGTTGCACCCGATCGGAACCGCTCCGTGTGACTCACTTGCCACATGTGTGACACACGGCATCCACGTCGTGCCCATTCGTGGTCAATGGCTGAGATTGCAACTCCACGAACCAACGCACCCGTAGGCTCGAGTTGCACCCGATCGGAACCGCTCTGTGTGACTCACTTGCCACATGTGTGACACGCGGCATCCACGTCAGCGCCACCTTACTGCCAACTCGCAATAAGAAATGGCGCCTAGGCGCCTAGCGCTGACGTGCAAAGTGCGCCGCTAAAGTGCCACAACCCACGCCGCGCGCGCGTGTACTGGTGCACAGCTACGGGTGCTTCGCCGGTATGGTGCGAAGCACCATAGAGCTGCACCACACTAGATCATTAATTACTTATATTAGGAATGTTCCCTAATATATACCACTCCATCATCTCTCAACTAACCAATGTGGGACAAAGCTCACAAAGAGTAAAAACAAACATTCTAAGGAAACAAGGAAATTTTACAAAACCAAAATGACGACTCTTTTATTTTGAAAATCTCTAACAATTTTTTTTCCAAAGATAACCTCATGTTTTCTGCTACTCATTTTTAGTGTAATTGCAGCAGAAACTTTCAATTATTCACGCCAAGAATGCCCCAGCTCATTGACTTATTGTGATGATTGGAAGCTCTTGTTGAACTACTACTACTAAAACATAGTTACTCTTTTGCACTTTTTCTTGGTTGCTATTCTTGTTATAGAATCTTCTCATATATCTTGGATTAAGACATCAGTTTCCATTTAATTATAAGCATTTTGCTCCAAGTTCTTACATTCATCTCACAGACTTTAATGATACATGATACAGTTCAATAATATGACTAAATGACGACCATAAATGGGGGTATTTGATCACAAAATTACAGATTAATTTCAAAACTTGCCTTATAAAACGGAATTCACAAAAATCTACAATATTACCTGCTTCAAGGATAGTCATCTTGATTTTCATTGCGTTGTTTTTCTGTATATCACCTTTTTTTTTATGTTTATTTAAATCATCTGGTATACTCAAATTCCACTTGAGCTTTCCGAATGGGGAATGTATGTCCTGATCACGAAGGATGTATTGGTGCACAAACACTCTAGAAGGTCGGAAATAAAGTTGATCCTTGACACTGTATTCGCAGGTTGCTTCAATTTATTTAATTTATTTTCTCCCATCTTCAAACTGTTTTTTTTTTTTTTTGATAAGTATCTTCAAACTGTTTTGACATACAATTCCCTGAATCCTAGCTTGCACGATGTAAGCATTAAGTATTAACGGAGGATCATCATTGCAACAAGTTATAGCCTTATTAAAGTACATCCAATGAGGAAAGTTGCAGATTGGGACAAACTTAAAGACGTCAAAATAAGTAGAACGATGGGAAGCAAAATGGATATTAAATTACAGGATGAAGCCTACACGCAACAGTGCAACACCCAAACCATATGCAGCAGCAACTCATCTTCAAGACCAGTTAGACCTGCAAAAACCAGGACAAGAGAAAAATTAGTTAGATCTGTTGGCATGGGACATGACAACAAAAACTTGTGTGGGCATATATCGAATAAATGTAGCAGCTTAAAAATCAGATTTTTGGGCATCTTATTGACTAAATGGCAGATAATGCATCCCCTGCATTTGCCACATCGAAACGGCAGCTCTCAAATGGACTTTTTCACCTTTTTTGGAAGCTGGAGCCAACATAGTATCTTCAAAATACAATTGTTGATAGAAATAAGGACAAAAAGTGGGGAAAGGAATTTTCCATTTGCCAATGGAACTATTGTGCTTGAATGACAGGGATCATAGCTAGCTGACTTTGGAAAACCAAATTAAGTTGAAGAGTGGTAAGGAATTTTTTGTTGTGAGCCGCCATATAAGAAACCAAAGTTTGCTGGATTGTAGCAGGAATTCGATGGTTTCAATAGTATGCATGTTCTGTTTCTCAAGTCACTAGACATTCAAGGGATCATACGTACTAATGATCACACTTCAGCTCTAGCTTTCCTGTCTCGATGAAGGCCAGTTCCAAGCAAACTATTTCGGATCGCATGCAACTGGGAAACAACAGCATTTATGTCCATGCGATCAGTGGGCAGTTCCTGTGAACAGGCGATTCCTACTTTAAGTATTGAAACCAAGCACTCATGAATTTGGTGACTGCTAGGAGAGCTTCGGTCAGGAGTGTAGAGACTCGAGCTTGCCTCCCCCATGTCTCGTTGTTGAAACAATGTTGGATCAACGATGGTTGCAACTTGGTCAGGAAGAGCCATCTTGGCAAAACTATGGAGACTCATAGTACCACTAAACATGCTATCCGTAGGTCTCTTCCCTGTAAACATCTCCAATAAGAGAATACCATAACTGTAAACATCACCGAAGGTTGATACCTCGTTTGCCATGCCATACTCTGCAATTCATGGACCATATACATTAAATACAATTATAGAAATGATCGGTTAGAAGCATACCAACTAGTCATGTAGCTTCTGCAAACAATTCTTTTCGGAAAAACAATTTTGGAACATTCCGAACTGTATTGTTTCAAGTAAGGAAAGAATCATAATGCCTCTTCTAGGTGTAACCAGAATGCCATGACTTGAAACAAGCTTGAGTAATTCCCAGCAAAATTATTGAGCCAAATAGACGACTATCCAAAATCTTCTTAACAAGTCAAAGTTTCATTCCACAAATGAACTAAACCCAATTTACAACCCTGAAGGTTTACCCAAGCCATCCCATCTCATCACTGTTAGGTTTGCCTTCTTCAATGGATCTGTGGAGAGATGATTCAAATGGACAACTCTCTATTTTCACAACATTGAATTGGGAATAGGTGCACCCACTATGGGCAACTCAATGGTCACTTGGTTTAGCAACCATCCAACCCGAGCACCAAACCAACCAGCTGGTTACATAACGTACCAGATTGTTCCTTAGCATCATTCTGGGTATTGGCTCTACTACCAACCATATAATGAGAACCGACTACCTAATAAAAGAGTTAATTTCTCTTTATTCTCCCTAAGTCCTCTCTTCGACTTCAGTCCAAGGAAAGAAACAGATATCACGTACAATACTAACATTTTATGCTTTCACCTTTGGTCCCAAGTAAAATGAAATGTAAACTAGAAGTTGCAAAAAAGAAGAAACGAATAAATTTCGAGCGCGAAGACTTTTAGTATTTTCTAGATTGATGTGCTTTGAGAACATAAAGAAGAAGAAGAAGTCCATTATAGTAGAAATTAAGAAACTAGAAACTATGTGCCATACATGGCTCCTAAATACTTTTGAAATGTCAGAGTTTGAGATTTATTACTTTTATTGAAGTTGCAAACTCAATGGAGAAGTGAACCAAAATCTAATTGTTGGTGGAAATAAGGTCAAAAGGGAAAACAAAAGAGCATTAGGGGTACATTTACCTGGAGCAACATAACCTATAGTCCCTCTTATGCTAATGGAACTTGATTGATTTGCAGAAGATTCAGACGTTGCTTCTAGAAGGAATTTTGTTAGCCCAAAATCACCCAAGTGTGCAATCATTTCATTGTCCAGTAGAACATTGCCCGGCTTCAAATCACAGTGAACTATTGGTTCAGAGCAATGATGGTGAAGATAATCAAGTGCAAAAGCAATGTCAATAGTAATATTTAACCTTTGTAAAAGGTTTAAAGTCCTTGACTCCTCATGCGCCTCATTTTCATTTGGATGCAACCATTCGTCTAGGCTCCCTTTGACCATGAACTCATAAACAAGAGCTTTGAAATCATTACCCTGATAGTCAACACTTGAACATGCTGTGATAACTTTTACGAGGTTCCGATGTTTGACCTTCCTCAAAGCCGAACACTCAGTAATGAAACTTTTGAAAGCTCCACGATATTGAAGGTTTATTACCTTCACTGCAACAATTGTGTCACCATGACCAAGATCAAGAACTCCTTTGTACACCGAACTAAACCTACCAACGCCGACCAAGTTGTCTGGAGAGAACCCATCAGTCGCTTTAAGTAGAGTTCGATAGGACAGCTTCAAAAATGACTTGCCAAAAATTCTAAAAGTGGATACTTCTGTACCATTTCTAAACCACCAACGATAAAGGAAATATACCACAAGTATTATTAGTCCTAAAACTCCGAAAGATAGGGGGATTATTAACTTCTTAGAGGGCGTAAATCTTTTCTTACCAAATCCACTTAGGTGGCAACTGCTCAACTGCAAATCAGGTATACCCCCACAAAGCTTGTTGTTTCCCTTAACAAAAATAGCTGTTGCATTCTTAAATATGCCATTTTCTGGTACTGCACCCTCAAAGTTATTGAACGATATATTCAATTTCTGTAAGAAGGGGAAACCCTCGAAATAGTCTGGTATTTTTCCCGAGAGATTATTCCGAGAAACATCTAACTCCACCATACCTCTCAAATGACGTAGAGATGAAGGAAGGGTTCCTGAGAATTTGTTGCCTTCCAAGTATATTGACATCAATTTTACGCAACTACCAAGAGTGTTTGGAATTTTACCAGACAACATGTTCTCTGAAACATCTAGTGTTTCGAGATTTATTAAACGCCCTATTTCCACTTGTAAGGTCCCAATCAAATGGTTTTGAGACAAGTTCAAATACAACAGTGATGAGAGACTTACAAGCTCTGGGGGAATGGTGCCAACAAGATTGTTCCCACCTAAATTCAACCGTAAAAGTGGGCACTTTCCTAAACTTGAAGGAATGCTGCCATGAAAATTATTTGCGGCTAATTGAAGCATGGCTAATGACGTTATATTTTCCAAGGACACTGGGATTTCCCCAGAGAAGTTATTATCCGAGAGAGACAGAGAGTACAACTTTTGAAGCTTCCCAATATCAGAAGGAATTTTACCTTGAAAATGATTGTTTGAAAGATCAAAAGAGCCAAGACTGATCAGAGTCCCTATACAAGTTGGGATGCTCCCACCTATCTCATTTAAGTCAACCCATAATTGCAAAAAACCTGTAGAGAAATTGCAGATTGATTCAGGCAACACACCTCCGAATTGGTTTTGACCCAGCTGCAGGCCCAACAAATTGGTTGCGTTGGTCAATGAGTTGAGAAAGCTCAAGTCATCTGCTTTTCGTGTCCCCAGATGATTGGAAGCACAGGACAAATACTCAAGGCCATTCAGCTTTTCTAAAGAAGGAACTTTTCCAATAAATTTGTTTGCTGCCAACTGAAGAAAACGTAGGTTGGTGGCGTTAGATATTGAAATTGGAATCGATCCAATCAATAAGTTTTCAGTAATACCAAGTCCTCGGAGATTGGGAAGACTATTTCCCAGGTTCGAAGGAAGACTCCCTTGAATTTGGTTCGCTGTCAACAAAAATTGTTCGATAGAAGAGATATTAAATACTGAGGAGGGAATAGTACCGGACAACTGGTTGAACACTAACGCAAGAACTTGCAAGTTTCCCAATCGACCCAAAGAATATGGTATACTCCCACTAATACTGTTATCACTCGCATAAAGTATCGTAAGAGATGACAGATTCCCCAACGTTGAAGGCACTCCTCCTGTTAGATTGTTTTTTCCAACATACAGTCCATCGAGCCTAGTTAGAGAACCGAGCTCCACAGGGATTTTTCCTACCAGCCTATTGCCAGTAAGTTCAAGACCAATGAGGTTAGAGCAACCTGACATATTGGCGGGAATTTCACCAGTAAGGGAATTATTAAGCACTGAGAATGCTTGAAGTCTTCTCAAGCGGCCAAGTTCTGGGGGGAGTTCATCGCTCAAACTGTTGTTATCCAACCATAGTTTCTTGAGAAAGCTCAAATTTGCAACATGAGACGAAATAGAACCGGTAAGCTTGTTACCAGTTAATGACAATATAGTGACCCTTTGGTGCCTGCGGCCGCATGTTACACCAACCCATTGACAAAAGTGGATGGATTCATTCCACGAGTTTAGAGCTCCGAAGGGATCACTGGTTATAGCAAACTTGAAGGCTAGCAAGGCTAGGCGGTCAGTCTCGTTCCCGCGTTGTACAGAGCCGGCTACAGCATGATGAGGAAAGCCAGAACCCAAGCACAATAGGAAACCAGCAAGCACAAAAAGGAAGAGTGGCCATGGCCTTGGAAGACCCATCTGGTGAATTGAAAAAGTTAACGTTGAGTTATGATTGTAGCTGGAATGATCTTTATTACTGAGTTTTAATAGGAAACAATATTAGTTAGTCACGGAGGAGTGCCATTCCGGCATTCCCACGTCGTACTCCACTGGTAAACAAGGTATCAGAAAACACATAAGATGGGTTATACTCCATCAGTCCCAAATTGTCTCCGACGAAAAGTTGTGCAATTTATGTTAATAAAAACAAGTACTTATGTGCATAATTTTATGAATTTCTTTTCACCAAAGTGTAAAATATTCACATGTTATGCACATAAGTATTTTATTATTTCAATTTAGAACCTGCACTACTTTTCATAGGGGCGAATGATTTGGGATAGAGGGAGTATCTTGTTTCGCAATCACCTGACCACCCATGCTCGAAATTCCGACGGGATTTTGAAGCTTATAATCCAATCTCTCAGTTGATGGAAGAAATGTTGCAGCAAATAATAAGTAGACTAACTTTAGTTACGTTGTATGTAAAAGCAGTATATATTAAGCCAAAGAAGGAAAAAGTATGGATACATGAAACCATAAGTCAAGTCAAGCAGTAGACATCAAAACAGTTGTTCATAGCAAAATGTGTGGATAGTAGTATACCTTCGTCTTGGTCGCTTTGTGGAGTGTTTAAATTAATTCTTCTCTCAAGTCTGAATATCTGACCAGTCTGATGTGCCATGGGTATTTCCTATCCAATTAGAAATCATCTTTAATTTATATGGATGCAACCTCGTATATACGTTATCCCCGGCCGTTTTGTCCACAGAATTTGGAATGACTAAATTATTCTACTCTGAACCGTCTAGGTGTCGTTCCACTTTTTTTTTTTAAAAAGAACTTTAAGAAAAAGAAAGTAATTTTAAGGTCAAAAATCACGTGTTTACGCAAACAATTTTTCTACCAATATGGATTTTGTTTGATAAATCTCATTGAGATCTTTTAAACGGTGCAAAAAAATTAAAAAATTATTTTTTATTTTCGTTATATTTGAATTTGAAATTACCTTCTTTTTGAAAAAATTTTTTTTGGAAGAAAGCAGAACGAGACCTGATGCATGTCCCAATGGTTTCAGCACTCGGCCGGCAAACCCTGTTTGGTTTCTCTTAGAAACCCTGCCTTGCTTTTTCACATAATTTTTTGCAACTTCAAATGAGGTATAGGAGAAGAGGAAATTTTACCGTATTGGAACCAAAAGGCTTCAAGCACAACTCCAGAAGCAAGGACGTTTTTTTTTTTTGGAACAAAAAAGAGGAATTTGTTAATCAAATGTAAAGGATATATACAAGAGCTAGAATAAAATGACAAGAGCAAACGGCATCATAACTGTAGGGGTTCGATTTAGGAGGAGGGACCTTCGCCTGAATTAGTACTTCACTTCCGCTGCTCCGTTCCTCCGCCGCTGAACCTGCAACAAGTCACTAAGGCTGGAATAGCCTAGTGACCCTCCGACGAACAAGTTAGATGTAAGGAGAGTTACTTTTAGGTCTAGGGTTAGGGAAAGATGACATACCTCTCAAAGACGAATATCCCTTTGTATTTATAGACCTAGGTTAACTTGGGCTCCAAGCCAGTGCGTGGAGGTCACGCTTAGGTAACCGCCCTTGGTGACATCATAGATGATGCCACGGGATAAGACGGTTACGAAGCACATGGGCAGATGATCCTTTTCGCCACGTATCGCTCATGGTCCCCTCCTGCTATGCTGCATTCTGCCAAAAGACCCAAACGGAATGCACACCTCGGTAACTAACCGAAGTGTAAACAGGAGACTTGACGCCGAGTGAGTAAACAGAAAGATATACACAAGCCCATGTCAATATGAGGCCTCGGTTGATGGTGGTCCGGTTATATTACCGAGACAATTACCGAAGCCTCCACAATAGCCCCTCAAGTCCCTGGAGCGTTGCACCTCTGCTTCAGGGTCTTGATCCTATCGTATGAGACATCAGGCCTTGGTCTTTCTTTTTAGAGAATAACCGAAGGGTGAAGTTGCTTCGGTAGATTTCGTTCAACCCGCGCCAGAGAAGAGCCACATGTCAGCTGTTGCCGAGATCTCAGAATCAAAAGGCTGCCTCTGCACGTGCCATGCCAGTTGATTGGTACGAAACGTCGCTTCGGTGACACGCGTCAACATGCCTAAGGTCTGAATATCCGGCGCCTGTCCTCGGTGCAGAGTCCTTGATACTAGCCGTTCGATGATAACACATGTCGATGATCTAACGGCTCAATGCACGACGCTTCGTTTCCCGCGCAGCTTTCCATCTCTACCAATATAAATAGGAGAGACAGAGGTGAGATCGTCACCCTTTCTTCTGCTTCTGAAGTCGAACCGCCGCCGCCGTATACTTCCAGCTTTCAATCGAGATTTCGATCGTTTTGGTTGGGAGATCTTTCACAAACCTGAGGTATGTCGACCTCCTTGCTTTATTCTTCATGTTTTGATCATTGTTTTTGAGTTTTTCGCCGTTTTCTTGCACTTGTTACGGCTGAGCAACCGCTCGCCACCGTCCGGTTCAAGGCGGCGCTGGGTTTCTCCAGCGTTGTTCACGCTATTACCGAGGTCTAAACTCATCCCGAGACCTAGATTCATCCCGAGGCCAAAACTCGTCCCGAGACCTAGACTCACCTTGATCCCAAGGAAAAGGACTTCTGATTTTTAGAAATTCTTCCGAGAGGGAAACGCCTTTATAGGAAACGATTGTCCGAGGACTCCGAGGAGCGATGACCATTCCGCACCGAGCGCTAGACATTGATTTTTTCCCTGAGCACATAGCTAACGGGTTTTTTTTGTATTCCTTTCCTTGGTTAGGCAGAAGCGAATGGTCATCGAGCTCTCTTCGGACAGTTCCGGTAGTTCAGGCTCTTCTCCTATTGAAATTCCCGAGGACATTCGCCAGACACTTCGGGCGAGGGCATTCTTCCGGACTCCAATCGACTGCGTTGAACCATTTGAACCCTCGAGAGCTCCTCGTGAGGTGACGACGTTTGACTCCCAAGAGATGGAAGCCCCAAGTACCTCGAACCAAGGTCCGGGTCCATTCGCCGATGCCCCCGAGGAGGTACGGGGACGCAGGAGGGCGATGAGGCCATGCCCTTACCGAAATCAATACTTTGACGGCTCCTCGGCTTCTTATGCTGAATTCAAGAGGGTATACAGCGTTCCTCATGACGTTGACGTTCGCATTTTACCGAACAGCGACCCCAAGGACCTTCCTCACCGGGAGGGAGCACTCATATTCCCCTTGATGGCTATCACAAAGGGGGGCGTTAGATTCCCCCTTCATCAGTTTGACCGAAGGGTTCTCCGAGCCCTCTCCTTCACGTCTTCTCAGCTGACGGTGAACTCCTACCGGATCATCACGAGCATTATAGAGCTGAGGAGACAATACAACCTCACGTTCGGACTCGAGGAGCTCTTCGGTGTATACCTCGTTGGAGTTAACCGGGAGAGCGACCGTCACTACCTCTCCTGTAGGACGGGATACGACACCTTCCTTATCGACCATCTTCCCGACTCGGAAGGGTGGGCGAGTATTTATGTGTCGGTCACCGGGAATTTTATGTTTGGGCCCGGGGAGAGCGCGGACACAGCCACCACAGTTCAATTCGAAACCGGGGCTCCTGGTCGGTAGAAGCATCTTCTTAGCTTTATTATGTTTGCACATTTTTCTTTCCTCATTGTATACTAATTCTTCCATTCTCTATCTTTCAGCCGAGGGAATCGTTGCAGAGCTTCGGGCAAGGGCTAACCGAGCGCAAATAACAGCTGCTTACGCCATTCCTATCACGAGTCGGTATGCACCTGAACTGCTCGGATACAAATCGACTTATACCGGCTATTTGAAAAAGAAGCCGAGGCAGCAAGGAGTTTCTCGAGGGGGACGAGGACGTGGCCGAGGGAGAAGCCAAGGAAGAGGAGAAGGTAGGAGAGGAGGAGCTGGGGCGACAGAAGACGAAGTTGGTGATTCTGGTCCCCGAGGCGTGATCCGAGAAGAAATCGACCGGGAGACCCCAAAAAGGACGGGACTTAGTGGAGAGATGAGCGGCCGTGGAAGAGAAGTGCTCAACCTTCGGCGCCAAAGGCCACGAGGACGGGGCGCCAGCGTCAGGATAGGCTCACCGGGGGCCGGAGCCTCGAGGGTGATCCCTGTTTCTCCTCAGGAGCCTCCGGAGAAGAGGGCTCAGACCGAGGAAGAAAGCTTCGGACGAGGAAGGGGCGGGGAGCCGATCTTGATAGAAGAAACGGGAACCCGAGGAGATGAGGGAGATGTGGAGAGCCGGGGAGGAACCGAAACGGGGACTCGTGTTCCGGCGAGGGAGGTCCCCTGGGCCCCCGAGGTTCGTCACTACTCGGGGCGCCTAATTCATCACGCCGATAGCGCGTCTTCTAACATTGGGACGGCGTTTGGGCTGCTTCGGTCGTGTATTCTTCCGAAGGATGCCCGGGCTGTTGAGGGGTGCACCGTGGATCTGACAGGAGAGATAGCGCAGGCACTTCTGAAAGTAAGTTACTTCTGAAAGTTTCTTTTCTTACCCCTTTGATCGTTTGTTGGAATTTTGATCAATTTTAATTGTGTTGGTAGGCCGGCGCTCGGGTGCTTGCTGTGAACGAACAATGCCAAGCACGAGAGCAGGAGATGGAGCTGCTGAGGAAAACTCTTGCCCAGAGAGAGGACGATCTGAAAGTGGCGAGGGAGACTTGTGACCTTTACCTGGCCGACTTTCAGCGGTGCGACCGGGAGCGGGTAATTGCCGAAGCGAAAGCCAAAAAAGCTGAGGAGGATGCTGACACATTGAGGGCTGCTGGAGCTCGGGAGGTCGAGTTTGCAAGGAACAAAGGCTACGATGAAGGCTGGGATGCTGCCGGAGTAGAATATAAGAAGCAGGTCCGGGAGATAGAAGCCGAGCTCTTCAGGGATCGGTTCTTGGATGGACTTCGGTACGGCCACGAGGCCTTGATAAGCAAGCTTACTCTGCCAGAGGGTTCGGAGCTTCGAACCGTGCCTGAGCCCCCTCCTGAAGAGCTCGTGCTACCGGAGGAGGAAAACGAGCAGGTGCCGAACAAGGAGCCCCAAGCGACCGAGGAGCCAGCTGACCTTAGCGCCCCTATTCCCTGATGAGGCATAGGAACTTTATATTTCATAGCTCTGAAAAAGTACTTTAATTTTTGCTTGAATGGTCGGTTTACTGGACGGCTCCGGACATTTGGAGTTTGCCGTTCCAGGGATTGTAATCGTTTGATACTTGAAGCAGTACCCTTTTTGTTTATTGTTCGTGAATGAATGCTCTTTTTTTTTTGAATGTTTTTATCTTTGAAATGCTTGTTTGATTGGTTTGCTCCTTAGGTTATAATGCCCCTGCTTCGGTGGGACTTGAAAAGTTTGTAGAAACAAGTTTAACCGAAGCGTTAACCGAATCGTTTTTCCAAGCATAAAAAGATGATTAATCAAGAAAAGGTGACTCGTTCCGAAGCCCCAGCGAGTAGGAGGGTCGGTAGGGATTGAATCAGAAGCAACTTGTTTAATGAATTTTTGACATTGCACGCCCCTGCTTATTAATAGAAATGAGCTTATTGAGCAGACGCGGGATGGTATTACTGCTAGGGACGTAGGCCGAGGTCACGAAGTGGTACGGCTTTTGCCATAGGTTAGTGACGCGGCGAGTCCGAACAGAGAGAAATTTCTGATGGGTCGGTGTTAGGGGCTCGGAGAAAAAGGCCGAGTATCCTTACAGCGAGTGACCAGAAATTTAGACGACCGAAGAGGCCCGGGCGACTTGGTGGGAATTTTTCTCCGAGGGTATCACCTATGGGAGAACAATATCCCTGAAGTCGGTATAAAATGGTCCGGGCAAGAATAGACCAAGTATAAGTAATTTAAACAATCAGTGTACGAATAGTGCCAAAGAGAATTCTCATTAAAACTCGGGGTATTGTCAATACATAAGCAGATTGCCCTCAAAACTTTCTCAAAAGAAAATGCAACGTAATAAGGACAAAATGGGCTCCGGTAGCCGAGCACTATCCGTAGAACTTCTTCAAATTGTTGGCGTTCCATGACTTAGCAATGGGGGAACCATCCAGTTTCTCCAATTTGTAATTTCCCGAACCGAGGTGCTTGAGAACTCGGTAAGGACCCTCCCAATTGGGCATTAGCTTTCGCTTTTTGGACTTCTCCACCACCTTTTTCCAAACGAGATCGTCAGGCTTAAACGACCGGAGGTGCACGCTTCGGTTGTAACCCTTTGCAACCTCCTGTTGGTATGAAGCGAGCTTTATCCTTGCGTTGTCCCGTTCTTCTTCGGCTAAATCGAGGTCCGAAGCAATGGTGGTGTTGTTGACCGACTCATCAAAATTTTCTGTTCTCATTGTTTGGAGTCCGACTTGGAGTGAGATGACCGCCTCCATTCCGAATGCCAAGGAAAAAGGTGTGCGACAGGTTGATCGCCGAGGCGTCGTACGGTAGCCCCAGAGTACCCTGGGCAGCTCTTCGGCCCACTTTCCTCGCCGTGACTCGAGTCGTCGCTTTAGTCCGGATGAAATTGCTTTGTTTGCCGCCTCAGCCTGTCCGTTGCCCTGGGGGTAAGCCGGAGTGGACGTGTCCCATTTGATACCGTATTCGTCAAGCAGAGCCCGGTACTTCTGTCCTGTAAACTGCCCTCCATTGTCAGTAATTATGGCGAACGGCACACCGAAGCGTGAGATGATGTTGCGCCACACAAAGCGGATGACGTCTGTTTCTTCGATGGTTACCAGGGGCTCGGCCTCGACCCATTTCGAGAAATAATCAGTTGCGGTTAAAAGAAACTTGAATCCACCCGGAGCGACTGGGAGCTTTCCAACGATATCCATGCCCCATTGGGAGAAGAGCCAGGGGCTGGTGAGAGGGCTCAGGTCCCGGGCCGGCTGATGGATAATGGGAGCGAACATCTGGCACTTTTTGCAACGCTTGACGAACTCTTCAGAGTCCTTCTTCATTGTCGGCCACCAATATCCCTGAGTGAGGGCTCGGTGGGCGAGCGATCGTCCACCGGAGTGACAACCGCTGTCACCGGCATGAAGTTCTTCGATAATGCCCGGAACTTGATGTGGGTGTGCAACCAATAAGTACGGCCCGGTGAATGATCTTCGGTAAAGCTTGCCGTTGGGATTGAGCCAGAAGAGAGCAGCTTTGTTTCGGAGTCGGTGAGTCTCCTTTTTGTCAGTGGGCAGGGAGTCCTCTCTCAGGTAAAGGACGATTTCATCCATCCAGCTCGGACCGAGCTCTATGTTGAGTACTTCCTTCTGTAGGTCTTCGAGCTCAAAACTGGGTTTGTCGATAGAACTGAAGGAAATGGATCGGTGTCCGGTACATGAGAATGTCGAAGCGAGCCCTGCCAGGGCGTCGGCGTGGGCGTTCTGTTCCCTTGAAATATGCTCGACTCTGATTGCTTTAAAGCGTTGAATGAGCTGGACTGCGGCGCTGAGGTAGGTACGCATCCGGTCATCCCGAGCTTCGTATTCTTCAGAGAGTTAGTTAACCACCAACTGGGAGTCGCTGTAAACGACGAGCTCCTCGATGCCAATGGCTTCGGCAGTCTTGAGTCCGGAGATCAACGCCTCATATTCGGCCTCGTTGTTAGAGGCTGGGAAATTGATGGAGAAGGAGCTTTCGTGTAAGACACCGGAGGGTGAGAGAAGAACGACGCCTGCACCTGCGCCTCGGCTATTGGATGCGCCATCGACGTACATTTTCCATACATCTCCGTGAAAGAGCTGCCAGGCTGTGCTAGGGTTGGCCTGGAGTACTGCTTCGGTGCTCGGTGGGGGTGCCGAGGCAGATACGTTGGGCGGTGTAAGCTCTGCGATGAAGTCAGCCAGCACCTGAGCCTTTATTGCTGTCCGAGGCTGAAAGTGGATTTCGAAATTGGCAATCTCAACGGCCCATTGTGAAATTCGGTTGGAGAGATCGGCCTTCCGGAGAAGAGATTTGAGGGGGAACTCGGTAAGGACGATGATGCGATGGGACTGGAAGTACGGGGCAAGCTTTCGGGAGGCTGAGATTAGGGCGAGCACGAGCTTCTCCAGGGGGAGGTAGCGCGTCTCGGCGGGTGTCATGGTTTTGCTGGAGTAGTAGATTGGCTGGTGCTCCCGGCCCTCCTGTCGGACGAGCACCGAGCTTACGGCGTGCGGGGAGACAGCGAGATAGAGGAACAAGTCCTCCTGGTCCCTTGGAGTGACGAGGAGTGGAGCCGTGGAAAGATACTCCTTTAGTCGGTGGAGGGCTCGGTCACATTCTTCTGTCCAGTTGAAGCTTCGTCGGCTGCCCTTTAGTAGAGCGAAAAATGGCTGACATTTGTCCGAGGAGCGACTTATAAACCGATTCAGAGCAGCAGCCATCCCGGTTAGACGCTGAACATCGCGCTTGTTGTGGGGAGCCGAGAGCTGATCAATTGCTCGAATTTGGGAAGGATCGGCCTCAATACCGCGCCGGGAGACGAGATGGCCAAGAAATTTGCCGGAGCTGACGCCAAAGACACATTTCTCGGCGTTGAGGCGGAGTTTGTGGCGCTTGAGTATCTCAAAGACTTCGGCGAGGTGAGTTAGATGATCACCGGCGCGAAGACTTTTAACCACCATGTCGTCAATGTATGCCAGCATAGTGTCGCCCAGTAATTGCTCGAACATCTTGGTTATCATTCGCTGGAAGGTTGCTCCGGCATTCTTTAAACCGAAGGGCATGACAAGGTAACCGAAGATCCCGTGGGGGGTAATGAAGGCGGTGTTCTCGATATCGCCTTCGCTCATGGCGATCTGGTGGTAGCCCCGGTACGCATCCAAAAAGCTGAGTCGCTCGTGTCCGGAGGTGGCGTCGACAAGCTGGTCAATTCGGGGAAGAGGAAAGAAGTCCTTCGGGCAGGCATCGTTAAGGTTGGAGTAGTCGACGCAGACACGCCATTTGCCATTCTTCTTCTTGACTACGACGGTGTTAGCCAACCACTTGGGGTATTGGACCTCTCTGATTGCCCCAGCGTTTAGGAGTCGGTTGACTTCTTCAATGACGGCCTCGGAGTGGATGGGAGAGGACCGTCGTGCCTTCTGTATGACCGGTCGCTTGGCTTTGTCGATGTTGAGCTCGTGGCAGATGAAAGAGGGGTCGAGCCCCGGCATCTCGTATGGAGTCCAGGCGAACACTTCAATGTTTCGGTTGAGAAAAGCTACCGTCTCGTTCCGATCAGTGTCACTAAGTGAGGAACTGATAAGGAAGAAGCGGGAGCCGTCCTTGGTGATTGGGATTGTGGCCACATCTTCGACGGTTTTGTCGTCGGGGGATCTGCCGACGTCCTCCAAAACAGGGGCTTCGGGTGCTTCAATGAGATTCACCCGGGGGGTCTGTTTGGTGCTTCGGACAGCGTTGACGTAGCACTGCTTGGCCGCGGTCTGGTCTCCGTACAGGTCTTCCTGGTGCCCGTTAGTGCCGATGAAACGTACCACTTGGTGATAAGTGGAGGCAATCGCTTTAAGCCTATGCAGCCAGGTTCGACCGACAATGGCGTTGTAAGGGCCAGGGACGTCGACCACCACAAAGTCTATTTCAAGCGTTACCGAGCCGGCACGGACAGGAAGAGTGATCATACCGATGGGCCAGACAGGAGCTCCGTTGAAGCCGATGAGGGGAACTTCGGAAGGACGGAGGTCGGTCTCGGGAATCTTCAGATCCTTGAAAAGGGAGTAGTACATGACTTCGGCCGAGCTGCCCTGGTCTACGAGGACGCGACGGACGTTGAAATTTCCGATGCGTAGCGTGACCACGAGGGCGTCGTTGTGGGGAAGCAGGACGCGGTCGAGATCCCTCTCGGTAAACGTTATCGTCCATTTGGAGCCGTCGTCGGTTCTGGGGCGCTTCGGTTCGGGGCCAACTAGCATGACCTGCTTGGAGGAGGAGGCTTCATTCAATTCTGCCCGGATGACTCGAGCGGCCTCGGGGTTCAAGGGACCGTGTATGACGTTGATTGTCTGTACCTCTTCCTCGGTATGTGATTCGGTCCGCTGTGTCCGAGCCGTCGTCTTCTCATGATCGATGAAGTTGCCGAGGTGGCCACCAGCAACGAGCTGTTCTAAGTAGGCCTTGAAGGGCTTGCATGCTGTGGTGAAGTGACCTTGCTCGCTATGGTAGCTGCATCGAACGATGGGATTCTTGATTTTCCCATTTTCGGTTCCGAGCTTTTGATTGGGGAAGGAGAAGAAGGGCTGATCCTTCACTTGATCAATGATCCGGTAGATGGGAATGGTGAAGACGGTCTTTTCGGCGTTGAAGTCACTTGGCTTCGGCCCCCTCCTCGGCGACTGCTTGATCGTGTTGACCTGTTTCTTCGGGGTTGAGACAGGTGCGGGGGCCGGTATGGATACCGAAGTGTTCAACGCTTTTGAACTTGTAGGCTTCCCGATGCCTCTCTCTGCCTTGGACTCGATGAGCTGACACCAGTTCTCGATTCGAGTCATAAGGTCCTTCATAGAGTTCGGCTTATGGCAAGCGAGGTCGTCGTAGACTTGCTCGTCCTGGGATGTGAGACCGAGCTTGAATCCTCGGGCAGAGATGACACCGTCGCAACCTTCTATCTCATTGAACAACTCCCAATAACGGCCGGCGTACTGCCGAAGCGTTTCGTCGTTCCTCTTACGGAGGGCTAAGAGGGAGTCGATCTCCTTCTCGTGCTTGTTGCTCGTTACGAACCGTGCCATGAAGGCGTCACAGAGGGAGTCGAACGAGGAGATTGACCGAGCCGGGAGTTGATTGAACCAGGTGAGGCCCAGGTTGCCGAGGCTTGCTGGAAACACTTTGCACAGGAAAGCATCGTCCGAGGGTTCATTCCGAAGAAACAGAGACATGACGGTTTTATACTGGACCAGATGAGTGTACGCCTCAGTCTTGCCGTCATATTTGGCGAACTTGGGTTGGGAGAATCCTTTGGGGGGGGTAACCGAGTCGATCTCTCTTGTGAATGGAGAGGTCGAGAGTCGTGCAAGTCGCGCATCGCGATGAGGTCGGATCGAACGGTCGGGGCCGTCTGGACACTCAGTCGCTGTACGCTTCTTGGGGACGAGTTTGTCCAATCGTTCGTGCTCCTTTCTCTTTGGATCGATACTAACCGATTTTCTGGGAAAACGCTCCTGGCGATGATGTCGGTAGCTATCCCGAGCGGAAGCCTCGAGGCGCTCGGTGACCGGGCTCCTGCTGTTTGCGCCGCCGGGGTGCGAGACGATGGGACTTCTGGCTCGGGGGCCCTTCAGCCGCTCGCGGTATCCTCTAGTCTGGATCTCGACAAGGCCGTCATCTCCCCTGGATGCCCTTGTGAGGCTAGGGGTAGATTCCCGGCCTGTCCTGCCCACAAGGACGGAGTGGGTGGAGGAGGCAGAGACGCTCCCACCACCGAGCCTGTCAAAGGCCGATGGCCTCCTTCGAAGTTGCGCAGGAGAGCGAGAACGGTCCCTGCGCGATGTTTCTTTTGGGGCTCGTGTGTCCACCGCTCTTGGTGACTCAAGACGATCCTTGACCGAAGGGCGGGATCTGTGCTCTAGCAGGTGACCGGCTTCGTGACTGCGTGGGGGGGTGCGACGGTTTGTTCTTCCGCCGCGGCTCCCGGAGGAATGAGATGGGGAGATGAGGAGGTGTTTGATCTCCGCCAACTCGTCTCGGACGTGTCTGTCGCGGTCTACGACCGTCGTGAGATCGTCGATTTTGCGCTCGAGGTGGCGGATGTAGGAGTGGAGCTCTGAGGATGGGCCTGCGTCTGGAGCTGACGCTCCGGCGCCAACTCCGATGGATATGTGGTTCTTTCCATGGGCCGCCGCTCCGCCAGAAGCCAGGCTGTGGTCCACGAGGGAACCGAGCCCGTGGGCGGTACCACCGTGATGTGCGTCGTCGATCTCCACCATGTTTGATTCTGGATGTTTTAACGGAGCAGATGGGGGGAGGTGAAAGTTGAAAGGATGGCTAGGTCCCCAGCAGAGTCGCCAATTGTAGGGGTTCGATTTAGGAGGAGGGACCTTCGCCTGAATTAGTACTTCACTTCCGCTGCTCCGTTCCTCCGCCGCTGAACCTGCAATAAGTCACTAAGGCTGGAATAGCCTAGTGACCCTCCGACAAACAAGTTAGATGTAAGGAGAGTTACTTTTAGGTCTAGGGTTAGGGAAAGATGGCATACCTCTCAAAGATGAATATCCCTTTGTATTTATAGACCTAGGTTAACTTGGGCTCCAAGCCAGTGCGTGGAGATCACGCTTAGGTAACCGCCCTTGGTGACATCATAGATGATGCCACGGGATAAGACGGTTACGAAGCACATGGGCAGATGATCCTTTTCGCCACGTATCGCTCATGGTCCCCTCCTGCTATGCTGCATTCTGCCAAAAGACCCAAACGGAATGCACACCTCGGTAACTAACCGAAGTGTAAACAGGAGACTTGACGCCGAGTGAGTAAACAGAAAGATATACACAGGCCCATGTCAATATGAGGCCTCGGTTGATGGTGGTCCGGTTATATTACCGAGACAATTACCGAAGCCTCCACAATAACACAAAAGTAACATCCAATAAATTAGGGGTATGGTCAACATCAAACCAAAAAATAAAAAAGAAAACCGTGTGCTCTAAAGGATATGCTACCAGGCACCTCCATCAACGTTTGTGCCCTCGAATTTTATTATCCATGTGAGAGGAGATTGACTCAATAGATTCCTCATGTCACCTAGATCCGTGGCAGTTGTTTTCATCCATATGTTATCATGCGATGCCATTCCCTTACGCTTCATACTTGTTTGGTTATGCTCTTCTAAAACATTTAACATTGCATCCACCTATTGAAAACCCTATTGTAAACAAATTAGTTTCACCGATCCTGGTAAATAATAAACAATGGGAAAAATTACATATGAAACAAGCTTGCAAAACTATACCTCATACTTTTTCATAACCTGCTGAAGCTCGAAAGATGTTCAATGTCTCTTTGATTTCTACCTCTCCCAAATATGCCATGCTAGGCTAGGAGTAGAGCGGTCATGAACATCATGACTACCGGCTGGGGCGACATGGTCCAAGTAAAATAACTACATCACAATATGTTGATTTAGGTATGAAACTTAATTGAAAATGACTAAAACAAATGCAAAGTGAATATAGTTACAGTTTTTTGACACAGTAACACTAAAAGAAACAAGCATCAAATGGCCTTCAATTTTGCAATTGCGAATGCCTTCAATGAGTGGAAAGGTTTCAAATGTTATTAAGTGAATACTCATTTCACTCCCAAAGTAATATGAGATTCTATTTTACCATGCATGTAGAAACTTTTATGTCTATTTCAAGACCAATTGGCTATGAGTGAAAAGGTCCCAAATGGAGTATTATAAATGATCACTCATTCTACTCCCAAACAATATGCACGAGACTCTATTTTCTTAACATTTCCTCACACGTGCGGCCGCGTTTTGAGGTTTATCACGTGTGTTCACTTTTTGGGTCTTATCATCCCACGGCCTTTTTGCTGGGATGTCATCGTAGGGTATAGATTATAGCTCATGCACCTCTAGCTCTCACTGGATCACAAGTGGATTGCTGAGCTGGCTATCCTAACTATTAGTCAAGAAACACAAATGAAATACAAATACAACGGAAATGAAAACACAACTGAAATGAAAATCATTAGCTTTGATTAACTGGTTCCCTTAACGCAGATATCGTGGTTGGGCATAAAATTAAGCCCAATATGAACACCACAAATTTTCTCTGGAATTAATCGCTATCATATCGTCATTCGTTTCGCTAAATTTTCTCTCAAGAGAGTCAATTTAATAAGGCCACGTGTGACAGACCTTCAACGCGACTGCACGAGGAAAGAAATAGAGTCTCAAATTGCTTGGGAGTGAAATGAGTGATCACTTAATAATATTTGAGACCTCTCCACTCATTATCAATTGATTTTGAGATGAATATAAAGTTTCCACATAGTATCAAAGTGGGGCCCATTCATCTTTTAAAATTTTACAATTCACACCCTACAATAACAGATCAGCAAAAAATTTGCACGATAATAGAACTCAAAAAGTGGTCACACGTAAAGAACTTCAAACGAGGCTGCACGTGTGAGGGGATATTATAAAAATATAGTCTCACATTATTTAAAAATGAAATGGCTGACTTAACATATGAGACATTTCCCCTCATTGCTAATCGATTTTGAAATTGATATAAAATTTCCACTGCACCAAAGCCAAGGAGCTATGGGAGGTCACCCCTTTTGGCCAGTTAGAGAGGAAGAGTTGACGGCTCCACCTTTGATTGGATATCAAAAAATGTGGGACACAGGTTTGGACTTCGGAGTACCTTGGAACACTCTCTTCATAAATGTCCTTTGGCAAATACTCCTTCTGTCCCAGACAATTTTGGATATTTTTGTTAATTTTAATTTTTTATATCTTTCGGTATGGATATCAAAAAATAGTCAATATGAATTTTGATAGTTCTCGATTAATTTTATTATACAAAAAATTTCAAATTCATGAAAAACATTATAGATTGAAAGATATAAGCGATAAAAAATGACACGAATTTCAAATTCTTTTTTGAACAGAAGGAGTATGAAAAGATCGTCACAAGAACTTTTTTGATAATATTGAAACTGTGGAAGCCTTCAAATCCCCTCTCATTAATGGCCCGCAGGCACAACGACTAACACACTGGGTTGCAGCTTGTGCAGGGATCATAAAACTTTATACTGATGGATGTTGGTACGATACAAGCAAAAAGGCAAGGATATGGGGGGATATTTAGAGATGCTAATTAATGGGAACTGGATGCTGGGTTATTGCGGGAAGCTAACAACGGATTCGAGCCTAGAAGCTGAAATATGGAGTATTTACAGAGGGTTAACAATCATTCTGAAAAAAGGCATGTCAAATGTTCAATTGGAATCTGGCTCCCTAATTGCTGTGAAGCTGATCAATGAGAGTGCCTCTGGAAATCATCCTCAAAGCACCATCATCGAAGTCTGTATCCCACATTTATCGCGACACCAACTAGTGCATTGATCAACTTGCTCGTCTGGGGACTGAACATGAGGAAAAGTTAGTGGTAACTGTTGATACTCCCATTTCTATTAGGGAGTTTATGCTTAGGGACAGCCTATACAATATATGTATTAGGCAGATCATTGACTAAGCCTTGTGCTTGATCTGTAATATGTAGCTGGGCTACTGTATCGCACTTATGATGCAGACTCTTTCTTTCGTTTAATGTTATGAATCTTTGAATTACCCAGAAAAAAATGAAGTATTTTTTACTGCCATTCGCTAGGAACTTTTTTTTAAACAGATTGGAACACAAGATAATAGTTTAGCTTTTCAAAACAGAACAATTAAGACATGTTCGACCGCATAAACCGAACAACTGTATTTTATGTTCCCTAACAAACTGTCGAACAATGGAGAATTGTTAAGCTACAAAACTCTGAACATATACAAGTACTCTGAACATATACAAGTTCTTTGGCAAGTTAAAAAGTCAATTTGTGTTATAAAGTCAAGTTTGTCTGACTAAAAGAATGGAAAAATCCATCCATAATACACTGTTGATCATGGTTGGCGTAGTGATTGTACTTATTGCTCTTCTTATTATTTTGTCTATCAATTGTGAATCAAAACCACGGAGCATGTACACTTTCAGCGCAAAGGAAAGTAAGAAAAATGAAAGGAAAAAAAAAAAAATAGAAAGGTAATGAGAATATGATCGATTTAAAAGATTAATCTCAATAGTTCTTGAAGAATTATTTAATACGTCTGTATTTTATATGTATGTTGTGTTCGATATTTGTTTTACTTTTATGCAAGTTTGTTAAAAACCTGCCTCAATTTTATGGTAACAATTTGAAAGGACGAAGAAGGGAGGAAATAGAGAAAAGGGCACAAACTACCCAACGACATGACAGTTGGAGCTTTTTTCTAAACTTGAAGTGATTATCAATCTCTTCCTCGCCTAAATTTGGTGGCAGATGGAGATACACAAAATCTTAGAATCCAATCTCCATCACATATATGATACATCTTCACACCTCCCCTCTTCCCACCTTATCTATCTACACTACTTCTTTTAAATGTACAAAGAAAAGATATTTTCTCTTTTTTGATTTTCACAAATGCCCCAAGCACTTGCAACTAATACTAGTCCCGTCCTACACCTCTTCCGAACGGACGCAATACAATGCTCCAACCAAAATGATACAACCTGAACGACAAGCATCCCTTCAATCCTTCTTTGCAGTGGATCGCCTCCATAAATGGGAAAATCGAATCCCCTTCACACTTATTATCTTCAGATTTCTCACTACCAACATTACATCCCAAAAAAAACAGAGGCAAATTAACACTAGGGAGAGGCATTTGAAGTACTGGGGTTGTCAGTTTGTTGTAAAGGAAGACAACCACAAGAACTTCCAACAGGTAATTCAAACTTGGTTCACTATTTCCGTATTGTTTCATCTGTAACTTCCCGACCAAATTATGTACACGGCCGGAAGTACTAATCTTTTGGGAGGATTTGCCGACATCCATACAAAGAAAACGCAGCCCAGTTGTTTGATGAAATAACTGAATGGAAAAAAATAACACGTAAGGATACGTATTATGCATCTCTTGCTTGACGGTTGATTATTTGGTAGAATAAAGGCCCATTCGCTCCACAAGTAGTCTTGAAAAATGGGGAGACCGAGGAAACCTGTTGCAAATAATGTACACGACTGGAGGTAATGATCTTATGGGAGGATTTGCTAAAATCCTTACAAAGAAAACGCAGCCCAGTTGTTTGATGAAATGACTGAATGGAAAAAAAAAAAAAGAAAAAAACACGTAAGGATACGTATTAGGCATCTTTTGAATGACGGATGGTTATTTGGTAGGATAAAGGCCGGTTCGCTCCACAAGGAGTCTTGAAAAATGGGGAGATCAAAAGCTCATTCGAAATAGTATGTCCAATTGTTATTTTAAAGTTAAAAAAACAGAGAATGTCTTATTTCTTGTGGTAACATAATCTCATATTATGAAGAGTACCTGTCTATAAGGTAGCATTCTTTTTTTTCCTTTAGCAAATATGAGAGGAGTTTTCCCTCTTCTGTGAAATCTAATAGAAGTTTTGATTACTTGAGGATTCCACCCGAATTAATATTTCTTTTTAAGAAAAAATTTGTATGGTTACAATCACTACAATACCCAAAATCTAAGTGTATAGCTGAACAAAGCAAGTGTGTGTTTGTCTTGGTTTTGGTACTTCCTTGGGCTTCTATTTCACTTGAGCAAATTCCCCTACCCAGCATAATTGTGCAAAAGATGTTGTGCCCCAGTAATATCGCTCATGTTCAGCTTCCTTTGTATATCCTTATTTCTGTGTGTGTTGGTGCAATGCCACCAAGCCAAGATTTAAATCGGTTATTCATAGTTCTATTATCTTGGGTGTCTCCGAATTGAGCCGTGAAGGCACAGTACTCATGTAGAGGCCAAAGCACTGAACCACAACCCATGTTTGTAACGTTCAGAATTCCCATAAAACCTCATTCCGTGGATTTACTCTTTGGAGGTAGATGGATTTTTTGTTTGGTTTCCAACCTTTTGTTCAATGAAATAGGGTTGCTGGTGGGCCTGATGGCCAAAATACTTATTTATGATTAGCTCAATTCTTAGCAGTTACTAAAGGCAACAATCTTGATCGGTAAGTGATTGAACCTAAAAATTAACGCTCTCAGTCATCCTCAAGTACTACTTAGTATCCACTATCTCAAGATTTGAGAACTAGATTAACCTATTTTTGCGATTGTTTTTGTCGGTTAGGTTATTAATTTGTTCCTCCTGCCACTATACAAGAACTAGAGGATACACTATGGAATCAAGTTATCGGGTGGCAACTAATATGCTACAAGAGAATCTGAAAAGGTTGGCCGGAGAAGGATCAAGATCCAATTGGAAAACTGGTGGAAAATTTACGGATAGAAAATATAGAATGAGCGTAATTCCATATTGACCCGAACCAACCCATACACTCCCATTTTTAATAAGATTCCAGCCAGAAGCATACAAGTACTGTAATGCGCTTCTCCATGGGTATTGTATACAAGTACCATGGAAGACAACAGTTTTTTATGTGGAGATTATATAGAAGGCACTTTACACTACTATGTAGTACATTGGCAGGATATCTGGTGCTCAACGTATGTTCAAGGGTGTGCTTGGGTAGGGGAACATCCATTGATGTGTAATTGCTTGGCTGTGGAACAGTGGAGATACAGTTGGGGCAAGATGTGTTCCATTTTGAGTTTAGGGAACTTTTGGACTGGACTAGAGAAATACTTTTGCATGTTGATTTCTCTTGGTCTAGCGACTTTGCGGTTTGGCTTGAGCAACATGGAAGCATAGAAGAATGTGCTGCACACAGAGACGAATTTACATATGGGCATATGGGGGCCACGGCCCGCGCATTGTTTTGGGGGTTTTTTTTTTTTAATTTCAATGTTAATATTAATTATTTTTTGTTTGTTAAGAACACTTAGATATTGAATTTTGTATTGGATGCTATTTAAATATTTAAATGCTTTAAGAATGTGTTCATTTTGGGTTCCAAAAACCAATCTCTCTCTCTCTCTCTCTGCGTATGGTCTCTCATAAGTTTTTTCTTCAATTATTAATCTCATTTTTCTTTCTGTCCCTCTCCACTTATTACCGAAAAAACCTCCCTCAAAATCTAAACCAAACAAACTACTAGATTCCTGAACCTTGAAATTTTAAAATCTTCTTGTTTGTAGTTCGGCTCTCGCGTTTACGAAATTCTGGTTCTGTCCCTACTTGCACAAACTGAAAAGAAATGAACTTGGTGAAGTAGTAGGTTTTGTTTTCCAATATCTTGAGTTCTCCTCTAGGTGATGTTTACGAATTTAGTGTTGATTCAGTCTAGCTAGATCCTAAATTCAAATGTGTTGGTATTGGGATTGTTTAAGGGACTATAATTGCAATTCCATAGCAAATTGTGCTCTAGAGTTGGTGTTTTTACAATTGGTAGAAGTTGTGGAAGCTAGGACATTATGTTGAGGGCTGAATTAGAAGGTTTAACTTGGATGCTATTATATTGGAAAATGATTCGAATAACACAATTATGGTCGGTCACTAGCTCATAAGAGAACTTTTCATTATGTAACTGTTGTTTTGGATTGATCATGCAAGATGGAAGCTATCAACCTATCACCAATAAATATCATAGTCGTAATAAAGATTTTTTCTAATTTTTGTTCCTAATATTTACTTTTTACAAAACTAGCCAACATTTACTAGCTCTTTGTGGGCTCCCTGACCGGTGCGCCCTCGAGAGTCGCCACCCGAATTTTTGAGATGGATGAATCGAGAAACCAAGAACTCGTTTGAAAAAGGCTTTCGGTCTTAGCGAAAACGTCGAGACTTTGGGCTCGGGAACCACGTTACGAATGAGGAAGGTTTTGTTGAAAAGCACCCCACTCGCCCAGTAAAAACCGGTCTCTACTAAACATTTTCAAAAGGGGAAAATTTTGAATATCCTTCGGGAAATCAAACTTTTTAATAAACAAGTAAAGGGAAAAGAGACATAGAAAGATATATCACATTGGCGTGCATGTGGTGTTTACTGTATAGAAATGATGAGTGGATGATGGCGTGCAAAATGAAAGAACTGATCAACAAACTATCCAGATCACAACCATCCCCACACGGCTTACCATAATGCCGCATACGGATTTATGATACATCGTGCGGTGCGCCCTTCCTGCTATCAGACTATCAACATTACTCAGAACAACGCCCGGTGCATCGTATATCCCACACGATGTTTTTAAAGACATCAAACAGTATATAACTTATGATTCGTCTTAGAATAACACCATTCCTTCAAGTCATGAATATAAAACAACCTTTTGATAAATCTGATCACTTGGAACGATCAAGAAAACTTCATTTAGAAAGCGAAACATGGCTTGTGATATGGTCTCATTCTGAAATGCACCGATGGCAGTATTTCAGTAATATAAACAGGTCTGACGACGAATGGCCATGATCCAGACAGTCTGAATGAATGAATAAACATTAAGCAATAAAAGATCGCGCGCCTGAATGCTTGACCGATTTCCTAGTTCTAAATTAATCGGTTGCCCCAAGCGTAGGGCGGAGACCGACGTAGCACAATATTCGGTAAGACCGGAGTCAAATCCACAAAGACGGTGATGTGTACTGACTTAAAAACTCGGGTTGTTATAATTTAAATGGGCTCTTAGGTAGCCACCCCTTATTGAATGGTTGAGATTAAAGGAACTTACGAAATAATTGAACTTTTTAGATAATTAAAAGGAGGTATGGTCATA
This sequence comes from Rhododendron vialii, assembly GCF_030253575.1. Lineage (NCBI taxonomy): Eukaryota > Viridiplantae > Streptophyta > Magnoliopsida > Ericales > Ericaceae > Rhododendron > Rhododendron vialii. The sequence goes on along the minus strand of NC_080562.1, from coordinate 9,626,898 downwards.
GGGTTCGTAGCATTTGTAACCAATCCGGATTAACCTGCTCTGTTTGGAATTCTTAAAAACGTTTAATTTTAGATTGAAAAAGATACCCCGCAAGATGCGAGACCCTATGGTCGCCGTATACCCATGCGCAGCAGAGAATGAGTTTTGGACCCCCATTCCCCGTTCACATGGGCTCCGACAATGCCCAGGTTCGTCCGTGGGAAGTATTTTTCCATCTAAAATCGATTTTTTTTAATCGTTTGAAAATAGGAGCAGTGTCCGAACTGGCTATGGTGTGCTAATCACCTCGCGACCCTACTTATACGACTACTCACTCATTATTAAAAATAAAAGAAATAAAACCCTAGAATTAATCATGCTTTCTAAAATTTATAAAATTAAATAAAGGGAACCAAAGATTCAAAACAAATAAAGGAGAACAAAAGACTTTAATAAATAAGAAAACCTGAAACGAATCACCGAAGGATGTATTCTGAACGGAAGAACAAGAAAGCTCAAGAACAAAACTTCAAATCCAAAATCTCCAAAAACTAAACTGTGCTAAGTAAAATTTTAACCCTAATAAACTAAGACTTTAAAGTATTTATACTAATCTTTCCTAAAAACGAAGTAATTCCAAAATAAAAATGGATAAAAGAAATTCTGGAGTTAACAGACGCGTATTGATACTAACAAACTCTGTATCAATACGCATATGCTAACAGAAGCATTGATACTACCAAGTACTGCATCGATACCAATTCCTCTGACTTGTTCTGGACCAATTTTAAGCTCATTTGTATCGATACTGACATTCCTAGTATCGATACGCGTTCTTTTTGTTGGAATCCAAGCCCTTTCATGCTTGCTTCAATTGAATCCTCTTGCCACACACGCACGTCCAATGATTGCCAACCAAACTTGACGACAAAACCGTCTTATTTCCTAAAATTAACCAAGAACACAAAAAACCAAGGAAACAACGGCATCAAGTGGAAAAATAAGGTAAACCGCACATCTAATGCGCTAGTATGCCCTATCAAGGCGATAATATATGCAATATCACGCGCCTATCACACCCCCCAACTTGAGCATTACTAGTCCCAAGTAACGAACGAAGAGAAAAATGACAAAATAAAGACTAACAAGACACAAACGGGGATACGAGAGTTATGCACACTGTACAATAAATAGGCGAGGCAAAAGATTTTCGCCTCCTCACTCACCTGCAACTCAAATACATGCATGCTTTAGCAAAAAGATGCACAAAATTAGCGCCGAAACACATGCAGAGATAAATGCCCCCACGAAGGCAACGATGCTACACTCGCTCACTGGAACTCTCAAACATCCCATAAAAAAGTGCTTGGCAAACTACATCGGACCGAAACAAAGGCCACCACGCGCCAATCAAAAATAATGTACAAGAAGAATTAAAGCACAAAATATATACAGTCACGATTCCACAAAATGAGTAACATTAATATAAAACATGCATGAACTAGAGTTAAATACGTGCACAGGATCCACTAAGGACTTAATTAGGCTTATAATGACTGTGGTTCCAACCGAAAGGGAAACTACAAAATTAGGCAGCGGCCTATAGTAGCGCAAGGTCATCTACCCAGACTGGCCGCCACCTTACCCTTAGCTACCAACACACACCCATTGGTGCCAACCGACCAAGTCCAACACAAAATAAACTAACATCCACGATAATTATTACAAACCCACATGAAATAACAGAAAATAAAAAAGTCTACCAACACTAAATACCCGAAACATGAAATAACACCACCACAAGGAACGACACAAAAACACCAACACCACCCTACCCTCATGCATCACGGGAGTCCAAACTCATTCTGAATCACTCTCGGCAAAGTCGTCGCTGACCTTTAAGTTTGGAAGTTGGAGCGGCTGATACGGAGCCAAGGACTGCCCTGTAACATGATCATACAATCACTTATTCTGATGTGCTAGCAGGTGCTGATTCCACCCAACTTGCCTCAACTCCCTTTTATATTTCACTTTTTTTTTTCTTTTTTTCTTTTTTTTTTTTGACTTAGCTTTATGGCTTGAAGGTTGGATTTGGTTCCAAAATATGACACCCATCAAGACTTCTTCACTTTCACTTCCGACGACAAAAATGTTCCAAATCCAAAGCAACAAGACACCCATGATGCACAAAGCTAGACCCCCCCAATTACAATCCAACCCATACACCAGTTTTCTAGGCTAAACTCAGAAACTAACTCGGACTGGTTTAAAATTTGTCAATGGGACCCGTATGTGGTCTAATCATGTAAAAATGTCTGGTCTCATTCCCTATGCACGTTACCAACTCTCACAAATGCATGCAAAACATCTAGCTACTCAATTGTGAAACAAGAGCCTACTATTTTCCGCAAATGCGAGAAAAAGAAAATAAAGAATATGGGAATATTTATCAGGATGCACTATTAACTACGTGGGGACACATACTCAACGTCATCTACGGCACAAACATGTTCACAAAGGGCTTCAAATATATGCAAGAACTTGAATTAAACAGGAACAATAACTCGGCTAATTCTAACATGCTCGCCTAGCCATACAACCAAGCATAAAAACTGTATCCCCAAAAAATAAAAATTTTAAATTTTAAAAAAATTACCTTAGCACGCATAAAAACATGTACAAAGTACACCCTCCCCCCAAACTAGAAACATGCTATGTCCCTAGAGCATAGAGACATAGCAAAAGAAAGCACAAGGGAGAAGAAATGGACCGACGAGTGAAAGTCAACCACCATGACCTCGACCGATGTTCAAGGAATTTGCTGTCACCGCTCCTTCCGTTATTGGTAGCGCGTCACCCAACAAAAGAAATAGGCACCAACTACCGAAAAACACAAATGACATTAGTACTGCCCGGCTCGTATTATCCGGGCTCCCAAAACAAAAAGAAAAAGAAAAATACGCCTCCAAATCTTCACGCGATCAACGTGTCATACTTTTCTCCCCATCCTTCGCCGGTGGGCAAAGAACGGGTGGCTATACAAGACCATTATGCTATTATTATTATTTTTTGCTTTTTCCAATTTTCTATTTTTTTTCTTTTTAAAAGGATGAGAGAAACAAAATAACTAACTAGAAGACAAGAAATGAAAGAACATTAAAATAAAAGATAATGATACATAGAATGTGCCAAAAGCAGAAGAAATTAGGGAAATCCAATGTCACTGACATAAAATTGCCTTTGCTAACCAGAGCTGGGCACACGATTCTTATTTTAATAGGGGCGTGCGAAGCTATAAAACCCAATTCAATGATAGGAACCCCTAACGCTAGGGGCCGGGTCCACTTCTCAATGAAGAGAGTAATACGCAAAAGCTACCCGTCGGAACGTAGCCAAATGGCTACACAATAGGGTCGTCCGAATAAACAGGATTGACCCACACCTCATCCAGTTCACCTACTTCATCAAGGATCGACCAACACCTCAATAAGATCAACCAACTGGACCGACGATGGGAGAGCTGTAGACAATGGGGCGCCCAGTGGCTCAAGAACTGGGTCCCAAGCGACACCACCGACATCCTCTACTGCAAGCACCTCCATCAAACTCCCTAATTTTGGAGAATTTAAGTTTGACGCCTCCTTGGCTGTTAAGGCTATCTCCAGAAGATCCTTATACAAAATATTATCGACATGCTCCTACACCAGCGTGTCGATCAAACTTACCTTATACACTTCCTCATCATCCTTGACTCGGCTATCCGAATTGAACACTTTCACCTCCATTTTCAAGTCCCCAAAGGACAGTTGGACTTGCCCAGTTTTGCAATTCATGACGGCACTAGAGGTGGCTAAAAATGGACGGCCAAGGATGATAGGAGTCTTCTCAAAGACCTCCAGTATTGGGTATGTATCCAGGACAATGAAGTCGGCTGAAAAAAGAACTCGCCCACTTGAATTAAAACATCCTCCACCACCCCCTTTGGAATTCTCACACTTCGGTAAACCAACTGTAGCGTGACCGGTGTGGCTCTCAGATTGCCTAGGCCAAGCTTCAAGTATACCGAATAGGGGAGCAAGTTGACACTTGCTCCTAAATCCAGAAAAGCCTTATCGAACTTTTGGCTCGCAATAGCTATAGGGATGGTGGGACAACCAGGGTTCTTACACTTGGTGGGGATCTCAGCCTGGAGAATGGAGATCACTTGTTCCGTCAGAAGCACTTTGTCCTGACTCTTAGTTCTTCGCTTTGAAATGCATAGATCCTTCAAGACCTTAACAAACTAAGGAATTGCGTCAATGGCTTCCATCAAAGAGATGGGAAACTGAATTTTCTTAAATAATTCAAGCATTTGAAAGTTCACATTGACCTTAGGCTTTGTCACCAAGCGATTTGGATATAGAGCAACGAGTGGCGACAGAGTCGTGGGGGTTGCAGGTGCAGGCACCACTACTTTAGGAAGCTCCACCTCTTTCTCTTCCTTAGGGACACTTCCCAAGTCTGGAATGACTGCTGGTGTAGCTACCGACACTGAAGGTGGAACCGATTTTTGCTTTAGAGGAATATCCTTGTGGATCATCTTCCCACTTCTGAGAGTGGTGATCGCCTTAGCCTCTTCCAGACTGAGATTCGGATTACTTGAGCCAGAAGAATCTAGATTAAACTAGAACCTTGATTAATTTTTTTGGTGTTTAAAATTAGTTTAGCATATACATTACTATTAATTAGCTTGTAACTATAATGTGTGTACATATTTATTTATATTATACATACTAGTAACCATCCCACAATTTATGAGATTTGGTTACCCATCAGTCACCTATCTCTCCCTCTATCTCCTATATCTCCCTCTATCACTATCTTTTCACTTATCCACTCCCCTTCAAACGCTTTCTAAACTATCTCTCCCTCTTATCTCTATGACATTAATTTTACTCTCCCACTCTCCTCCACTACTTCATCAGTTCTCCGCCTCCCTCCCATTTCTCAACAAAAATAAACTCACCCCATTTCTTTTCCCCATTCTCGACAGATCGAAGAGAGAGAGAGGGTTACGGCTGCAGAGAGTTGAGGCAGCCCATTATCACCACCTCCTAAATTATCCCCTACAACATCATCAAATCTTTAATCCCATAAACTCCATTCTCGTCCATATCACGTACCTCTGTTCATGGCATGTTTTTCCTTGTTGATGACGTTTTTTTGTAGAGATCCGTATTTTTGAAAAATCATTTAAAAGTTTTATTAATGTTAGAATATCGAATAAATGTGAAATTTGTTGAATTTATTTAATTTGGGGTCAACGTGATAGGATTGAAAGTGGAGGGAGAGCAAGTGTGCTTAATATGTGTGCCCTAGTATATATATGTGTGTGAGAGTGTAGGGGATAAAAGATCCCCAATCCTCTCTCTCTCTCATTTCCCGATCTCTCTCTCTCGGCTCCTCTCGCTCTCTCTCGAAGTCACTCCGTAAACTCAAGACCCATGAAGATTACCCTTCATTCCATCTTCCGCACGCGATCTTGAGCTCATATTTCGTTGGATTTATCTCGGAGAGGAGTATTCGGTTGATTCAAGGTCTTGGGAGCTAAGGCTTGCTTGATTGAGCTTGGGTTTCGTTCTTCGACTTGAGATAGGGATTTCTCACTTCTATTATGTGTTGATTTGGTGTTTGAATCGTGTCCTAGATCGTTGCTTTCGTTGTTAGAAATGTTCTGGTGGAATCTGAAAATCGTGCACTGAAAACCTATGTCCTACCGGTAGGAGTTTTGGCCCTACTGGTAGAAAAGTTGTCCAGTAATGTCATTTTCGTGAAATTCTGGTCTCCTACCGGTAGGAGAATGTGTCCTACAGGTAGGGAATGAAAATTCAGCATTTTGGCAAAATTTCGAACGGGCATAACTTTTTCATCCGAACTCCGTTTTAGGCATATTATATATCGAAATTGATATACAAAAAATCTACTTTCCAATGGTGATGGTCTCATCTCCTAATTCTTAATCGATAAGGTTTGGTAGCCAAAATAAGATAGATATGTTCGTATACGTTGGGAAACCCTTTTCCTTAGAATCGTTTAGCTGAGACACGGGTGTTCTTAGGTTCTCCTGAGTACTAGTCGAATGGTTTGACTAGGCTAGTGGTATACTTAATGCTTGGTAGTGGTTGTTGGGTTCCGTATGAGTCATTTGACACCAAAACGAGGGTTTAGAGAATATAAGGAATGTAGGAGGGCGAAGGTTATATGTGTTGACATGCGATGTGAAAAGTGAACATGTAGAACACCCCTTTGAGTTAAAGAACGCTAAGCGTGGATACATGAGACATTCTCTTATGTTTGATATGTGGTACATCTCTTGCATAACTTGTATGGTTTTATGAGTTGCAAGGTGAAAATCTATGAATCATTGTTAGGGAATATCCCTTGATATGTGAGTGCTTGTATGGTGATGAGAAACTAATAACATAACGATAGCGAGTTGATTGAGATGAAATTATCCATACTACTTCTTTGTGAATAAGTCTTTGTTGTGTATTCATTATATGTGATTGAGATGAATGGCTGAGTTATGAGGTGTATTGGAGGATTTGTGGTATGGTGACCTATACGATGTGATGTGATTTATAAGCACCCGATAATACAATTAAGGGTGCGCTAGTTGTCTAGTTTTAGTTATCTCTTTCGTTAATTTAGTGGTTTTTAATTGCTTTTGCTCATGAGGTAGCGTAACCTTGTTTTGTAGGAATTTGCCTATTAACAGGTGTTTTTAAGGCCCAAGGCATGTCAAGACCCGAAGGTGACCCGACGGCTCGCAAGGCAAGGCAAAGCAGCGAGCAAGACCAACTGCTAGAGTTAAGCATCTCAGCATCGATGGAAGTAAATAAGTTACATCGATGCCGAGCCCGTTATCACACCAGTTCCCTACCTATCTCGGCATCGATGGAAGTAAATAAGTTACATCGATGCCGAGCCCGTTATCACACCAATTCCCTACCTATCTCGGCATCGATGGGAAGTTTTAAGTTACATCGATGCCGAGACCTTTAGCAGCAGCCTAAAGCCTTTTTCCATCGATGCCGAGGACTTTAGCCGGGGATTTTCAGAGCATATCTCGTGGAATATTCCGTGCGTGTACCTTGGGGTATAAAAGCCCGTGATGTCATATTGTACACCCAGAACTTTTTGCTTACATAATTTAGATCTAACCTAGATTTACTTGCTTTTTGAATTGTTCTTGATTATTCTTCATTTTCAGCTTTGAAACTTTAATTTTCTGCCTTAATTAGTTAGTTTTTGTTACTTTTGTCTTCATTAAAGTTGTAGCCGCTACTCCGATCTATCGTTTAATATAATTTTCTTCTAGTGTTGTTATTTCAATTATGCTTAGTAGACTTTTGCTTGCTCTTATCTTCGTAGATATGTGTGAGTAGTTTTCTAAGGTTAGGTCATGGGGTTATTAGCACCTCATGGCTCGAGTAAAATTGCGTTTTTTACCATAAAGTTTTAATCTTTCGTTCGAAAATCGATGTGAAGTTTGGGTTTGTTTGTCAAATTACCGAGGTGTTAACCTCCTTGATCATGTGTAGGTAAGAGCATCGCCTACTTACCACACATGATGCTTGGAGCTCTGTCGCACGAGGTGTTTGCTAAATGGAAAACCCTACGCTTGGGGCATTATTCCTTATATCGGAGCGAACGAAGTAGTGAGGAAGATATTTGTAGGGAGTAGCGGGACTCCATAAATAGCCCGGAAAGAGCACTTGCTTATGACGTGTGATGTGGGATTGCAACGGTGATGTATATGAGTATACATAAGGGTTTGCTTGATGAATATACGAGAGAAATGATTGGTTGTCGAAACAACACCATAGAGTCATGTATCATCAGGTCCTTATCTTTAAACGTGTGACGTTATGACTAAAGTGAAGTCGAGGAGCGGATAGAGTATTCAGAATAGGGTGTTGTGGTTAGCCTAGTGTCTTGGTGTGTAGCCATGGTACTTCATTTATGTCATCAACGTTGGAAAAATTACTAGTCGTGTTTTATTTCTCCTTTGAGATACCGTACGTTGCCTCTGTTATTCATTCTACCTGTCATCCCATTTGCATATAATAGTTGTGTAAATTTCTCTACTGGGCTAGTGTAGCTCAACCTATCATTTTTCAGGTGTGACCCCGGAGCAATAGCATGGAGTGAAGTGCATGCATTCTAGTGCATATCTCTAGAAGAGGTGGTAAAGAAGACACTCAAACATTTTGATAAAACATGTTTTGTAAATGTAATAGAACCTTAACTCTATTTCTTTTTATGATGTAATATATTCGAACTCTTGGAGTTGGATCTATAATTTAATGACTAGGACACGGTGAACTCTTTTGGGGTATTATGTAAGATAATGTGAGGAATTTATTTATAAAAAGTTATGTTTAATTATGTTGAATATCGAGGGCGTGACAACTTGGTATCAGAGCATTAGTTTAGAATACCTTGAAACCGTGGGGAGACTTTGAGTCTCATGGGTTCAAAAATTATTGCATTTTGACATGACTTGTGTGCTGCTGAGTGATTGACATGCATCCAACTTTGTGGCATTGCATTTATGTTATCGTAAATTGGCGTAGAATTGTTAGACGGGATTGGTGGAGTTGGAGATTCTTAGTGTATCCTTTAGTTGATGATTTTTTTTCCATTGTTTCTTTGTAGTGAGATGCCTCCAAGACCTTAGAATAGACGAGGTAGGATTGGGAATCCGAGAATGGGGGCAGGACAATATCAGCTTGCTAGGGAAATCGTAGCGGCACTTGCAACAGCTAATCTTTTGCAACCACCTCTTAGGGATAACGCGGACAGTCGAGCCATAGTAGCCATGCGAGAGTTTAGCCGTAGAAATTCACCTCAGTTCGATGGGGAGAGTAGCGACCCCCTTGTGGCCGACCATTGGCTTGCACAAATTCGTAAGATCTTCAATGCACTTAAGATTATGAAGGACGATCTACAGGTGAGTATAGTCGCTTGTCAACCTACCGGTGAGGCAAACGATTGGTGGGAATCCATTTTAGGAGTAAGGAGAGACACTAGGAGGGCGGCTAGAGTTGCAAATTAGGAAATTGAACCGATTGAAGAGAGTTTGACTTGGGATGAATTTGAGACACTTTTTGAAAATCAATACTTTCCGGAGTCGTATCGTGAACAACTTAGAAATCAATTCGAGAGGTTAGATCAAGGTAACATAACTGTTTCAGAATATGCTACTAGGTTCCAAACCTTGTCCCATTTTGTGCCAGAGTTAGTTGCAACCGATGATAGGAAATGTAGGCGTTTTGAGAAAGGGTTACACCCGTCTATCAGGAAGTTTGTGGTAGGTCAACGAATTGGAAGGTTTTCTGATATTGTTGAGTGTGCTAGAAGTATTGAGTATACGGAGGAAATACCAGAGGAGGCGTAAGTGCAGAAGTCGAGAAAACAAACCATTAGCAAAAGCATATCTATAGAAACATTTGGGAGCCAAGGGAGGAAGAGACAGAGAGGTCAATTTTGGTCCACCTCGGGCTAGCATAGTTCAGAACCACGTAATCTTTCCAGAACGTCAGGAGTTTCGTCGGGGTCAACGATTGTGCGTTATCGGTGCCGTCAGTCGGGCCATCGTGCAGTAGACTGTCCTTAGGAGAGGGAATATCATGGTCAGAGACCGCCTCGGGTTTGCTATCGATGTCGTCATCTGGGGCATTTAGCGGTAGATTGTCCACAACTGACAAGCAGAGGGGGCGTGCAGAGACCTACGGAGTCAGGTCATACATTGCGTACTGAATTGCGAGATAGCGTGAACTTACATGTTTGTGTTGCGATTACTTGTGCATATTTGAGAAGTTTGATTGTTGAATGACTAATATAATGAAAGTCTGTGGTCCATACTAGTATCACTTAACACTATGGAATGATCTATGTAATTTTGTTTGATAGAGACCTAAATAGATATGGCGACTAAAGTAGCTGAATGAGAGTACTCAAGGTTGATAAAATGGATAAAAATCGTGAAAAATCTTACGAGATTGCAATGAACTTGATTACTGTTGAATTTTTGGGAACAGTGAGTTACGAAGTACAGGGAACTGTGTGAGCCCAGGGTTATATGGGGTACTATGTGAGCCCATGGTTGTTTAGGGTACTGTGTGAACCCGTGATGGTATTGGGCACTGTGTGAGCCTGTGGTATTTTGGGCACTATGTGAGCCTGTTGTCGTATAGGGCACTATGTGAGTCTGTAGTGTATAGGGCATTGTGTGAGCCCGTAGTGTGCTGGGTACTGTGTGAGCTTGTACTATACTGGGTACTATGTGAACCCATTGTTGTATTGGGCACTGTGTGAGCCTGTGGTTGCATTGGGTACTATGTGAGCCCGTTCGATGATGGGTTGGGTACTATGTGAGCCCGCTGGGTACTGTGTGAACTCGTTGACGTGTAAACATATTTGGTACTGTGTAGTTTCAATAAATTGTGCGATGAGTCTGTAGTTGGTTGACTTATTACAATATTTGGTGTATAAAATGTGTTGCTATTTAGTTTCAACTTATATGTTAGAATTAGTGTGCAATGTTATCGTGTGAGATTCGTCCTTAAAAAGTGGTGTTGGATAGATAATGATGTAATGTGTGGGTACTTGCTACATGCTAAATAGATAATTAATTGAAGGTGTTTGTGTGGCAATTAGACCTCTTAATTAGATGTAACGCTATGTGATAATTGAAATCTTTTGTCTCAACTACTTATTTTGTTGTAACTTATGAATTGATGATAGTTTTGCATGTCTTTCAATTTCTATATTATGGTTTCGTTGAGATGACTGCTAGTTTGGTTAATCCTTTGTGAAGTTATTGAATAAGCAAGACTACTTTGGACGTCATGGACATATGCCGAACATGAATTGAGTTCTTTACTTGGGGCGCCGCGTAAGTATAGTAAAATGTGTGGAGTGGTGGATCTTGGTTTAAAGGGTTGTTCCATTTATGGATGTATATATTTTGAACTCAAAAATTTTTTGAAAGGGATAATGCTTTGTAAAAATTGAATTTTTTCATAGTTCATTTTTAGAAATGATAATGGTATAGAATTAGAGTCGGCTACATTGTAGTTCATTTCTATGCTGTCAAAATTGTTATTATTTTCAAATGACCAAGTGAGGTGTTCGTAATTGATTGTTGATAATGCCTTTCCAAAATGAACTTTCCCTTTCAAATTCTATAGAATTTTGCCACACGTGGGCATGTCTCAATGGCTTTGTAACTACTCAAACTAGAACTCTAAAGGGGGCAAATTTTTGTCAAAACTAACACTTCACCATTGCTTTGGAAAATGTAAGTTGGAAAAAAAATTCATGAACTTGTTCAGTTTAGACTTCATCATGTCAGACACTTTAACATATGTTCAGCATTTGTCTTTTGAGGGAGTTTGTTTTGAGTTAGCGTTGAAATTTGTTAGAACTCTACTTGTGCGAGTCTTGGTAATGAGAGTGAGTCGGGAAGTAAAGAAACAAGGTAAGGAAGTGTATGAAAGTTGTTTTCCTTATAAGCGTACATGAAAAATCTCGTAAATTTTGAGACATGAGAGTTGACCTCGGCACTTGTTAATTTTGTATTACTGGGCAAGGTTGTTGAGTAACGACATCATGAAATTTTCCTCTGTGTTTGGACACGGTCCTTGGAACCAAAATTAGTTAGTCGGAAGTAATGAGAATGGATATGGTTTGTGAGACCGGAATTGGTTGGTAACATGATTATGATTTGTACGAATATAAAAACTTCATGATTTGACCTGTATGAATATTGAAACTTGGCGGTTGTTTGGTAAAAAGCTATGCTAATTAGTTGTGACAATGTGAAGTTTCTTGTGTCTTGAACATGAAATCAGTAGACACGGAGCGTTGTGTAGTGGACACAGTTTTTGACTTGAAAATTCATTAAAAATGTGTCTTCTTTCATCTTATCAAATTTCGAGGACGAAATTCCATTAAGGAGGGTAAGATGTAGAGACCCGTATTTTCGAAAAATCGTTTAAAGGTTTTATTAATGTTAGAATATCGAATAAATGCAAAATTTGTTGAATTTATTTAATTTGGGGTCAACATGATAGGATTGAAAGTGGAGGAAGTGCAAGTGTGGTTAATGTGTGTGCTCTAGTATATATATGTGTGTGAGGGTGTAGGGGATAAAAGATCCCCAATCCTCTCCCTCGGCTCCTCTCGCTCTCTCTCGAAATTACGCCTCTAAACTCGAGACCCATAAAGATTAACCTTCATTCCACCTTCCGCACGCGATCTTGAGCTCGTATTTCGTTGGGTTTAGCTCGGAGAGGAGTATTCGGTTGATTCAAGGTTTTGGGAGCTAGGGCTTGCTTGATTGAGCTTGGGTTTCGTTCTTCGACTTCGAGGTAGGGATTTCTCACTTCTATTATGTGTTTATGTGTTGATTTGATTAAATCGTGTCTTAGATCGTTGCTTTCTTTGTTAGAAATGTTCTGGTGGAGTCTGAAAATCGTGCCCTGAAAACTCATGTCCTACCGGTAGGAGTTTTGGCCCTACCGGTAAAAAAGCTGTCCAGTAATGTCATTTTCGTGAAATTCTAGTCTCCTACCGATAGGAGAATGTGTCCTACAGGTAGGGAATGACAATTCAGCATTTTGCCAAAATTTCGAACGGACATAACTTTTTCATCCGAACTCTGTTTTGGGCATATTATATATCGAAATTGATCTACAGAAAATCTACTTTCCAATGGTGGTGGTATCATCTCCTAATTCTTAACCGATAAGGTTTGGTAGCCAAAATAAGATAGATATGTTCATATACGTTGGGAAATCCTTTTCCTTAGAATCGTTTGGGTGAGACACGGGTGTTCTTAGGTTCTCCTGAGTACTAGTTGAATGGTTTGACGAGGCTAGTGGTATACTTAACGCTTGGTAGTGGTCGTTGGGTTTCGTATAAGTTGTTTGACACCGAAACGAGGGTTTAGAGAATATAAGGAATACAGGTGGGCGAAGGTTGTATGTGTTGACATGCGAAGTGAAAAGTGAACACGTAGAACACCCTTTTGAGTTAAACAACGCTAAGCGTGGATACATGAGACATTCTCTTATGTTTGATATGTGGTACATCTTTTGCGTAACTTGTACGGTTTTATGAGTTGTAAGGTGAAAATCTATGAGTCGTTGTTAGGGAATATCCTTTGATATATGAGTGCTTGTATGGTGGTGAGAAACTAATAACGTAACGATAGTGAGTTGATTGAGATGAAATTATCCATACTACTTCTTTGTGAATAAGTCTTTGTTGTGAATTCATTATATGTGATTGATATGAATGGCTGAGTTATGAGGTGTATTGGAGGAATTGTGGTATGGTGACCTATATTATGTGATGTGATTCAATTCCTTTAGTGAGGAAGATATTTGTTGGGAGTAGCGCGACTCCATAAATAGCCCGAAAAGAACACTTATGATGTGTGATGTGGGATTGCAACGGTGATGTATATGAGTATACGTAAGGGTTTGTTTGATGAATATACGAGAAAAATGATTGGTTGTCGAAACAACACCATAGAGTCATGTATCATCAGGTCCTTATCTTTAAACGTGTGACTTTATGACTAAAGTGAAGTCGAGGAGCAGATAGAGTATTCGGAATAGGGTGTTGTGGTTAGCCTAGTGTCTTGGTGTGTTGTCACGACCCCGACCCGCCCCTTGAGGTCTTAATCATGACAAATGCCAGTGATTTTTCACTAAGGCCAAATCACAAATCAAATATCATTTAAGCAAGCGATAATCAAAAGGGACTAAACATAACAGCGGAAGCAAAAGACGACTTTTATTGATAACGAACGAAAGTCTTACATAGGTTTTACAAACCAAAAGATAAACCTCTCAGAGCTGTGCTTACTAACAAACTCAAAAGCTAACAAACCATGTACAAAGCTAACTGTCTACAAACATAACTTCCTATCTACAAGTTTCAAAAAAATACAACATATCCCAAAAGTAAACACCACGCCACCCTACGCGTCGCTTCCTGAAAGGTGGAAAAGAAAATTCATAAGCCAAAGCTCGTGTGAATGATTAATACTTAACTCTCATGCCTTCCATGGACAATGCAAAATAATTCGATAGTATCTCAAAACAAAGAACTCAAATCCATAAGCCAAATATAATGCACATTCTGCTATTCAAAATTCAAAATTCAAAAGCTACCAGGCGTCCCCGGTAGTGGATAAGCCCAACGTTTACGCATTATCCCAAAACACATGCCAATCTCAAACACCCTTGCTAGCCATTAAGCCGTCCCCTAGCAAGACCGGACGTTGGGAATGCCATTAAATAGATTCGCAAATGTTTCACAAATAGGTCCACCTTCCATTGTTATTCCATGGAGTACACAATTTATAAAACTTGTTCAAGTAAGCTCGTTAAGGGAAACAAGTTCAAAATCATGTAGTTTAGGTATTAAATCACTCACCTCGTATCCATATGTCACCCAAACCTCCTAAGACAATTAGGCAACAAAACATAATTAGAGGATGTCAAACAAGCCTATTTTTAATGAACATAAGGTCCTATGGTAAGAATATGAAATTAGATAGCTAGCCTTGAGAAATTAGTAACAGAATCTGCAATTCCATAACCTTTAACCTAAAATCTGACTTTGCACAAGAATAACTAGACACAATCTTCATGCATTTTTTTAGATCTGTAAGTCTAGTTTCAAAATCAGAATCGGATCGCAATTTTATCGCTCGAGCTAAAAATTATGGTCGTTTCCCCGACACGTGTCTGTGCAGTCAGCACAGTTCCGAAACTGTGCGCTGTGAGGTTACGAATTTCTACAGAATTTAATACTTTGAATCTGATCCTGAAATTTTTACCATAGACAAAAGACTCATAGAGGAACCCTCTATAAAAATGTCATAATTTTTGAAGCTTAGGAACTGTCTCAAAAAAAATCCACAAAATCAGGACAGATACAAAATTTCTCAAATCTGCAGATTTTCCAGAAATTACACCTTGTTCTTCCTGTAATTTTCAACTCTTAAACCCTTCCAAAATGCTTCAAACTCACATCAAAACCTACTAATCATGCTCAAACTCATAGATATAAAGAGCTACTCCAAGAACATCGAATCCATGCATCAAAACAAGTTTTAAACACTCAATCCAAGGGATTTCAAGTTAGGTTCTTGAGTTCCTTAAGAGTTCAACCCTAAAACTCAAATTCAACTTAAATCAAACATCTAGAGCATAAATTCAATCCCTAAGATATGAAATTTAACATACAAAGCATGGAATCAAGTAAAAGAAACATGTATTACCAAGTTAAATCTTCAATTCCAAGCCAAGTAAGGTTTTTCCCCAACTTTTTTTCTTTCTCTTCTTCTTCTTCTTTTCCACCGTTTCTTCCTCTCTCTCTCTCTCTACGTGAAAGATAGAGGTGGAACAAGAATAATGTAGAACGGTTTCTTTTGTTTTCTTAGGATAGGTGGATAAATACTTGTGTGTGGCCTAGTCCATACACTACCATGTAATCCAATTATTTAACAAGTATGACAAGTGCAATACTCACCTAATTAACCCGAAACACAACACATAATTAAACTCCAAGCATAATTAAAGGCCAGAGGTATTACATGTGTAGTCATGGTACTTCATTTATGTCGTCGACGTTGGGAAAATTACTAGTCGTGTTTTATTTCTCCTTTGAGATACCATACGTTGCCTCTGTTATTCATTCTACCTGTCTTCCCATTTGCATATAATAGTTTTGTAGATTTCTCTACTGAGCTAGTGTAGCTCAACCTATCATTTTTCAGGTGTGACCCCGGAGCAATAGCATGGATTGAAGTGCATGCATTCTAGTGCATATCTCTGGAAGAGGTGGTAAAGAAGACACTTAGACATTTTGATAAAACATGTTTTGTAAATGTAATAGAACCTTAACTCTATTTCTTTTTATGACGTTGTAACGACCCTGATTTTCGGTAAATAAAAATTTCATTAAATATTTGAATTTTATTTTTAATTACTCGATATTACTTTTAATATTCCTTTTTAATTTCTATAATCCGTTATAATTATTTAAGCCCTTAAAATATTTTTCTTGACTAAGAGTCCTACGTGGCAAGTAGAGTTAGCTTCAAACCGAATAGTTGGAATCGAACTACCAGTTCACCTAGTTACATTCTCCTAACCCTAGATAGACCTTTTGGACCATTTTTGAGCCTTATGAACCCTCTTAACCCTAATTGAACCATTAGGCCATTAGAAGTAATCATTATGCTCCATGTCTAGTCATTTCAACCTTAGTCATCATCAATATTCCTTTACCCATTGGATAATAATTGTTAGGAAAATTTTGATCCCTTGGACAATAGAACCTAATCTTGCCAATGTGTTTATATAATTGACAAGACAACTCATGGACCATAGGAAGCCATCATTTTGCTTCAAAAAGAAGAAAACTAGTCTTGTCATGCATGCACACCTAATGTAATCATGGCTATTAGGCCTAGGTACACTTTCTAGGAAACTTTTATCCATTGGACAATATTTCGTAGGGAAATCTTTATCCTTTGATTAATGGAAGTAAGGTTAGCCTTTATCCAATGAGTACCTAAAAATGACTAGACAAGTCAAAACCAAATTCCATCATTTTGCTTCTAAAAGAAGCAAACTTAGCCTTGTCATGCATGCCAGCCTAGGAAGAATAGCCTTGAACCTAATTTCCCTCCTAGACTTACTTTCCTAGATTTTTCTTAGATGTATATATGTAGATATATATATATATATATACACACACACACACACACACACACACACACCTAGTACAAGAGAGAGAGGGGGGGAGAGAGAGAGGCCGAGAGGAGGGAGAGAGAGGGAGGCCGAGAGTGAGAGAGAGAGAGAGTGAGTGAGGTGTGTGCTTGTGTGTTGTACACTCCAAGCAACCCCTTTAGCCTTAAGCCTATTTATGACTTGACAACCCATTTCTAGTCAATTTCAAGCATAGAATTCTAGCCTTAGTCATCCTAGATTTGCTTCCAAACTAGCCTTTAATCATCCTAAAAAGTGACTACAACCTAGACCTATGAATGACTAAACATGGAAGGCTATGCCTTAGCCTAATCAAACCCTACCCTAGACTTGTAAGACTTGCCAACCTAGATTATGATCACCTAGATTTACTTAGAAAGCCTAAGATCCTACTTGATTTTATAGCTTTATGCCTAAAGATTGGATTTGACAAGTCATGAAAGGCTTTCAATCATGATTTGCCCTTTTAACCATTGGACAATATTTGTTAGGAAAAATTTTATTCATTGGGTAATAGAAGTTAGTTTGGCTATAAATAGCACCCCATCTTTGCCATTCAACACACACCTTCACCCATTCAACTTCTCTCTCTAGAATCATTGCAATTGTTCTTTGTTCTTTTTGTTTTTTTTGAGTTGTTCTTGAAGTTCTTCAAGAAACTCATCCAAAGCCGTCACTTTACCGCCACTCGACCACCTTTTTGATCCAAAAGTTTTAGTAGTAGTAGTCAAAAACGCTACTACAATAATAGATATGCGTCACACTAAGGAGATTCACAAATATCACGATTTTCAGTGAAAGCGTGATAAAAAGTAGTGCTTAAATTTTTTTTATCTCAGTTTAAGTCCAAAGCTGAGATAAAAAGTGGGTTTTAGCGCGAAATAAAAGATCTCGCTCTTGCGGCGAGATAAAAGAAAAACAAACTCACCCTTGCGGCGTGATAAAAGATTTTATTGCAGAAAAAATGAGATAAAAGATCTCACTCTTGTGGCGAGATAAAAGAGAAAAGATCTCACCCTTATGGCGTGATAAAAAAGAGAAAAGACCTCACCTTGTGGCGTGATAAAAGATTTTAGGGCGGAAAAAAATGAGATAAATGATCTCACTCTAGCGGCGAGATAAAAGAGAAATGATCTCACCCTTGTAGCATGATAAAAAACTTTAGTGCAAAAAAAAGTGAGATAAATGATCACACTATTGCGGTGAGATAAAAAGCCTACCTATTTAGGCGCGCAGTCTAAATTTTCACTTAGGCGGGCTGATACGTATTTAGGCAGACTTTGAAAAGTTATGTGAGAAAAACGATGTCGTTTAAGAATTTTGAAAAGTTCTTTTTTTCTTTTTAAAAAAGGTAAGAAGATAAGCCCTAATTGCACTCATCCCAAAAAATCTTTACGTTTCATCTTTATCTTCACGCCCAAAAAGATCGAGAGAGAGAGAGAAGGCAAATCCCACAACTGGGTTCCACCAGTGCCCAGTTATTTCTTCGATAACGAGCCGACTGTTCCACTAGTGCCCGATTTTTACGTGGGCGAGCCGTGATCTTTATGATTTATTATAGTAGTGAAATTTAGTTATTTCGGATGTCTTCGAAGTATACGTTTGACACATTAGGTAAAAAAGCAATTATATTGAATTAAAATCCAATTGAGAAGCCACCATTGAAATTGAAATTCAATATACAAACACAAAATCCATATGAAATGGTTAGTTTATAAATAAAAAATCATCTAAAGTTTGTCTATAATGTTACAATTTGCAGGTTATGATAATTTTCATAAAAATACAAAGCGTACACTACAACAAAAAACACTATTGTCTACTAAATTTACTAGCTAAAACTAAATTTTCCGCCCCAAGAAAATCTTTTGGTGACCAATAACTAATTTCGATTGGCAAAAGATTTGTTGTCATATTTTTAAAATTTTTTAAACTATATTTATATATGTATTTTTATATATTTTAATGTCATGTTAATTGCATTTCAAAAAATTCAGCAAATTTTAAGGGGGGGAAAAAAGTTTTCTCACTTTAGGAAGTAAGTATAAAAAAATTTGTTTTCCTAATGTAACAGAAATTCTTGGCTAGCTTAATGGTAAGAGCTTGGGAAATCAACTAAGGGTGCGTGGGTTTAGGGTTTAGGGCAATGACAAGAAAAGATGGTCTAGTAGATACAAAGAAAAGATCACGCGCAATGGTTTTCCATCTCAGTTTATGGTGGTGTGATCATTTTGAACTTTCAATCACGGTTAAAGACTGTGATCTAAAGTGACATACAATCACACCCAGAAAAGAGAAATGATCACGCCTAAAAGAAACAATCACAGCTTATAACCGTGATAAAAGAGAAACGATCACGCCTTTTGGCCGTGATTGTTTCTCTCTTTCAATCACAGTTTATAACAATGATAAAAGAGAGTGACTTATAATCACACCCAAATCCATCACGATAGCAAGAGCATGATAAAAAACTTACAATCACAGTCAATAGCTGTGATCTTTATGATTTATTGTAGTAGTGAGACCAAGTTTTGAGAGAAATCTTTCTCTTTCGAAGCTACCGAAAGATTACCGTAGGAAGTTATTCCATCCGATAGCCGACTCACTTTCCGTAGCCGTCACTACCGCCAAGAAGAACGGTAGAATACTTCTAACCACTCTCTCTAAGTATAAAGCTCATATACGTAGATTCTTCCGTACTTACTATCTTTAAATATAGAAATGTGTATATTGTTTGTATGTGAAAATGCATGAGAACTTAAAAGGTGATTTTCCTTAAAGATGAAAAGGAAGGGGAGTATGTTGAATATATCAACTTTATTTTTCAGAAAAACATATGTTGTTTAGAAATTTCCTAAAAGAAAGAACGAACGAGTTTCGAAAAGATAATAACTCATCACTTGATTGTAAGTATTTGTATTTTGATCTTAAAATGGTTACGAGAATGCATACATGCATTTCTTGCATTACTTATAGTGTTGTGATAAAACATAAGTGGTCTTCACTCCAAGGGCATCCGTACATGTGGCGTTATGCTTTAAGTGGTGATTTGAGCATGATTAGTAACATAGAGTTGGATGATTATGTTAGTTTAGTTTCAAGATTACAATGAATGATTTATGTTTACTTTTGTGAAAAATCCTACCGCGAAGTTTTTGCATGAAAACGAGACACAGATATCGAGAATGTTAGAAACATAACACCTAGGGTGTAGATAATGAAGAGATATGTTTTTAAACCGCGATGAGGCCGGACTTGGTAGCTTATCGTGTGGATTGTGAAAACCGCAACATGGCCAGACTTGGTAGCCCGTTGTGTGAATGAAAACTCGCAATGTGGCCGGACTTGGTAGCCCATTGCGTGGATTGTGAAAACCACAATGTGGCCGGATTTGGTAGCCCATTGAGAAGATTGCCAATATGGCCGGACGTGGTAGCCTCATTGGTAATATGGCTTGGTTATACGCGGAGAGGAGCCAATGCAGATTTTGTGTGCCAATGGGAACCCGGTGCGGTGGAACCATTGTGAGGATACTCGGGAGACCGAAACGACGGAACCGAGGTTGGGCGTGTTAAAAACGAATTTTGAAAATGATGATTTGGTTTATGAAATGTGAAAAATGGAGACACGGTTTATGACGAGTCGCGTAGGAGAAACTCAGAAATTTTGGACACCAACATTAGTTTAGATAATGAATGCGGATGTATCATTGTTAACTATTTTTGGTTAGATATGCATGTACGATGTGGAAATTGTTGAATTTATGATTATCTATTTGTAAGTTAAGAATTAGTAGATATGGGTTATCTTATTGAGCTCCTGTAGCTTACGGTGTTACCTTTGGTGACCCTAACATATTATATTGGTGGCGACGCCGGTATAATGTGTCAGATCTCATAGATGAACAGGGTGAACTTTATACCTTGGAAGCGTTTGAAGCCGAGGAGCTAGCCAGAATGGAAGAAGAAGCGGAGCAGTAGATAGGAACCCTAGTTTAACCCTCCTTTTGCTGAATAAAAGAACTCTTTTGAGATTTATGCTGTAATATTGAGCCAGACTTCATTTATTTTGAAATGAAATTGTCCATTTAACGTACCCAAAATTTCGAAGCGTTACAGATGTAATATACTTGAACTCTTGGAGTTGGATTTGTAATTTAATAACTAGGACACGGTGAACTCTTTTGGGATATTATGTAAGATAATGTGAGGAATTTATTTATAAAAAGTTATGTTTAATTATGTTGAAAATCGAGGGCGTGACATTTTTAGGCCTGAGTTTCTTCACAAATGTTGTAGAGGGCGTCAAGAGCTTCGATTTCAATCCAAGAATCACCCAAAACGGTCAAGGATTGATAGAGTTATCGCCGTCCAAAGTTCAGTGAAATTTTCGGATTTTTGTTTCCAGACAACATACAGGACTAATGAAAACCTCCACTTTTCTCCTAGTTTGAATGGTTTTCGGGCTTAGACTTCTTCACAAAAGTTGTAGAGCGTTTCAAGATCTTCACGTTAGACACAAGAATCGTCCAAAACGGCAGAGGTTTGGTCAAGTTATTCCAGTCCAAAGTTGCTGCTAGAATACCAATCTTTCACCGCCAAATGAAAACCACCGGACTCCACCGAATCGTTTTGTCCGGATTAAAGGTAGAATAATCGCTTTCCTACTTTCTCCCAAGTATATTATGTGAATACGTATTGATTGTTATATTCCGGAATGGAAAGAAATTGATTCCAACGTCGCGTGACCGAACCGGTTTTGCCTTTGGTTTTCTCGGCGCGCCAAAAACAGTAAGTCCCACGAAGTATTTTGTTTTGTTTTTACTTGTTGAAAGAATCATACATTAACCCTTCTATTGAGTTAGTGTTAGACTTGAAATTGAAAAGGAATAAGTTCGTCGTCGATCGGGACGAAACCTTTTTTTTTTCCGAGGAGGTTACTGTGTGTAGCCATTGAATTTTTAAAAGAAAGAGGTCCCTAAATCACAGTTAACCCCCTGAAGATATTGAGTGTTATATTTCATCCCACAACATGCAGTAAATACAAGTTGCACCTTTATTATAGTCAGCCATGGGTTACAAAAGTATGTGATTTTGGCCAATAAATTAATCAATGTGTTAGTAAATAAACTAAAATTAATTTACTTGTTCAACGAACCTTAAGGGCATTAGCCCAATTATAAAATATTATGTGTTTACTTACTCGCACAATATTATTTGATATGTACTTTTTATCTCATTGAAATGTATTATGTTATGAATCGAGTTGTTATTGATTGTATCATGTTGTTCGTGCTAGAATGCACTTGGATTCATGGATGGTTTCAAGTAGTGAACACATAGACGTGGATAAGTAAAAGATAAAAATGGTAAAGTTGTTTGAGGAAGTTGGGTGCCAGTAAAGGACCCTGGTACGGTAAATTACCTTTAGTTGAGTTGAGGAACGGTAAATAACCCCGAGTACGGTAAAGTACTCAAAGTGTGTGGAGGACGGTAAAGGACTCCGAGTACAAGATTTGGAATACAGTAAAGGATCCTAAATGCGGTACAGTACCCAGTGTGTGTGTGGAGGACGGTAAAGGACTCCGAGTATAGGATTTGGGATACGGTAAAGATCCTAAATGCGGTACAGTACCCAGTATGTGTGTGTGAAGGACGGTAAAGGACTTCGGATACATTATTTTGGGAAACAGTAAAGGATCCCTGAATACAGTAAAGTACCCAGTGTGTAAATTAGGGGTATGGTAAAGTACCCAGTGTGTAGAGTTGGAAAACGGTAAAGGATACTGACAATGAGATAGTGCGACCCCTAATGCTGAGTTGTCATAGTGAACTGTTCCTTCATTATGGTTGTAGGCGAATCCAGACTAAGTACATAATTTAGTAGTATTCGCTTAGAGCCCTGATGTAGGACAAATAAAAGGAGAGTTATTCCATGGGACGGTCAAAGTTGGTGGATGTGGGAGGAAAGGACCTTGTGGAGAGGATCCTTAGAACTTGTGGAGGAAAGGACCTTAAGGAGGCCGAAATTGCTGAACTTGCTGTTGAGGTGGTGCCTGGGGTTGCACCGGGGCTTTTTGATCCCTCCAACCCAGAAGTGGGTTTTGGGCCCACCCTGGATTGTTGGTATTTGAATACGGGTCCCAACACTGATTAATCGCGTTCACCTCAACCTGATTACTGTGGTAGGCCTCTTTTATAATAGGAAAAGCGAGGCAAGAGGTAACAAGATGCCCCAGACACTCACATAACGCACAAACCTCCTCGACTCTTACCTCATTCACCTAATGGACTTGCTTAAGTTTCAAGTCGTCTAACTGTTTAGCCATCTTGTCCAGCTGAGACTGGACATTATGCTCTTGCACGCTCGAAGGGAAAATGTGGGACCCACTCGGTCCCTGTGCAGCCATGGCCCTATCAGAGAGGTCAGAAGGTTCCCAACTTCAGTATTTCTCGGCCAACTCGTCGAGGAAGTCCCACGCATCGTCCGGGGACTTGTCGAGAAAATCCTCCTCCTTACAAAGGTACTTAATCTGTTGGACCGTAGCAACATTCAAGCCCAAATAAAAAAATGACACAAACTGGTGTTTCACGAAACCATGATGCAACAAGGACAACAACAACATTTGTTAGTCATTTATTTTTGTTAATTGATATTTATTTTGTTCTTTTGTTGTTTATAGGTTGTTCGAACTCGTTGTTCAAGATTTTGAATTAAAGTAGAAGATACAAAAAACTTGGGGTCTAAATGCAAAGTATTTAAAGAAAGATTATTGGTTTGTCATTTCATGAAGCCTACGGAACCTTTCATGTAATTAAAGCATTAAAAACCCTCACTATATTAGGCCTATTATGGATTGACTTCAGCAGCTTTTGGACGGGAGTTCTGACGAAGAAAGAACGGGGGCAGCCGAGATCTTTTGTTCCGAGTTTCTTTTTCCTTTTAAGTTATTGATGCTTTATTCAATTACTCGCATTCCGGTAACTCGTTTTAATTTCTATTTTTAATAAAAGTTGTTCATTTATTTTTGTTTGGTTTGAATCTCTTGTTTATTTTCTGTATCGAGCAACAGAAGTATGTTTCAAACTAGGATTTCTTTTGTTTTTTGTGCAATAATTAATGAGTAGTCGTATAGGTAAGAGGTGATTAGCACGTCGTGACCAATTTGGGCACTGCTCCTATTTTCAAACAATAAAGGAAAATCAATTTTAGGTTAATAAAGAACATTCGTTAGATGAATCCGGGTATCGTCAGAGCCCATGTGAACAGAAGAATGGGAGTCCAAAATCCATTCTTCGTTGCGCATGGGTGAACGACGACCATAAGGATTCGCATCTTTTGGGGTATCTTTTTCTCACTAAAATCGAACGTTTAAAAGAACACTGAATGGAGTAGCTTAATCCGAACTGGTTGCAAGTGCTATGAACCCTATGACCATACCTCCCTTTTAATTAATCTCCGGATCAAACTACAAGAGGTGGCTACCTAAGAGCCTATTTTAATTAGTAACACCCGAGTTTTTAGTTAGCACAAATCACCATCTTTGTGGATTCGACTCTGGTCTTACCGGATATTGTGCTACGTCGGTCTTCGCCCTATGCTTGGGGCAACCCATTCATTTAGAACTAAAAAATCGTCAAGCAGTGGACTTGCATAAGCTTCAAGTCGTCTAACTGTTTAGCCATCTTGTCCAGCTGAGACTGGACATTCTGCTCTCGCACGCTCGAAGGAAAACTGTCGGACCCACTCTGTCCCCGTGCAGCTATTGCCCTATCACCGAGGTCGAAAGGTTCCCAACTTCGGTATTTCTCGGCCAACTCGTCGAGGAAGTCCCACGTAACGTCCGGGGACTTGTCGAGAAAATCCTCCTCCTTACAGAGGTACTCAATCTGTTGGATCGTAGCAACATTCAAGCCCAAATAGAAAAATGACACGAACTGGTGTTTCACGAAACCATGATGCGGTAAGGACAACAACAAGTCCTTGAACCGCTCTCAACACCTTAAAAATGACTCGCCCTCTTTCTGCTTATACGACTGAACTTGGCGAGTCAAGTACTTTGATTTACTCTCCGAGAAATATTTTTTGTAAAATAGATCTCGGACAGTAGCCCACGTTGTGAGAGACTGTGGCTTCTACATCCGCAACCACTTATCTGCATTGTCCTTAAGCGAGGATGGGAAAAGCTTAAGGCAAGCATTCTCCCACTGAGCAGTGGTGGCAAGTGCACACCAACCGCTCGAAATAGTGGATATGATCATACGGATCCTCATTCTCCTTCCCATAGAAAAGGAGAAGGGCATTATGCGTACCAGGTATAATGGTGAAGGCATTACGTGCCTCCACCGTCTCGATCGGCAAAACTATTGGTCCGAGAGGAGTGGTCCTCTCAGGATGCATGAAATCACGCATCGACCTTGGTGGCTCTGCCATCGGTGGTTCGATTATTAAATCAACGAACAAGCCACTGATATCAAACGACTCGCCGCTAAAAGACTCTTCCGCCACGGTTACTCTTGGCTCTCTCTCAATAGCTACAAGACGTCTGGTATTGTCTCGATAGTACTTAGACTTCAGAGGTGATTGCTTTCCTACGATGGAGTATTGCTTATCTCTACCTACGTTGACTCGAAACAGCTAAAGAAACTAAAAAGAAAACGAAACAAAAATAACTACCCGAATTCTTAACACACGTTACCGTCCCCGGCAACAACGCCAAAAATGCTTGACCGATTTTCTAGTCCTGAATTAATGGGTTACCCCAAACGTAGGGCAGAGACTGACGTAGCACAATATCCGGTAAGACCGGAGTAGAATCCATAAAAACGGTGATGTGTGCTGACTTAAAAACTCGGGTTGTTATAATTTAAACAGGCTCTTAGGTAGCCACCCCTTGTTGATTGGTTAAGATTAAATGAACTTACGAAATAATTGAATTTTTCAGATAATTAAAATGAGGTATGGTCGTAGGGTTCGTAGCACTTATAACCAGTCCGGATTAACCTACTCTATTTGGAGTTCTTAAAAATGTTTAATTTTAGATTGAAAAAGATACCCCGCAAGATGCGAGACCCTATGGTCGCCGTATACCTATGCGTAGTGGAGAATGAATTTTGGACCCCCATTTCCCCATTCACATGGGCTCCGACAATGCCCAGGTTCGTCCGCGGGAAGTATTTTTCCATCTAAAATCGTTTTTTTTTTTCATCGTTTGAAAATAAGAGCAGTGCCCGAACTGGCTATGGTGTGCTAATCACCCTGCAACCCTCCCGATACGACTACTCACTCATTATTAAAAATAAAATAAATAAAATCCTAGAATTAATCATGCTTTCTAAAATTTATAAAATTAAATAAAGGGAACCAAAGATTCAAAACAAATAAATGAGAACAAAAAATAATAAGAAAATCTGAAACGAATCTCTAAAGGATGTATTCTGAACGGAAGAACAAGAAAGCTCAAGAACAAAACTTCAAATCCAAAATCTCCAAAAACTAAACTGTGCTAAGTAAAATTTTAACCCTAATAAACTAAGACTTTAAAGTATTTACACTAATCTTTCCTAAAAATGAAGTAATTCCAAAATAAAAATGGATAAAAGAAATTTCGGAATTAACGGACGCGTATTGATACTAACAAACTCTGTATCAATATGCATATGCTAACAAAGCATCGATACTACCAAGTACTGCATCGATACCACCAAGTACTGCATCGATACCAATTCCTCTGACTTGTTCTGGACCAAATTTAAGCTCATTCGTATCGATACTAACATTCCTAGTATCGATACACGTTCTTTTCGTGGGAATCCAAACCCTTTCATGCTCACCTCGACTAAATCCTCTTGCCACGCACGCACGTCCAATGATTCCCACACCTTGCCAACCAAACTTGGCGACAAAACCGCCTTATTTCCTGAAATTAACCAAGAACAAAAAAAATCAAGGAAACAATGGCATCAAGTGGAAAATATAAGGTAAACCGCGCATCTAATGTGCTAGTATGCCCTTTCAAGGCGCTAATATATGCAATATCACACGCATATCACTGAACATACTGCACCGTGCGACGCAACAGAACACCGCGTGGTGTGGTATGTCCAGTGCAGTGATTATTTTAGTTTCTGAAAATAATTTTTAAGTCAGTACTCAACCCAAAATGGATTAAGCTTGACTGCAAAAAAGTCCCCTCAGGGCCAGGACAGGGCCTAACCCAAGGAAATTTGCTTTTTACCTTTGATCTTGAGCTTGAACAAAGGTGGGCGGTTGTAGATGAAGGCGTGTGGATGTGTGGGTATATGCGGTTGTTGAGTGTTTAGATGGGTGGGGGTCTCGAAGTTAGGAGAAGACTAAGTTTTGAAGGTGAGGAGAAAAATAGAGTGTTTTGAGAAAAGAAATATCCGGAGAATATTTTTAGAACAACTTTCACAAGGCTTGAAAATAGAGAATGGATGTAAGGGCAAGATAAGAGATTGAGATTAGGGACCCCTTTTCACTTGAGTGGACGTGTGTATTTATAGGTAAGAGTCAATGATTATCAATGCAAATGGGGGAGGTGCTTTATAGGCCGACTAGAAGTGCTTTCTCGGGTAAGCCATTTTGTAGCTATGGCTCAAGTGAGCGTGGCCGACAGCTTTCTGAGCCAGTCAGAACTTTACCTAATATGTCGTGCGGTCGACTTCATGACAACATACAGTGTAACAAATTTTATTACACCACGCGGTGTGGAAGTTTTCTGTGTGGCATTCTAGGTTCAGTCCAGAGCTTTTTGGGCTGAAGGCTTTTAGGCTTTATAGGGCTTTTAGGCTGTGGGAGTCCTCATTCAAGCTCTTGAAAGTATTGTTTCCTTTATTTCATTATCGGAAAATTTAAAGAACCTTAGAGGTCAAGATTGAGGTGTCTACACTCTTCTAAGAAATTTGATTTAGACATCTTAGGATCTTAGGGTCAAAGACAAAATATCTAGTGCAAAGCACGTGCACTCTTTCTAGTCCTTTTAAGTTTGGGAAGTCCTATGGTACACGCCCCTTATTAGGGGGTGTACCATATGCACCATGATTTTAAACACTTGAATTTAAAAGTGAATAATCTAGATCACCCATTTATTAAATCAATTAATAAAATGAAAAAAAAAGGCTTAACAGGTCAAAAGTTGTTCTCTCCTCCTTGACTCTTTCTCCCTTTCCCTCGTGTGAAATACTACAAATTATATAACATAACCACAATTATTATGACAACACAAAAAATTGTCATTTACCACAATGTGTCGTACCAAAAGAAATCAATCAAAATATTCTGTAACAAAACTAAAATATATCGTACCATAATCAATAATAATTATTATACCCAAGTAAAATATCACAAATTAAATAACATAACCACGATTGTTATGGCAACACCAAAAATTGACATTTGCTTACCATAACTTGTCGTACCAAAAGAAATTAATTCAAATATTCTGTTGCAAGACTAAAATATATCGTACCACAATCAACGATAGACTTTAATGCATCCAGGCACGTTAAATGTTGTTGGGTTACACATTTGTCAATATCCCATGATTTCTAATTTTGGTGACAACGTTAAATATTGTAGGACTCCACATCCTAACGGTTCTCATCGATCAATATACTTGATATGAAACCAATTTCTATGTTATAGCTGAATGTACGGTAGACTTGCGATCACGACACAATAATGATGATCAAAACTATTGATTTTTTTATGTTTGTTGATTAAATAATTCACGTAAATTTTTGGCTCGATAGGATTTAGAAAGCCCTTTCATCGGCACCCGAATTCAATAATAAAAGGATATTTTTGTCTGATTAAGATAAGCGATCAGCTTCATTCTTGGTACATGTGATCTATTCATATTATGTAAAAAGATAGACGATTCCGATAAAAAAAAATGCCTTAGATGGGGCTCGGGTGGCACATTGTTAGCACCCTATTGCTCTGTGTACTAGAGAAGAAAGGAACTAAATTCTCTCGAATACACATATGCAAAAATTGGTCAATTGAAATAACAAAAATAGGAAATTATTTTTTACAAACAGTAAACAAAAAATTTGTACATCTTAGGCGTGCAATAGCCGCTTTAGGTGCCTTTGAGTTAGCGTCACTTAACATGGTTGGTCAAGAGTGATTGAGCCTCCGCAGATTAAACAAGAGTAATTCGACAAAGAAATTAGAAAAATAGTACTTGATGGAAATATATCAAATAATGCAAGTTGCAACTTTCATGCCTCATATGCCTATAACGTTAATTAGTTTCAGAACTTCAAGAGCAGGCTATACCAAATATCGAAAACCTAGTACATCAAATTTCGACATTCTTGCCTTAATGTTGAAGATTTCGCCAATTAAATTAGCTGCAGGGTACATGTTATGTTTCTTTTAATATTCACACTTGCATAAAAATTTGCAAGATTGAAGTCGAATTGAAGACCATAATGAGACAGGCTTTGGCTTGAATAATGCTCATTTGTATTTATTTATTTTTATAACGGGATGTTCAAGGCAGTTTGTGTTCGCTTTAACCAATTATGAAGCTCTGAAGTTAACGATTAGATAAACCTCCATTGGCCCCAAAGTTTGAAATGTTTGACATTTGTAACATGCGAACTTATGAAAGACAAACACTTGGTAATTTTCTCATGCCTACTGATTTGTAATTGAAGTACAATACTGCATGCTTCAAAAGATAATTGCACAACTTGGAGCCAACATTTTCTTGGTGTGCCGTGAGTCTCTTATGCTATGTTTGGATTGGTGTTAGAAATTTTTTTTGAAAAATAGTAGGGGTAATAAGTGGAGAGAAATGTTTGAAGTGGGGGAATTTTTAAAAAAATTCTTTTTGAATTGTAGAGAGAACAAGACATTAATGAAACGTAATAATTTTTTAATATTCTCGAATAAATATGCACTAGATTTTCATTTTTTATGGTACTTATTACCTTTGGTTTAGCCTAGCCCCAATTCCAAAGCTAGCTTTAACTTAGGCCCGAGCTATTTGCAACCACAAATTTTTTATACGTAGCCTGTTCTAAAATTAATCACTTTCGGACAAAAATACCCTTAAAAAATGGACAAAAATACCCCCAATAAAACGACATCGTTCTAGGTCATCTTCTTTCCCACTCTTCTTCCCCAACCCACCTCCCATCTACCAGTCTCCTCCACCACTCATCGGCGACCACGTCGATAGCCCGTGGCCGACCTCATTTTTGCCAGAAAACTCATCCCAAATATCTACTCCGACCAGGTTTGAACCGTTAGATTGCTGAACTGACGGTTCGAATGGTGCACAGGACAGTGTTGTGCACCACCGCACAACACCCTTGATAACCACTTAGATAGATATATAATCACCCTTGATACCTTGTTCATTTGGGGTCTCAAAATCTCTATGAATGGTCTCTAAAAAAATTTCTCTATCTATCTCTCTTCATTCATTATTCTCAAAAACCTTCCTCAAAACTCCTAAACGAACAAGGTCAAGAAAAAGCTCCAACTGCCATGTAGTTTGTTCCCTTTCTCTATTTCCTCCCTTCTACTTTCAAATTGGCTTTTTAACTAATTAACTCTTTTGCTATATAGCACCCAATTGCTCTGTGTACTAGACAAGAAAAGAACTAAATTCTCTCGAATACACATACGCAAAAATTGGTCAATTGAAATAAAAAAAAAATGGGGAATTATTTTTTACGAACAGTAAACAGAAAATTTGTACATCTTAGGCATGCAATAGCCGCTTTAGGTGCCTTTGAGTTAGCTAATTATGAAGCCTTAAATTTAACGATTGGATAAATCTCAAGTGACCCCAAGGTTTGATATGTTTGGCATTCGTAAAATTCGAACGTGCAACCATATGGAGGACAAATTGTTATTTTTCAAATAAGTACTACTTATTTTTTAAATTAAATGTGATGTATTGTGAGAGAATGACTTGTCTCATAAAGCGAAAAATAAATACTTAAAAAATAAGAATCTTAACGAAACGGGACCATTTGTAATTTTCTCATGCCCACTTATTTGTAATTGATGCTTCCCAAGATAATTGCACAGCTTGGAGCCAACATTTTCTTGGTGTGCCGTGACTCTCTTAATGAAACGCAATAATTTTGTAATATTTTGGAATAAATATTCACAATATTTTCAATTTTTATGGTATAACTGCTCCAACTCCAAAGCTAGCTTCAACTTAAATAGACATTTGCACTCATCTGGATAAAATTGCAGGCATTAAAGGCTTTGGAGTGGATACTGTGGATTCAATATTGGCCCAGTCGAATGCGTGGCCCATTGTCGAAACGATCATTCTCTGAAGATATGAAGAGGCATCAATTCCGAAAGAAAGTAACTCTTGTAAAATTCCTAGTCTCCCCAATGGGCTTTAGCCCAGTTGGCATCTCATGGTCTTTTTATGTGGGAGGTCAGGTTCGAGCTCCGTCATGGACATTTGAGATTCAGAGCTACGGATAGCCTTTGTAACTCCTTGTGGACTAACCTATTAAAAACTTCATTAACCCCCGATGATATATACAATATTGAGAAAAAAAATCCTAGTCTTAGCGTGAATGACTTAACTTTCACCTGATTAGAAAGAAGATTAGTTGAAATACATGTAAGCTGGCTCGGGCACCCTTTACCCTTTAAAAAAAAAAGCCTTCAATTCCCAGTTGGTAGTTTGGTCATACACGAGACACGAATGAATTCATACATATGATGCAAATCTTGTCCTCTCCCATCTAGGTTATTGAGGTCCTGTTTTACATTTCAAAATAAAGTACTTAAAAGATAAGAACATATTTTCAAACTTAAAAAAAATGGGTTTACGAAAATAATTTTTCATATTTTTTTTTGCAGGATTTGATAGCTCTCGAATCTCGATGAGATCTATAAAACTATATCCATATTGCATATTTATTTTATTTCAGTAAGCCTATTATGTTTAAATTTAAAAATTACAAATAAAAATTTATTTTTTAAGGGGTAATCCGGAACGGGCTCTGAGCATGGCCCAACTGCAGCTTTATTATTTTGGGAAAGGAGAGGGTTTCTATATTAGGCTTATCTGCAGCCCATCTTGATTCTTGAGGATCCAAACTACTATTACGTAGAGTTTTTGCTTAGCAAATTCCTTGAAAATAAAGAGAGTTTGATCAGCTAAGATAGTCACATGATCAAAACACGTTCTTGACCGTCATTTTCCTATCAAAATAACTTTGATCCACAAAAAAAAAAAAAATGATCTAAGTAAAATAAATGATCAAGCATGTGATCTCGATCAAAATAATTTTCTTTACTAATTTGCTCAATAGATTGTATGCGTGAACGATCATGATTCTCGATGTGTGCTTCTAGGATAGTCTTGTCATAAAAAGCCTATAATGTTGTTATAAGGACATGGAGACATGCATCTAAAAATAAAATTCATAGAGAGAAGATAGAGAATAAATAAAATGACTTTTATCTATCTTTACAAGAAGTGAAGGACTACAAACGAGATGAGTCGAACCAACGTTTTAAGTTATCGAGCTGATTTAGTAGAGCTCAAACTCAAGTAGTCAAGCTCAAATAATCTTCATGAAACTCGAGCTCGAGTCGAACATATATAACGAGTGGAGCTCAAGCTTAAACTTGTGCTCTATCAGAAATATTTACTAAGCTAATACAAATAATATTGGGTAGTGATTTTGCCACACCCTTTTTTGATAATGTCACACTCTGCAAGTGTATTTTTTGGTGCAAAAATACACATACAGGGTGTGGCATTATCAAAAAATAGCGTGCCAAAATCATTTTCCATAATATTCCAATAAAAATGATGAATATATTTTCTTATTCGTGTGCCTGCTCGTGTTGTGCTGAGCTTTGACTAATTTGAGTTAGTGGTGTTCACGGAATGAGCATAAAGGTTAAAATTTGAGCTCACTTATTTTACCTAACAAGTAACGAGTCGTTATCAAGTCAAACCACGAGCTGCTCGTAAATCAAGTGTTCGGTATGTTTTATAGCCCTACATGCATGGGAGAGGAAACGAGAATGGAAGAAGCTGTCAAGCATCTTCCTATAGAGCGGTGCAAATTAAGCGACTGATCCGACCGTTAATTTAGTCAAACTACGATTTTGGATCTTAACCGAGTAATAAACGGCTCAAATTTATATGTGATTTGTATGCGCTCAGATTCGATCAGAGCTGTCTATACCGAAATAAACGATCGAATCGGTCGCTCGACACCTGCTCTACAGGGAGCTGCTTGACAGCATCTCCGAATCTTAAGAAGTGGGATTGGAAGACCTGCTCCCACCCATCATGCTCTGTATCTGTATGGCATATCAAGGAAGTTTCTGAACAGCTCCTTTATCCCTCCAGAATGGGACCAGTACTCCCTGACCATACCATCCCAAACTCCAATCCCAACTCAACATCAAAATTATGAGGGCAGGGAAAAGACCATAACTTTTGGCACAAGTACCTCCCCCTACTACACCTCCCCCGGGTCCTGAAAAATGACCACTACCCTGCCACAACTTTCTCCTTCCCAAGTAGTATTCCATTACATTACCATTTCTTGTCCGGCACATGCATTTCCTTGTCTATCTACATTAAAAATAAAAAGGGATCTAATCTACTTGGCTAATACCTTGTTTAGATGATGTTTTAAAAAAATTTGAGTTTGATTTTTGGGTAATGAGTAGAGAGAAAAAATAGATTAATAATTGGGAATAGGGGTAATGAGTGGAGAGATAAATAAAAATAATGATTGGAGAAATGAGATTTTTTTTTTTCAAAATGACATCCAAAACAAGGCATAAAACACATTGAACATTTTTAAATTGATTACTTCCACTGTAATTGGGAGAAGGGAGTTGATTTCATTGTTCCACCCTCATTTAGTTGATTTCATACATGAATCTGGTGTGTAACTCCCGCCCCCATTGTATGTCTTTGTAACGACCCTGATTTTTGGTAAATAAAAATTTCGTTAAATATTTAAATTTTATCTTAATTACATGGATTTGCTACAAAAAATTTCTTTTTAATTTTTATAATCCGTCATAATTAGATTTGAAACTTATAAAATTATATCTTTCACGCCGAGCAATCTAGTCATTTTCTAAAGACAAGTATGCTTGTAGAAGCACTCGTATTTTTTTTCTAGTGAGTTAAAATAAAATCTTTAAATTATATTTCTTGGCTGGAAATCTTACTTGGCAAGTAAGATTAGTTTCTAACCGATTAGTTTAAGAAACCGAACTACCAATCCACCTAGTTACAATTTCCTAACCCTAAATGGACCTTTTTGACCGTCTTTGAGCCTTATGAAACCCTCCGAACCCTATTGAACCATTAGACTATAGGAGTAATCATTTTATTCCTATGTTTAGTCATTTCACTTTACCTAGCATCATTACTTACCTACCTATTGGATAATAAAGGCAAGGGAAAACTTTAACCTTTGGTCCATAAATGTTAGGAAAAATATTATCCCTTGGACAATAGATTTCCATGACTAGTCATATCAAATTATTACCAATATTCCTTTACCCCTTGGTCCATAATGGTTAGGGGAATTTTTGTCTCTTGGTTATTAGACCTTTGACTTGCCAAAATGCATGACAAGACAAGTCATACATAGAATCCCATCATTTTGCTTCCAAAGGAAGCAAGACTAGCTTTGCCATCCATGCACACCTATGTTCTAGTCTTAAAATCCTAGACTTACTTTCCTAGATTTTCTTGGATGTATATAGATACAAGTGAGAGAGAGAGAGAGAGAGAGGAGGCCGGATGGAGAGAGTGGGGTGGAGTGTGTGCATGAGTTTTGATTACTTACACAAGCAACCTTTATAGCCTTAAGCCTATTTTTTTGACTACATGCCAACCCATTCTAGTCTTCCAAAGTACAAAGCTAGGC
Organism: Rhododendron vialii; assembly: GCF_030253575.1. Classification (NCBI taxonomy): domain Eukaryota; kingdom Viridiplantae; phylum Streptophyta; class Magnoliopsida; order Ericales; family Ericaceae; genus Rhododendron; species Rhododendron vialii. The sequence continues at coordinate 9,592,148 of NC_080562.1, read as the reverse complement.
CATGATTATATTCCTTCTTGCAAGCAACCTCCCCATAGACTTGACAAGTCCAAAACCCTTCATGATGACCTAAGATTTGGCCTACAAATGGAAGTGACAAGTCATGGAAGACTTGGCATGCTTTCAAGCTTGATTGGACATGACAATGGAGCAAATCCATGGGGAAAAGAGAGGAGAGGGGGGGCCGGCCATATGGAGGAGGGAGGGAGCCAAGACTTGTGCCTATAAATAGCAAGCTCACTTCAAGTTCAACTCACCCCTTCACTCCCTTGCTTACATTCCTCTCCAAACACCATTTCCAATTCCAGTCAGCTTACTGCCCTCCACGAATCTCTATTTTTCTCCTGCTTAAAGTAGTTTTTAGAACCAACTCCCTTCGAGAAAGTTGTAGAGCACTTCGAAACCTTCAAGTTAGACCCAAGAACCATCCCAATCGGTGAAGAAACGACAAAGATATCGGCATCCGAAGTTCAGTAAAAATCTCGGATTCCTATTTCCAGACAGCATACTGTCTTCTCCTTTCTCACCATTTTTCTCCTACCTAAAGTAGTTTCTAGGATCAACTTCCTTCACGAAAGTCGTAGAGCACTTCAAGAACTTCAACTTCGACCCAAGAACGATCGTATTCGGCCAAATATTGACCGAGTTACTGCCATCCAAAGTTCGGTCCAGATTTGCAAGTTTCACCGCTTGTAGAAAATCTTCCAACTAGCTTATTCGGCCCCGACTAAGTTTCGGATCAAGGTAGATAAATCTCTACTCATTTTCCCTAGTATAACTTTAGTTATTTTGCTTATGATAAGGCAAGTTAAAGTATTAGGAATAAATAGCAAGCTCGTTTTACAAAATCTTGAAATGACATTACGATCATGTAGATTTTCTCTAATCACTTCCCTAAGTATACGTAGAACCCTAATCCAATAACTCTACGTATAGTATAAAATCTACGTTAGAGAGTAGCATGTTCTTGATTCAAAGTATCAATATCGTAGATAAGATTATCTATTGTTTGGTTTCAAGTAAATAAGCTTATCGTTTAAAATGCATGATTGTCAATAAGTTTATCTCACTAATGGAGGTATGAACATGTCGGATAAATGACTTTGTCTTAAATAAACATATGTTGTATTGAATTTCTCAAAAAGTAAGATATAACGATTTTCGAAAGATAAGATTTTAACGCTTGATTTGAAGTATTCATATTTTGATCTTTTCGAGCATGCTTAGCAATATAGAATTGGATGATCTTGTTAGATTACAATGAATGATTTATGGTTGCGTATGTGAAAAGTCCTACCGCGGAGTTTATGCATGAGAACGAGACACGAAAATCGAGAAAATAGAAACATGACACCTAGGGTGTGGTTAACAAGAAAAATGTGTTTCGAAGGAGGAAATATTTTTGAAACTACATAATGACCGATTTTGATGGCATTATGTGAGATGTGTGTGTGTGAATGTGTGCCAATGGGAACCCGGGACGGCGGAACCATTGTGAGGATACTCGGGAACCCGGAACGGCGGAACCGAGGTTGGGTGTGTGGCTTGGTTATCCGCGGAGAGGAGCCAATGCAAATGTGTGCCAATGGGAACCCGGGACGGCGGAACCATTGTGAGGATACTCGGGAACCCGGAACGGCGGAACCGAGGTTGGGTGTGTTAAAAACGGATTTTTGAAAATGTTGATTTGGTGATGAAAAGTGAAAATGGAGACACGGTCTACGATGAGTTGCGTATGAGAAACACCGAGAAACATGGACACCAACGATACTTGAATAGTGAATGTGAATGTGTGATTGTTACTATTCGTCGTATATGATTTACTGTTTGTAAGTTATGAGTTAGTGGGTAGGGTTTACTCTATTGAGCGTTGTAGCTCACGGTGTTGCCTTTTTGGTGACCCTGACATATTATATGGGTGGCGACGCCGGTATAATGTGTCAGATTTCTTAGATGAACAGGATAAGATGTACACCATGGAAGCTTTTGGAGCAGAGGAGCTTGCTAGGATGGAAGAGCAAGCAGAGTAGTATTAGGAACCCTAGTTTCCTTCCTTGTTGAATAAATGTACCTTTTCCTTATGATGTATTTATGATGTAATAATGAGCCAGACTCTCTTTATTATATAATAAATGCCTCATTTAACGTACCCAAAATTGGGGGCGTTACAGTCTTATTTTGCCAAAACATCATAGGACAAAGACTTTGGTGGAATTAATGAGACAGCAACCACTATCGTCAAGAAAATGCTCGTGGCAATGTCCTACTCTACTCTCATAGTCACCGAATTGGGGTGAGATACCTGTACTTCGTGTTGGTTCTCGCGCCAATGCATTTGCGAGAAAGGGTGGCAGATTTTTATTTTGAAGTCGGTGACCAGCCAAATACAACTTTTATTAGTAAAAAATGCAATTTCGTTATTATAAGATATTATCTTTTATGTTTCAAATTTCACAAACAATTCGAATCATTTGTGTGAAATTCGGTGTGGGCCCACATGGCGAATTTGTTCACAATTTCTAAACAGATTGTGCATAAATTGTCATTGTGAGTAGTCGAACTGCTTGAGAAATGACCAGAGCAATTGTGAGCCAAATGAGCCCGACTCTACTATTCCCGGACCTAAATCTTTGCCAAACATGGGTCAATTTAAGTCGTCGTCAAAACGTGTTAAGAGATAACGTTCCATATTTATATTAATGCAAATGTCCAATTAATTACTACTATGAGTAGGTACTGTTATAAATGATGATTTGTGTTGAAAGATGTGCCAAAAGTGTACAGGGAGTGGGGAGGAAATCTCCACAAGAAGTGCAGCGCATGGCATCGGCACGAGCCTCTTGCTCCCCACTGTTTACGGGCAGAAGGTTAACCGGATGGATGTTCGGGTAAATTTGAGCACACCTCGATTAATTTTCGAATTCTTAATTTAACGATCTGGGAATCCTTTAATGATCTCAAAGTATGAAATATTTGACTTTTGTAAGATTCAAACACGCAATTTTACGAAAAACAAACACTTATTTGATTTCTCATATTTACTTTGCCAAGCTCGTTGGAGTTATGAGATCGTTTGCTATCACATCACATAATAAAAGCTGGTTGTATGAGTTGGAGGGCTGCTTTCCCCCCCCCCCCCCCCCCCCCCGACACCCCACCCCCCGGCCCCACACCCCATTTCCCATATTACCCCCTACCCTCCCTCCATTCTACTTCTCCTGCCCCTCCTTCCTCCCATTTATTTTTTTTTTCCCTCCCTTCTTCTCCTGCTTCCCCCATCCGTTCATTTACTTTTCTTTTTCTTTTTCCCTCTTTATTTTCTTTTTGTTTCTTTTCGGCTGGATTTTTTTTTTTCGTTTTTTTTTTCTTTATTTCCTTTTATTCCTTCCACTTTGAATCTTTTTTTTTTTTCAATTATTTTCTTTATTTGTTTCTTTTCCCATTTACCTCCCTTCTTATTTTTTTTTGGTTAACTCAAATTCTATTTTCAATTAAGATTACAATTAGTGTTCGGGAACTAATTACGAAATGTATTTTGCAAACGACATACTAATCCAAAATACAAATGTTATATTTAGGATTACTTTTTTTTAACTATAGTACAATTTAATAAATTTGTTAACTATTATTTAGCATAAATCCTCTTAACTGATTCAGTAGTATGTTGCTTCAAATCACGTCTCTACTCCATAGGATTGCAAATGGCTGGTTTCTATTTTTTTTTATAACTAAAACGGAAACGTTTTAGGGGCTTCGTAGGGGCTACTGTGCCAATAAGGGCAGTTGAGCCCCCGGGTCCCACCTATTTTTTCATTTATTTTTTTATTTAATTACTTATACCTTATTTATTTAATTTCTATAAATACACCATTTGTATATTTAAAAATATAATTCAAGAATTAAGTATTTTAATTTTCAATTCAGTTAAATCAGAGCAAAGATCGTTTTTATTATTATTTTATTTTAAATGGTCATAATGAATTTTTTGGTTTAAGGCTTTTCAACAAATACCCTAAGACTCATTATTTAGTTTCAAAACTCTCTTAGGGTGTCCATTGAAAGGCCTTGGAGCCAAAAATTTACTAGATCCATTTAGGATGAAATGATCAGAAAAATAACAACTTTGCACCGGTTCAAACGGATTGAAAATTGAAACACTTATTTTAGTAACTATATTTTTTAATCTATAAAGGTCAAAAAAATAAAAATAAAACAGTCGGATAAACATGATCAATTAAAACACTTTTTTTTTCTCTCAATTACTTTACAAAGCCTAGAATTAGACTTGAACCTATTATTAAAGAGAAAAAAAAATTCAAACTGGAAAGAAAGAAAAGGAAATAAAATGAAAAAAAAAACGAAACTGAAAATAAAATGAAAAAAAAAAACGAAACTGAAACTGAAAAGAAAAAGAAAAAAAAAAAAACCAAACGGTTAAAGAAAAAAAGAAAGAAAGAAAGAAAAGAGAGAGAGAGAGAGAGAGAGAGAGAGAGGGGGGGGGGGGGGGGGGGGGGGGCGGGGTAGAATGGGAAAAGGGAGGTGGGGCCGGGGGTGTGTCAGGGGGGGGGGGGGGGGAGGGGGGGGAATAGCAATTTTCTATGAGTTGGCTTCAAATTTCTTCAATTGTTGACTAAATTTCATGGCTACTATATACTCCCTCAGCTTTATGGAATCTTCATCAGCTTGTAGTATATGTTTCATCTTTATGGAATCTTCCTCAGCTTTCCCTTCCACTAGGCATTGACTTTTTGGAGGATTTAGAATTTAAAAACATGAGAAAATTTGAAGTTACTGTTACATTAAAATTATAAACAAATTTCGCCATCGATATCAATTTACACTGTTCCACTTTTGATGCAAACTAGAGATTGTGCACCATCGATGTCACATTATGCAGGAGATCAAATTTTCTATAACCGGATGGATGTTCAGGTAAGTTTGAGTCGACCTCTTTTAGTTTTCGAACCCTTAAGTTAACGATCTAGAAATTAGGGATGACAATGGGGTCGGGGTACTACCTCCACCCCCTACCCATTACCCCCTATCCCATCCCCATTCCCGACCCGATCCCCAATGGGGATTTGTTTTTCTCCTCCATCCCCAACCCAAAACGGGAAACGGGGATCCAAAACTGGGATTCGGGAATTCGGAATTCGGGCACTTGTATTTCACAATTTCAGCACCTAACAGCATATACTAGCATGTGAAAGCCGAAAGGACTTGGATTGTTTTGTATTTTTTTTCCAGGGAAAAGGGCTAAGGAAACAGTACTAGTAACGGTTGTCGGTTGGCCAGAAAGTTAGGAGCCAATAAAGTTCCACAAACAGAATTAGAAAAGCCAACAAAATAAAATAAAGTAAGGTATCAGAAACGGCCATATTTATCACTTTTTATATATAAAATATATATATTTCGGGGATTCGGGGACTGGGCGGGTAACAAACGGGGACGGGTAGGGTTCGGGGCGGGAACAGACCTATCTCCATCTCCTACCCGATCCCCGAATTTTAAAAAAAAAATTCCCCATACCCTACCCAATCCCCAAACGAATCCCTGAAGTTCGGGGATTTTCGGGGCGGATTCGAACGGGTCGGCCGAGATTGCCATCCCTACTTGAAATCCTCCAACGACACCAAACAAATACAAACAAACAACAACAGAATTCATGTAATCCCTAATCATTGGGGGTATGGGCGGGAGAGAGTGGAATACAGACCTAATTTTTGGCAATATGCACAAAATGACTGCTCTCAGAATTTCACTGAAACAGTGTAAAATAAATATTTGGCATTTATAAGATTCGAACATTCAACGTTACGGAGAAAACAAACACATAAGTCCACCTAGCAAACTTCTTGAAGTTATGAGGTCTTTTGCTATCATATCACATAATACAAGCTGGCTTATATGAGAAATTAATGTTAGCTCAATCAAAGTTATCAATCCCGTACTGCCAATCGTCTTATTTTCTCTACTGGAACGGTATGTACCGATATTGGTGTATATCCTGGTACCATTTTGGATTGACCATAATATATATTTTAGTAATATATGTACAAAGAAAAAACTCAAGGTAAGGGCGTAAAATAAATTAACACTTTGATATACCTTAAAATAAGTCTTAATAACAAATTAAGATGATTAACATATGATAGACTCCAAAATTTGTTAAATTATCTTAAAATTTAAACATTTTTTAAGTAAAAGAAAAAAATACAAATTTTTTTTGTCCCGAGCAATATGCCTGGTAATTGCCCAGTATCGTCCGATACAGGTCGATATGCTCGGTATCGACCGGTTTAAGCCGGTATTTAGGACGTTACAATATGATTTTCGAAATAAAAAAGGTCGTGTCTTTAGTCAAGTATCCCCCTTGCAGATTAGAGTCCAGATCAAAACTTTTACTAGATTCTGATTCAAGTAAATGAGCTGTATTTGTTTTTGTTTGAGCATTGAAGGCCTTTAGGTGTTGTTTGAGACTCTGTCCTTCGGGCTATATTTTGAAACTCTTCTCTCTATTCCTAATAAATTGTTGTTTTTGCCGATCAAAACTCCCCCAAATGATTTAGCAACTAACTCCATTGTGGTTGCTGTATTCCCAGCTCTTTTGAGATGCCTGTCCATTCTTTGTAATCTCTTCGTTATCAATGAAATATCCTACTATCATTTAAAAAAAAAAAAATCATTTCCCAATCCCAAGCGTTGAATCAGGAACGATGGGTGCCACCAGATCATGGTTGGCTTAAGATTAATATTGATGGTTCAGTCATGGACCAAATAGCTGGAAGGGGATGCAAAGAATGTTGTTCAGATGTTTCAAGGAAAATTAAGGTTGAATTTGGCTTTAAAATTCAAATAGTAACTTAATTTTTTTTATTTTTATTCAAAAAAAATTGCATTTGTTAGTTTTGCGTTAAATTTTTGTTATTTATTGATTCGTCGCGGAGATTTTTGACTTATTTTTGTCTTTATTCAAAAAATTATGAATTTTGATCAAATTTTTTACTTTTCCAATTTCTCTCGTCGAGACGAATCAATAAGTAACAAAAGTTTGATACAAAACTAACAAATGAAAAAAAAAATTGAATAAAGACAAAAAAATAAATTACTTAATTTTTCAATCCAAACCCATCCTAAGTGCCAAAGCGAACCTGGATGTGATCATTACCGATTGTCTTTATCTAGCTAGTTTACCTTGTTCTTTTAATAATGTTTCGGATATGTAATAGGATGGCTCATGTTGTAGACAAACATACCCTATTTATTAAGCACCCTACGGCAAAGAAATTTTTCGACATGGACTAGTAGGAATTTCGAGTTGGTGCTGTCCAGTGAGATGTACAGCACCATGCTGAGTCGTCAGATCGTGCATCCGACAGCTCGAATCTCATATCGGTAATTAATGATCGAAAGCTGTTCTTTGCCGATATGAGATCCGAGCTTTCGGATCGAAGGTTACTCTTGATGTTTGAAGTTTTCAGCAATAAAAATATTAGTAATGCCGATTGAAAAAAGAGAGGATCATTTCCCTGATTTTAATCCCGAAAATGAGGGTTGGAACGACGACCCAGTCTTCTCTATGGATCTATTTTTTATATATACAAGCATATACTACACTACTAGTACGCGTTTAAGATTCTACATACGGCAACCCCCTCCAAGGATTGACAAAGTGATCTTAGCTTGAAAATTATAGGTTCGCTTCTTCCTACAGTCTCATATTCGATTATATTTACCAATAATTTTTGATACCTTCTCAACCACACATGAAAGAGGGTGAAATGGCTATGGGAGAAACTGCAGAGATTAGTGCGAATTGTGCGCTACATAACCCAAGACACTCTGTATTAAAAAAACAGAAGAAGAAATCTCTACACACGCCACATTGGGGATTGCATTTCTTTTCGAGTGATGCTCCCATCGGTACCGAAATCGTAGGGACGGCCGCGTCGGGCCGTCTCCGGCCACCAAACGGCCGATCCGAGCCGTCCAAAAATTCTAAAAAACAAAAACGAGGGGGCTAGCGCGGGAATCAACGGCATTCGAGATGTGTAAGGTGCTTGATCCGAGCACTTTTTTTTCGTATATATATATATCGGACGTCCGGTGGCCAGAGACGACCCGGCGCGGCCATCCCTACGATTTCGGTACCGACCCAGTCGGTACCAATATCATTTCTGTTTCTTTTCGGATCCAATTGAGATTATAAAATGCCAAACCAGTACCTGTTTCCGCTAAAATCCTTGTTTGGACTTTGGATTGACACGTATTGGTGACGAAGATCGGTTAAGTACAGCCGGAAAAGCTTACAAAAGTTGCATTTATGTGTGCTTGCTTACCATCTTCTTTTAAAAAAGGAAAAGAAAAAAAAAACCAAACTAACCTCAAAGCAGATCTAGGTTACGTGTAAATTGTGACATAAAATATAGGAATGTGATTTTGACATTCCACTTTTAAGTTTTAACCAGTGACACTTCACTTTTTGTTTTGTAATATCACAAAGTGGAGTGTTTATGGCTAAAATTGAAGTGCCAAAATCAATTTTCAAAATATATATTAGAAATTCAAATTCAGATGTGTCGTAAATCGTTCGACGCAAATAAGCGCTCCACACCTTGCATGTGATGTGAGATGATTACTCATCTGACGGCTACTGACATATTCTCTCCGTTCTATTTTGTTGTGCTCTTATTTCTTTTTGGGATGTCCTAAAATAATGTGCTTGTTTACAAACTTTTCAATTTTGGATGTCTATATAACCATTTTACCTCTCATTTCTCCCTTTCAAATTCAAATTTTGAACTTGATTTGAAAGAAAGTGGAGTAAAATGGTAAAATTAACACAAAGTCAATAAAATTATAATCTTTTCTTAAATTACGTGAAAGTCAAAATAGACACAACAATTGGAAACAGAGGGAGTATTTTTGTCTAAATCAATATCCGAAACTTTTTGTCCACCCCCAGTTTCCAAATGTATTTATCTTTTACTTTCAAAAATTTGTCTTCCCATCATGATACCATAGGACGTATCTAAATGACTTTTCATTCATGTATTTTTATTTTATTTTTATCACAATCGGATAACCGTAACAAATGATCTCGTTCCACATTTGTTTGGGAAAAAATAAAAGGTCTTTTAGAAATCATTACAGCTGTGCAATTTTTCTAAAAAGAGGTAAACCTACCATAGTGCTTTTATTATGTGCTTATTGTACGTGAAAGACCTAGTAAAAAAGATAATATAATTCGGATCAATCAAGATAAAACTCTACTCAATCATTATATCATCGTCGAGTCAAAAGGTTATAATAATATCTTAAAAGTCGGGTTTGTTGATTTGTCTACGCTGAAACACGTGGTGTGTTCAATTAATATCCATTTATCTATAAGTCGTATATTTAAAGAAACAAAATAAAATAGGTACATGACCAATAATTATTATTAATTAAGCATATTCAGCAACTGTGTTTTTGGTAATGTCAAAATTGTAGTGTATTGGAGCCTTACACCTAGCACACTTTTATGCATTACAATTTTTAGCATTCGTAAAAATAGTTTTAATATTAACAATATAGTTATTTTATTGTGCAAAAAGAGAATAAAATACTTTTCTCCATCCCCATTCTTTAGTCACTCTTCAAAATTCTAACTAATTAAATAAACACAATCATCGTACTTCTGAAAATTTATTTTTCTCATTTTATTCTTCGATCATTACATTTTCGTACTTTTTTGTACTATTAATTAAAAAATGAAAGGGTAAAAGAGGAAATTCCTTATCTATTACCCATTTAGTAGTTTTCATATGGGACAATCTTTTTTAGACGAAAAAAAGTGTTAATTGGGACTAAAGAATGAGGACGGAGAGAGCTACATAACCACTACAAATGATTAATTAAGCATACCGTGCCGTGGTTTATATAACGAAACGTTCCAGTGTGCTGTCAATAAATGCACTTTTTACATATCTTTCACAATTTTTATATATTTTTCACACATTTTAAACTTTCTCCATCCCATAAGTTAGTCTCCTACAAAATTACGCACAATTCAAAATTTTAAAAATAATGTATTTACTAAAATAATTTTTTTGATTTCTTTGCACCGTTCAGAAAGATCTCAACAAAATCTATCAAATAAGATTCATATTTCACAAAAATTATTTCGTCAAGTACATTATTTTGAATTTCAAAAATTACATGTAATTTCGTAAGAAACTATGACAGAAGAAATACACTTTTTAAACCTTAACAACGTGCAATTGGGTTGTCTTTAGCATTTTTTTCTTACTCTCCCCGTCCAAAATTCTTGATTTTTTTTTTTGAAAGTCTCAAAATATTGGCTATATCTTTTAATTTATAATATTTTTTTTATCAAATATAGATATTATTTGATAAATCTTATTAAGCTTTTTTATATAAAGTTTTAAAAATCACCTAAAAAATTATAAATTATAATGTATAATCAATTGAAAACTAACACGTACTCTAAAAAAAGACCTAGTTTTTGGAGCTGAGTTTTTGTTCACCCTTCACCGATAAAGAAGGTGAACATTACCTTCCTTCCTATTGGTTGAAATGATGCGAATCGTATTACAAAATGATATCATGCTTACCAAAAAATATATTACATGATAAGCATGACATCATTTTGTGATCAAATTTTTGAGACAGGGGAGTATGTAAATTGAATAATTCCTCGAAAAGCTCACCTAAAACTGGTCTGTTGCAATAACGTAGTTTACACGTGTCGGACATAGCCATGGGTGCTTAAATACGCCGTCCACGTGGTGCAAGTTAGCAAAAGTCCATGTGGATTGAACTGCTCAGGACAGGGCATTTCGTGAGAGCTTCGTCCCATATCCGGTGTTCTGTTCCGCAGTTTTGGACCCATTGCCTTCCCCTTTTTGCCCTTTTAAATTAGAGAAAACATTAGAGAGACCCCTCATCTATCACCCTTTATCACTTGATTCCCCTCATCTTAAAAATCCATCAATGGGAACCCTTCGATAATTACTAATTATGAAAGCCCCAAACTCTTTTGAAAGAGTGTGTAAGGAATCAAATGACTAAAAGAGTCGCGTTGGAAGTGGAATTGTGATGGTTGTCGTAGGTCTTATTTCTAAATATCTGAAGAGATATGCACTTTTAGATAGAAAAGGATTTTAATCTTACTAATTTTTTAAGTAACGATGTTACTTTACTAAATTATTTGGTTTGATTGAAAATATTAGTTTCTCTAATGATCGGTAATATGACAGGTGTAAGCAAGGGCGAAGTTACATATGGTCAAGTGGGCCCATTTGACCCCACTATCTTCATAGTTATCCATTAATCAATTTAATTTTTTACTTTATTGTGTAGTTTGACCTTATAATTATCATAAAAAATTACCCCAATCATAAAATAATTCAACCGCAATTATAGATCTATTGATTTTTTAACACTACAGTTTTGCTAACCACCACCCAATAAATGTGATGATACTCACTTAATGCTAAAGGAGTTAAGTTCAATATGTCTTTTCGTAATTGTACATGCAAATTTACAAATTTCTAGGCATATCTTTAGGGGAGGCTTAATTATCCATCTTCAAATTTCATCCAACTTAAGTATTCATCCTCCATTTTTGAACAGTTATAATTTCATCCCTGTTTTTTTTTTATACCAAAAGTGCCCCTAATATATATATACCAGAAAATGAGACCAAAACATAATCTTTTCCATCCCGTCCCACAATTTCCGTTCAATCCATAAAATTATGGATCCCAAAAATTCGGGTGGGATTATATATAAGTAAGCATTTCTCTCTCTCTCCATCCCGTCCCACAATTTCCGTTCAATCCATAAAATTATGGATCCCAAAAATTCGGGTGGGATTATATATAAGTAAGCATTTCTCTCTCTCTCTCTCTCTCTCTCTCTCTCTCTCTCTCTCTCTCTCTCTCTCTCTCTCTCTCTCTCTCTTTCTCTCTTTACATTGGTCCTCCATAAACAGCCGCCGCCATTCACATGTCCTCCAGTGGGCGACGATCCACTCGTCGTCCGACGTCTTCCGCTCTATCGCCGCCGTTTCCCTCATCCCTCTCGCCGATCAATCATCCTCCGTTGTCATCAATGAAGCCGACAGAAATCTCCCTTCGGTATCATTGCTGTCGACCGATTCCCTCCTCCCTTTCGCCATTCAATCATCTTCTATCGTCAATGAAGTTTGACGGAGAAGTGGGCGTTATCAATGTCACCGGAGCAAATCTTCAAGATGTAGTGATTTGAAGTTTTTTTTTGTTTATATGGTTTGGGTATTCATGGTTTATTAACCATGAATCGGCGATTGAATATTCATGTTTTTTTTCTCGTCTTGTTCGTTGATTTTTTTTATTTATGGCTTGTTTGGGTATTCTTACCATGATTATTAATGAAGGTTTCCATGACGATACACAGATTGAATGGTTTTTTGTTTATTTGAACCATTTACCATGAAATATTTGTTCAAATCATGGGATATTGATCGTGTCCACGTAGTAATCGTCATGGTAATTTAACCATGTAATGTCACGGTAATTTAACCATGTAACGGTTTGAATATGTCATGTTATATATTTTTTTACAGTAATTTAGCCATGTTCCATTTAATAAGATCAATGAAAAATATGACTTTCTGTTATCTGGTTGGCCAACTCGAAGAATGAAGAAAAAATGTAAATATGTGGTCAACTTATCATGTTATATTCCTAAAAATAAGTAATCAATCATATTGAAATTTACCAAATCCCATTGAATTAGGAAAATAATCCAATCAAATCCCACTAAATTGGGAAAACAATCAAATCCAATCCCACTAAATTAGGAAAGCAATATAACATTGAATTAGGAAAATAATCCAATCCAATCCCACTAAATTGGGAAAACAATCAAATTCAATCCCACTAAATTAGGAAAGCAATATAACATAATATATGTATATCATAGTGAAAAAGGTAAGAAAGATAATTCAGACACTAAAAGGATGAAAACATAAGTATAAAAAAAGGGCGGGATGAATTCTTACATGACATGGATAAAGAGGATGAATATTTAAATATTCCTATCTTTAGAAATACTGAGACACTTTTTTTCATATCTACGGGTCAATTTTTATAAACAGATATGAAATCAAAAAAAGTATGTTTTTAGATATTGATCCCTACTGCCTAATATTCCTGACAGCACCTTTGAGGGGCCGTTTTCAATAGTGAATAAGTTCTTGATAAAATGTCAAGTTATTTTCGATAATGAATAAGTTGGAGATGGGTATGTGAGTGAAGAAATTATTGAGAAAGAAATTGTTATTGATAAGTTGTTAATTTTTTTTTTTGATCTGCAATTGTTAGTTAATGTGAACAACAAGCTAAAGTGATAAAATTTGTTGATTTATGTGAATAAGATGGTAAAATGGTCTACGTTTTTCCAACAAATACTTGGTGGAAATGCCCTCCGGGTGTAAAAGAGTTAAGTGATAAGATATTATAGATAAGGGGGTCTACGTGTATTTACTCCACTTTAAATTATCCTAATCCTTATGGTTAGCAACTACCTAACTAGGGTCAAGTTTGACCAGAGTTAAATCTGTTTTGCTTTGTCACCATCGCGGGTGGCCTATAAAACCCACCCTCCGCGCCTTCCTGCCTTCATTCACATCACCTTTCATTGCCGAAACCCTCCGCTTAAGATCTCGAATGATTCAACCCTTCCAAATCCAACCCCCTTCTCTCTGTTCCATTTCCCAGTAGCTTTTTCCCATCCCTCATCGCTATCTTCCTTTCTCGTTTGCGTTTGCAGCTTCTGGTTAGCTCTCTCTCTCTCTCTCTCTCTCTAAAAGTCCAGCATGCTTGAAATTTCGTGGATTGAATCCGGATTTACTGTTGGTCTAGGTGATCAACCGTTCTTGATAGATTTCTGTGATCTTTTTTTATAGTGACCTCTCTTGTTAAATTGAAAAATTACGATTTGTATAGGATTTTGGTGTCTGGATGATGATGCGGTGGTGGCATTTATCTACTAAAATGTCATTTCTAATTTGTCTACCAAAAGAAATAATTATGCTATATTTATCACGGGCTGTTTTTGCTGTTTTTTTTTTTCTTTTGCTTCATACGTTTTGCTCCATTTATATGCTTGTTTTTTTTTTTTTTTTTTAAATATTTGGATCCTTCTAATGGGCTATCAAGGAGTTAAAAAAAAAAAAAAGCAATTCGATAAGCTTTTCACAAATTTTAATGCATTTTTACAAATTTTTATATATTTTCACACCTTTATATATACTTTTTTTTTTTTTTTTTGCATTTCAATACTTTTTTCCAACCTTAACAACATTTTAATGGGCTGGTTTTATTATTTTTTGAGTTATTAGTTTTAACAAATATATTTTTCATGTCACGGAATAAATGTTAAATAGTAAATCAATAGTACCTCTTCTTTCTTTGTCTACCTTTTGACTTTTATATATCACAAAATGTTGTCTAATTTTAAATTGTTTTAAAAAAATTCTTAAATGTCCTCTTTCTTTTAGAAAATTATGCATCCAGCCTTTTAAATATCGACTGATTTTTACGACTCAATACTCCATATCGATAAAATTTACCTAACGATTCATTTCTGATTTATGATAAAAAATTTCATTTCTGATTGACAACTGCGACTGATTTAGGAAATTTTATGAAAAATAATTTTAAAAAATCCGCGACATTTAAAATTAATTTTCGTCGTGATACCCTCTTACCGCGGGTTCGATCTCCTCTTTCCCAAAATTTCGGTGCCTCTGCCTCTGTGCTGAAGGATTTTTCAGTGGTTGTTAGATTGTGTGATTTTTTTATAATTAAAATCTTAACGGCCAGAAAAACCGCTCCTCATAGAATCAAATGAGTTTTCGGCACAGAGATTTTGCCTCGGTATACGTTATTTAAAACATTATATACTACTTATATTTTGGTCCCTATATTTTCTTTGCTAAAAGCAACGGTGTTTTATATCGTGTGTGTGATGCAGAGGGAGAAAAAAGAAGAGAAAAATGGCGGCGAACGGTGATTTCAGCTTTGCTGGTAGCAATGCTAGCGTGAAGAATACTACTCCTAATGAGAAAGGGAGGAATGGGCTGGCAAAGATTCACACGCAGAAGAAGAAGGCGGAAGCGGGAGAGGTCTGCCACGACGACAGCGGGCCGACGGTGAAGGCCCAGACGATCGACGAGCTGCACTCCCTCCAGAGGAAGAAGTCGGCCCCCACCACTCCCATTACGGGAACGCCGAAAGCCGCGTTTGGCGCCGCTTTATCTGAGGAAGAGCGCCAGAAGCAACAGCTCCAGTCCATCAGGTACTACTACCGGAGAATTTTATTTACTGAATGACGCTGTTTTTTTACCATGCTTATCCCTGCAGCCGTTGGATTGGATTCTTGTGTTATATGGTAGGACCCATGACGTCTT
The DNA here is from genome assembly GCF_030253575.1 of Rhododendron vialii. NCBI lineage: Eukaryota > Viridiplantae > Streptophyta > Magnoliopsida > Ericales > Ericaceae > Rhododendron > Rhododendron vialii. Next base: position 9,576,688 of record NC_080562.1, on the reverse strand, counting down.
GTTGGGCTTTTTGTGCTTCTTTATTATTTTGATATTTTACTTTTTTTATTGGCAAAATAAATTTTATTGAAATTCGAGGAAGGGTTAGATTGAGTGTAAGATTGGACAGAGCACCATGGGCCCGATTGGATCCGAGATAAAGATTACAGGTATTAGTTATGAAGGGAATAAGATAGTAAATGTATTATATAAGAAGAGTGAACCCACATTGATGTGACAGGGGATTAAATAGTATTTGGTTTGGATGAAGAATAAAATGGGGAATAAGGTTGTTTTGTAGTTGAAATGAAAGAGAGGGGAGTATTATCCGGGAGTATTATGTAATAACACCCCAGAATCTTCACATAAATAATCCCCCACCGGAGGTATTAAGGGGTACAATAGAATCCGGAGCTTAGCTAATAGCCCTGGAAAAATGTGTTTCCAAACCATGGGCCCACGGTCTAAGGATCGGTAGCCCCCATCCAAACAAGCCCCTAAAGGCAAAAGCCCATACACCCAAGGACAAAGTCCATACAACACCTAATGGACCAAGCCCACTCACGTAACGGATCAAGACGCCGCACCCTAGCCATCGTCGACCGGAGTAACCATCGCCCACACAGCCACCCGAAGCATCTCCATTTATGAGTTCGTTTCAATATCGTGATTGTTCGCTTCGTAGACATAGGTCGCGCCATAAATTATGTTGATTCGTAATGGAAATTGTTGGGAATGCCTTGTTTATGCCTTGTATTCTTTAGTCCCACATTGGTTAACTATGTTGCTCCTATTTATGTAGCCTATTATAAATAGGGCTTTTGGGGAACTTCTATGGTATCTTTTTGGGGCTGTCATATTGGTGGCCTTTCTAGACGAGTTACGGATCATAGCCGGCTCTTTGTATCTCTTCTTCACGTTGGTTAGTGAATCCTCTCTCTCCTCGCCCGTGGACGTACCCAATTTGGGGAACCACGTATATCTTGTGTCTTTGTGATTTCTTGTTTTAGTTTTTTCAATTTCTCGTTCTTAGCTTGCATTCATAGCGTTCGTTACAACAAACTGGTATCAGAGCCTTAGGTTGCAAAAAACTAGGGTTTCGTTTCCGATTGTGGCTATGGCGGCTAAATTTGAGATTGCGAAGTTTGATGGGCAGAGCAGCAGTTTCAGTCTTTGGAGAGTAAAGATGAAGGCTCTGCTAACCCAACAAGGATTGCACAAGGTTTTGTTAGGCAAGACTAGTTCTGGAATCAAAGAGGAAGATTGGGATGATACGGATGCCAAAGCTCTGAGTTCTATTCAGTTGAGTCTGGCAGATGACGTTCTTCGCGAGGTGGAAGAAGAAACTTCAGCAGCAGGAATTTGGCTGAAGTTGGAAGGCATATATATGACGAAGTCGCTCACCAACAGGTTATATCTCAAACAACGTCTTTATACGTTTCGTATGCGAGAAGGTATACCTGTTAAAGATCATTTAGACGAGTTCAACCGTATTATTATGGATCTGAAAAATATTGATAGTAAAATTGAGGATGAGGACCAAGCCCTAATTTTGCTATGTTCTTTACCACTTTCGTATGAGCACTTTGTTACAACCCTATTGTATGGCAAAGACACGATATCCATGGAGGATGTTAAGGCCAGCCTATATTCGAAAGAATTGAGGAAAAAAGTGTCAGGTGAGGGTGATGCCCATGCGGAGGGTTTATTTGTTAGGGGAAGAACAACAGAAAGGGTGGAGTCGAGTAATAGGGGAAGATCCAAGTCATCAGGTAAGAAGAAGGGAAAGTGTAATTATTGCAAGAAACCCGGGCACTGGAAAAGTGACTGTTTAAAACTCAAAGAGAAGGAAAAAGAAGACCAGAAAGGGGGTAAAGTAATTGCTGGAATTGCTGAAAGTTCAGATGAGTCAGATAATGTGTTATCAGTTACAGAGGGCGATTCTCGCTCTAATACCGAGTGGATTCTAGATTCTGGATGTTCATACCATATGTGTCCGCATAGAGAGTGGTTTTCTACTTATGAGGCGGTCAATGGTGGTACAGTTTTGATGGGCAACAACATGGCCTGTAAGACTGTTGGTTCAGGAACGATTCAGCTTAGGATGCATGACGGTATTGTTAGGACTTTATCTGAGGTTCGACATGTTCCGGATTTGAAGAAAAATCTTATATCCCTGGGTGCTCTTGATTCTCATGGTTGCAAATTCCTCGGTGAAGGTGGAGTTTTGAAAGTCTCAAGGGGTGCATTAGTACTGATGAAGGGTCAAAAGCGTGGTAACCTTTATACACTCCAGGGCAGTACAGTTTTAGGTGCTGCAGCAACGGTTGCTTCATCCAAGGTTTCAGATTCAGACTTGACTCGTTTGTGGCATATGCGCCTTGGGCATATGAGCGAGAGGGGGATGACGGTTTTGAGCAAACAGGGTTTGCTATGTGGCCAGAAAATTGAGAAGCTGGATTTCTGTGAGCATTGTGTTTACGGCAAGCAGTGCAGGGTAAAATTCAGTACAGCTGTTCATCGCACCAAAGGCACGGTGGATTATTTTCACTCGGATCTTTGGGGTCCCGCAGAGGTAACTTCTAAAGGTGGTTTTCGATATTTTATGAGTATTATAGATGATTTCTCTCGTAAAGTTTGGGTGTATATGTTGAAACATAAGAGTGACGCCTTTAATACATTCAAACAGTTTAAAACTTTGATTGAGAATCAGACTGGTAAGAAAATAAAACGTTTGAGAACTGACAATGGTATGGAGTTTTGTCTTGGTGAGTTTGATAGGTTCTGCAGTGATGAGGGCATTGTGAGGCATCACACAGTGAGAAAAACCCCTCAGCAGAATGGTGTGGCTGAACGAATGAACAGGACTCTTTTGGAGAAGGCACGTTGTATGTTGTCCAATTCCGGATTGGGCAAAGAATTTTGGGCTGAAGCCGTTTCCACAACATGCTATTTGGTGAACAGGTCTCCGTCGACTGCTATTGAGTGTAAGACTCCGTTTGAGGTATGGTCAGGTCATCCGGCTGATTATTCTGTGTTGCGTGTTTTTGGGTGTCCAGCTTACGCTCATGTCAATGAGGGTAAATTGGAGCCACGGGCCAAGAAGTGTATTTTCTTGGGTTATGCAGCAGGTGTCAAAGGGTACAGGTTGTGGTGCTCTGATGATTTGAAGTTTTTGATCAGTAGGGATGTGACTTTTGATGAAAATTATCTGATTAAGGGGTCTAAGCAGGTTGATGATACAGTTCAGGAACATAGTGTTCCAAAGCAGGTGGAGTTTATGGGTGAATCTTTCGACTCAGGGAAGAAGCATATTGAGAAGCCAATTGAAGAGGAGTTCAAGAGTTCAGACACAGAGGTTGATGCGTTAGTTGAGCAACCACGCACTATTGCTAAAGATAGGCCAAGGAGGGAGATTCGGCCTCCTGAAAGGTATTCGGCTTATTCTGAGATGGTGGCCTATGCTTTATCAGTTGCTGAGACAGTTGAGTATGAAGAGCCTTCCAGCTATACGGAAGCTATTTCGAGCACTGAGTCTGCACAGTGGTTTGTTGCTATGAATGAGGAGATTGAGTCTCTTCAGAAGAATCAGACATGGGAGTTAGTAGAACCGCTGAAAGGGAAGAGGATTGTTGGATGCAAGTGGATCTTCAAGCGCAAACCAGGTATTCCAGGGGTAGAAGACGCTCGGTTTAAAGCTCGGCTAGTGGCGAAAGGATACAGCCAGAAGGAGGGTGTTGATTACAATGAGGTATTTTCACCAGTTGTAAAACATAGTTCCATTCGCACTATACTTGCTATTGTTGCATGTTATGATCTTGAGTTAGAGCAACTTGATGTCAAAACTGCGTTTTTGCACGGCGAGCTTGAAGAACAGATTTATATGCGTCAGCCTGAGGGATTTGTTGTTTCTGGTAAGGAGGATCACGTTTGTTTACTTCGTAAGTCTTTGTATGGCCTCAAACAATCCCCTAGGCAGTGGTATAAGCGGTTTGATACTTTTATGATAAGCCAGTCATATTCTAGGAGTGAGTATGACAGTTGTGTGTATTTTCGAAAACTTTCAGATGGTTCATTTGTTTATCTACTGTTGTATGTTGATGATATGCTTATTGCTGCCAAGAGTGTATCAGAAATCAACAGGTTGAAACAACAGTTAGGTGGTGAATTTGAGATGAAAGATTTGGGTGCAGCAAAACGTATTTTGGGTATGGAGATTTGCAGAGATCGAGTAGCTGGCAAACTATTTTTGAATCAGAAGTCTTATGTTCTTAAAGTGCTTGAGCGCTTTGCCATGCAGAACTCGAAGCCAGTCAGTACCCCTTTGGCAGCACACTTTCGACTTTCAGCTGAGTTGTCACCACAGTCGGAGGATGAGGAGAAGTATATGTCTCAGGTTCCATATTCGTGCGCAGTTGGGAGCCTTATGTACGCCATGGTATGTACTCGTCCTGATATTTCACATGCAGTTAGTGTCGTTAGTCGTTATATGGGGCGTCCAGGAAAGGCACATTGGGAGGCTGTGAAATGGATACTACGGTATTTGTGCGGAACTGCAGGTGTTGGTCTATTGTTTGGGATTGTCAATTCTGGTGATCATGCTGTTGGTTATGTTGATTCGGATTTTGCCGGTGACCACGATAAGAGGAGGTCTCTGACAGGTTATGTCTTTACTCTGTCCGGAAGTGCCATTAGTTGGAAAGCTACTTTACAGGCTACAGTTGCGCTGTCTACAACAGAAGCGGAGTATATGGCCATTGCTGAAGCTGTGAAGGAGGCATTGTGGATGAGAGGTTTGCTTTGTGAGCTTGGTCTTACACAGGGTGTGAGTTCAGTATTTTGTGATTCGCAGAGTGCTATACATTTGACTAAAAATCTGATGTATCATGAGAGGACCAAGCATATCGATGTCAGGTATCACTTCGTTCAGGATATCATCTCACAGAAGCAAGTTGAGGTGAAGAAAGTGGGTACGGCAGATAACCCAGCAGATATGTTGACTAAACCGGTTCCGGTTGCCAAGTTCAAGCATTGCTTGGGCTTGCTTGGTATTTGCAGTTGATCGCCCCTCGGGGGCATTTGGCGAGTGAGAGGTTAGAAGGGGATAGCTATATTTGGTGATTTGGTTCGGTGGAATTCAAGTCAAGGTGGAGAATTGTTGGGAATGCCTTGTTTATGCCTTGTATTCTTTAGTCCCACATTGGTTAACTATGTTGCTCCTATTTATGTAGCCTATTATAAATAGGGCTTTTGGGGAACTTCTATGGTATCTTTTTGGGGCTGTCATATTGGTGGCCTTTCTAGACGAGTTACGGATCATAGCCGGCTCTTTGTATCTCTTCTTCACGTTGGTTAGTGAATCCTCTCTCTCCTCGCCCGTGGACGTACCCAATTTGGGGAACCACGTATATCTTGTGTCTTTGTGATTTCTTGTTTTAGTTTTTTCAATTTCTCGTTCTTAGCTTGCATTCATAGCGTTCGTTACAACAGAAATGAATCCTTTGCTGTCCAAAAACATGGACTGGAGCAGACGGTCCTTAGGCCATCCACAGTGGTTTAATAAAAAATGGATAACCAAAAGTTGACACATCAGCTTTTGATTATTCACTTAAGAGATTGCTAAACTTAACAATGTTGAGGTTCACAATGGTCACTTCTAGTCCATAACCAAAATAAGGGGTCCATTACAATTTCACACAGTCTCTCTCTCCCATTTTGTTTCCCGTCATTCACTTCCCTCCATTACGTTTTTTTTTGGACAAAAATATATCGAATATATGGTGTTCTTCTTAGAGTTATCTATCAAAATAACCGATTTTTTTTTCCTTCATATTCCTATAGCCTATATCACAAATCCACCACTCTCTTAATCTTTCAAAAAAAAAAAATCAGATGTGTTCTTAAATTTGAAAAAGAATGCAAGGTTCTTCCTCTTTTTTTTTTGCAAGGTTGTTTGTTTACTCAACCATAGGGGAGGAACAAAAAAATGAATAACCACTTTTTAGTCGAAAAAATCAATTTTTTTTTGCTAAAAAGTGATTATTTATCAAAATACTTGGGTAAAAGTAAAAAAAAAAAAAATACTTTTCCTGATTCCTCTCGTTGAGACGAATCAGTAACCTATAAAAGTTTGGTGCAAAACTAAAAAATGCGAAAAAATTCAAATAAAGACAATTTTCAGATTTAAGTTAAGTTTAAGTTAAATTCATAAGAATGCAGCTTAAAATAGAAACGTAAAAGAAGAGTAAAATACCTTAATCCAGCAACGATGAGTTAAATTATAGATGATCGAGAAATATGAGCTTCACTTTTGGAGGAAAAGAAAGAGAAACGGTTTGTGGTTGAAGTGAAGAAAATATAGAGCAAGTGAAGAAGAGAAGAATAAAATTGTAGTTGAAATACGTGTATATATAAATTTTGGAACTAGTTAACTTATGTAGTGTGGGGGTTCACAAATTTTGATTATTGAAAAAAGTTGCTAGTTTTGGTTATCCAAAGCGCAAAATTTGATTATTTCTAAAGATGTTGCTAAGTTTGATTATACCATTGTGAGCCATTTTTTATACAAATATTGTTAACTTTAACAACAATTGTCTTTTAGTTATACCACTGTGGATGGCCTTATCGGTATTGTTTTTCATTTGCTACAATCAATGGTTTGGATTTATTTTTAAACTTTTAATAGTAAGAGCTAATTGTTACTAGTAAGAATTGATGAGCAAATCTGAAATATTGATTGTGTCAATGGACTGTCCTGATCTAGTCCAAACCATTGGACTATAGAGGACCCCGGCCCATTCATAATGCATCGATGTTGGGAAAAAAAATTGCGACACTGGATCAGATTTGTTTCGAAACATGTCAATAATGCCCTATGAACATGATTTCTGACATGGTTAATGTTGTTTAATGAGTTTTAAAAAGTAAAGGATTCCTACTATTGAGGTGGGTCCAAGAAAAGCTGCAAAAGGCCAACCAGACCTCCAGTAACGAGAGGGTCTGATCCTGTATAATAGTATTATGTTAATTTGAGTGAAATTGAATTATGTTTTTACCGTTTGGTGAGGAAATAAGAGAGTAATGATACTATTATCAGAAAAATACTCTTGGTACAAAGGTTTTTTTAGAAGTAATGCACCCAAATATTTTGTATCTAATTCAGAATGACATAATTTCTCTTGTAAATAAGATTACGGGAGAAGTTGAATACATAAATAGATTTGCGGACACATAGTAAATCGGTCACAAAGGATGTATTAAACTGAATTTTGATAAGATGTGTTGGTTGACCTATCCCTAATAAACCGGTTTGTTTTCATATTTTAGGTGAGATGGTGTGTGACTTGTTTTCTTCGTCCGTAGAATAATTTGGAATTTAATTATCAATGGTCTTTTGATTAATTAAGATTTATTATTGTGTGGGTAAAACAGTGCATCATTGGCATCACTGACGAGGGAGACGGGGCCAAAGGTGGTGAAAGGAGACCCGGCGAGGAAGGCGGAAACGCCAAAGGTGTCGTCGCACTCGCACGTGACTGACCCCTTCCATTATGCTCCGACCTTCAGCACCAGTGACAGTGCCCTCAAGTTCACCCACATCCTCTACAACCTCTCCCCTGCTGGTAAATTTTTTACTTGTTTCACATTATAGATTCATGATCAATGTGTCCCAACAATTTCACTTCAAAATTTGCTTATGCGATCAACGTGTTAATTAATTTATGTCAAAAGAATCAAATATTTGCGGAACCAATTTGGGAAAATCATTGAGGCTTATTGAATCATTGCTGCAACAATTATTGGTTCGACACCTCCTACATCAAGTTCACGGACTCATACGTGGTTCGAAGGGTTGTGGGGGGAACATTGAATAATATATATCTTACAGATTAACGTGTCTTTTTTAGCTCTCTAGAGAATCTGGTACAAAGACTTGTATAATAGGACAGTGTCACCAATCAATGAAAAATGTCACAGGTTCGATTTAAAGTTTTCAATTCAAAGACTTATATTGATTGGTGAATCCAACATTAACTTCTCTCTGGCAAATTAGGAATTTCCTGCTATACTTGCTTGGATATTATTTAGTACTCCTATTAGTAATATCCCACAAAATGCCACCAGAGAATTTGCAGGGAGATTCCCCAGGGGGCATTGCTCCTCCCTGTGAGTAATCTAACAATTGTGTTTGGTGCTCAAAATGGAAAAATGAAAAATGAGTTCATCGTAGCAAGTATTCCCATGGTAATTTTGATGCTTTCATCAGTATAACATGAGTGATTTTCCCTAACAGAGCTTTATGAGCAAGCCATAAAATATGAGAAAGGATCATTCCTAACAGCAAGTGGCGCGTTAGCTACGCTCTCTGGCGCAAAGACAGGCCGCTCGCCAAGAGACAAGCGTGTCGTGAAGGATGAAACCACCACTGATGAGCTTTGGTGGGGAAAGTAAGTACCCCCATTTTCCCTAATTTGTACAAAATTTCCACTTTCGAAAACCATTATTTTTTTAATTGTTGACTTTATTGGTGTCATTTTAATGCTCTCAGGGGCTCACCAAACATTGAAATGGACGAGCACACTTTCTTGGTCAATAGAGAAAGAGCCGTTGATTACTTATGCTCTCTGGACAAGGTATGTTATTGGAATTGGTCCCTCCTCCTTTTCTTACCTTTTCTTTTAAGTAGATTATAAATTCTAACCTACATTTAGAATCTAATATGATTTTAGGGGAAGATCTACTGGTTCACTTTTTCAAACCCCACAATATGACCTTCAAAATCTTTTCTAATAAAGAAAAGGGAAAACATATTTGGTGTCCTCTTTTTGTGAAATTGTGTATACTTTTACTACTCCAGTAACGCCGCTCTCCCAAGTCAGTTATTGCATCACTTGTAACTTGGCATGGGCGGTTATACTTGGGTTAAAGAGTAATTGTCTAAAAACCAGCTTATCATAACCGCTACCCCACTATGTAGAACAATCCCAAAAATGTGCACACACATAGTGTGTGCCACCCACCTAGTTACAATTGTTGCATAAGAAAAAGAATGTGAGGGACCCGTTCTTGATATTGTCTACATAGTGGTGTATAATTTCCACTAACATATTAGATTCATTAAGTCCAACGAATTGGACTTCGTATCCCAATCTTTCGTCACGATGCACAAGCGGTTGCACTAGTTCTGCAACTGCTATTAATGGTAGTTTTCTTTATCATGTTAAATGAACAATATCTAGATTGTGAATTTTGATGATAGTTACTGCCTGGCCTCTTCTGTCCCTCGTTGAGTGGTTGGTTGACCCATCACTTTACCGTAATTTTTTGTCCTGCATTTATATCTACCAACAGGACGCCCTGAGCAAGGCCATTAAAAAATCACGGCATCCTTGACAAGGTCTCATGTTTTCTAACTAACCTATGCTACAAACCGAATTTTTGACCAGGAGGATTTTCTTAAAGAGTCTTCAGTCTCACTTTATTTATCTGTACTGATGGACTAGGAGATCTTAAGACCAAAAATAACGTGGTTGGGTGAGACCAAATGACAGCAAGAAGACAAAGGTGCTGGAGTCCTCTCACCTTCTCGTCACTCACCGGGTTGAGGACTCAAAAATTTTTCCAGACAAAAAAGTTTAGGTTGAGTTTCGGATCTCACTTGACCCATAATGGGGATATGAGAGTGAATTTGTTCGTTCCGCCCTACACTGTGGTAATACATATGTAGGCTACATGCGCTTTGCATGCCTTCTTTGTCTGTATTGTGTTGTTCTGGTCTATGCTTGGTTTAAATTTAATTTTGGGTCCCAAAATTGAAGCCAGAAAATCTTCAATAGGATACTCCCAATAGTAGTTGATAGAAAAGGAATATATATGCATATATAGATATATACGTGTGTGCGTGTGTCATTTTAGTGGTTAGAATCTAAAACAGGCCATTGGTTGATCCTTAGCAAGATATCAAAAGGCTGACATCTCAACAGCAACAATAAAGCTTGGCATAAAATCATGCCTGAGAATCACCTTTTGTCACTTTCCCCCTTTAAGTATGGGGTCCCCTGCAACGTCCAAATAGTGGAATCGGAGCCTACATCCGTTGTTGCCACAATTTCCCAATGGTTGGCTACTGCTGACCACTTGGAATAGGATGTCTAGGCGGAAAAAAATGATCTTCTTTTGGACCACAATTTTTTTTCTTGGTTATTTAGTTATTTACTGTATTTTGCTATGGGGCAGAGGGGTGGGTTTTTTTTTTTTGATAGGCAGCAGAGGGGTGGTTTACTGTTCTCCCGTTGAAATGGTTGATAACAAGGCATTGTTTGGTTTAAACCTGGACGTATACCTAAATTAATCAATATTCACCATTACTTCTAAGGTAAATCCTTGACTTATAGGATGTAAACAAAAAGAGGTTTGTTCATTTGATCACAATTCTTAACTAGACCCTAGTGTAAATTCCATGTCTTAACTTCTTGTAACCACAATATGATTGCCTATTAGTATTGGTGTAATGCCTATTATTATTGGTGTAACCTGCATAATTCTATTTCAAGTGTCTGTGAATGATTTGTTTCTTGTTGCAACCAAATTGTTTCCGATTACCAGTGCTGTAATCTGCTCTTTCCTATTTCAGGTGTTTGTGAATGATCAGTTTCTGAACTGGGATCCAAACCACCGTATCAAAGTCCGTATTGTATCTGCCCGAGCTTATCATTCTTTGTTCATGCACAACATGTAAGCAATTGCAATTTGAACATTTTAACCAACTAGTTTCTACGTATATTTTCTACTTCTCCAAGAAGGCTAAATTTCATAGGTAAGTATTCTTGACCTATGGTGTTTGCGATAGCTTCTTGTGCTGATTTTTTTGTTCTGGCACCTTAGTGTCGGTGTGTTTTTTAAAGTTTCTGCTTCCGCTTTGGGCATTAAACATCTTTTTGAAAGCTGATTCTGAGAAGGATCTATTTGTATACTTTTGAATTCTTACTTTTAGAATCAGATCTGTAAAATCTAAAGTTTGAAAACATTGCCATTGTTGTAAGGCCTATGTGATAAATCTGTGTGCTCTGAAACGGAAAAGGGAAAATACCAGAGATGCAGCGATATTAGTATAGTGTACGTAAGATAACTGGGTCGGTTTCAGGTGTATCCGACCCACGCCTGAGGAGCTGGAGAATTTCGGTACTCCGGATTTCACAATATACAATGCCGGACAATTCCCATGTAACCGTTACACCCATTATATGACTTCCTCAACTAGCATAGACCTCAATCTTGCTAGGAGGGAAATGGTAATCCTTGGCACTCAATATGCCGGGGAAATGAAGAAAGGCCTGTTCAGTGTAATGCACTATCTCATGCCTAAGCGTCAAATCCTCTCCCTTCACTCCGGCTGCAATATGGGAAAAGGCGGCGATGTTGCCCTTTTCTTTGGATTATCAGGTCCCCGATAAGTGTTGACTCTCAATTCTCCCCCTGACCTATAACAATATCATTTTTTACCTGCTTATGTACTGACGAAGTGTATCTTGGGTGTGTTTATAACAGGTACTGGGAAGACTACATTGTCTACAGATCATAATAGGTACTTAATCGGAGATGATGAGCACTGCTGGAGTGAGAATGGTGTGTCAAATATAGAGGGTGGTTGTTATGCAAAGTGCATTGATTTGTCGGGTGAGAAAGAGCCTGATATCTGGAATGCCATCAAGTTCGGGACTGGTAAAATTTTCAAGACCTTAGTCTAGCATCCACTACTTAGTCAAAATGTATCTGTTTGAAACCAAAATTTGGAAATCATTACATTGGTTCTTATTGTATTGAATATAATTGCTTCTTTCGGCAGTGCTGGAAAATGTGGTGTTTGAGGAGCATAGTCGAGATGTTGATTACTCGGATAAATCTGTCACAGGTAAATATTATCTGTGTCTTAAATTTTCTTTTACATGGCATTATAATTGAGAGGTATATTCTTATCTGATGTTCAATTCTCGAAGTACAAAAGCTTAAAATCAAGCTATCCTGATCCATTTTGTGTCCTGGTTTTTGTCATTGTAGAGAACACTCGTGCTGCATATCCAATAGAGTACATCCCCAATGCTAAGATCCCATGTGTTGGTCCCCATCCAAAAAACGTCATCCTTCTCGCCTGTGATGCGTTTGGTGTTCTTCCACCTGTGAGCAAGCTGAACTTAGCCCAGACCATGTACCACTTCATCAGCGGTTACACTGCTCTCGTATGTCCTAGCTGAACTTGTTTTTTTTTTTTTGGAACTTGCTCATTGTTATAGGTTTGAATGTTAGAGAGTAAGGAGATCTAGCTATACAAGAATGTATTTGCTTGTCAAGGTCAGCTGGGTAGCTGACCTTGTTAGCCTTGCCAGAACGGGCGTCTAAACTTTTGGATAACCATTTGCTACCAATGGAGAATTGTTTCTTATCTTAATTTGAGGTGATTAGATTCGCCCCTTAGTTGCACGAAGCGGGAGCAGGTGCGGGAATGAAAGTGTGGGAGCGGGGGAATATAGAAACTCCCAAGGTTGGGAGCACGAAAGAAACGTGTACATATGTTTAAAAAATAATGTAGGATAGAATATCTGCTTTAAATCTACAATCATTTCAGGGACTAAAAAATATAGGCCAAGTCTACGTCAAGTGTAAGAAATGGGGTAGTATTAGAATGTATGGTTTTATTTTCAAGATTTCATGACTTGGGCTATATATATGAGTTAAATCGAAGACCAATTTATGAAGCTTAGTAATAAATTACTGTTTTTATATACCAATAGCGTGCAAAAGCTGCCATCTTCGTAAGGAGCGAGCTCCCATCTCAATGGGAGCAGGCTCCCATCAAGCTCCTTAGTTGGGAGTGCAGAATCAAGCTCCTAAGGTGGAGTGGCTCCTCTCCTGCTCCCTGCTACTAACATCGCACCAATGAAACAACTTCTTTCAAATCTAATAGAGCACAATGAATTTTTAATTTTATGTAGTAAATGAAGTGTCATTGCTATGCATACTGTACTTGCATACAAAAAGCATTCTGATGGCTATCTAAGAATATCTTGTTTCTTAACTAACCACCGACTATTGTGGCTTGTCATTCTAGTAATTGCCATTGGGACATAGTTTTAATGGCTATTCTGAGGAAAAATTTGTTTGTAAACTGTTTTCCTTTTTGTAATGTACCAATGAAACAGGTAGCTGGAACAGAGGATGGGATAAAAGAGCCAACAGCAACATTCTCAGCCTGCTTTGGTGCGGCATTTATAATGCTTCATCCTACCAAGTATGCGGCCATGCTAGCTGAGAAAATGAAAAAGCATGGGGCTACAGGATGGCTCGTTAACACCGGTTGGTCAGGTGGAAGGTATGAGTTTCAACCATGACTTGTGGTGTATCCAAATGCATCACTGATGCATTTTAAGTTTTAGCTCATACAAATTTGAGCTTGTATTTTTCCCCCCCAGATATGGGTCCGGAAATCGTATCAAGCTAGCTTACACCCGAAAAATCATTGATGCGATACACTCTGGGATTCTGTTGGAGGCAAACTACGTCAAGACTGAGGTGTTTGGGCTTGAGATCCCTACCGAAGTTGAGGGTGTTCCATCGGAAATCCTAAATCCAGTTAATACTGTGAGTTGCTCTCTAAAATTTCACTCCTTTCGCACATAACATTTGAATCAACAACTATTTTACTCTTGAGTTCATTTTACTATTCATGAAACTGTCTGGACAGAACTGATCCATACCGTTTGGTGCCTAGAAGGATAAATGGTACACCAACGGTTTGGTTTGCAGTTTCAGTCACGATTTATTGTATCCAACCGTATTTGTTATGACATTGTAAACAGTACATATATCACCTCACCTATACTTGTAAGTGAAACGCTAAGAAAAACAGTATATATTCCACTAAAACTGTATTAATCCGAACCGCAAACAGGTCTTGCATTTTACTAATGGCTGCATTTTTGGGTTGGGATTAATGCAGTGGTCTGACAAGGCAGCCTACAAGGACACGCTGTTGAAGTTAGGAGGTCTGTTTAAGAAGAACTTTGAAGTGTTCGCAAGCTACAAGATTGGAACTGACAACAAGCTCACAGAAGAAATCCTGGCTGCTGGTCCGAATTTCTGATTGGAATGATCTTTGTGGTTAATGAGAGAGAGAGAGAGAGAGAGAGAGAGAGAGAGAGAGAGAGAGAGCTATATGCATGTATTTATTGGATTGTTCATGCAGAGAGAGAGAGAGCTATATGCATGTATTTATTGGGTTGTTCATGCCTCGTATGTCTGTAATGTGTGTTTTTAATTAAACGTGGCAGCCTTTATTTCTCTACACTGGCATATTTTTTTCGCTTTGTACTAGGTGCTAAAATTCGTATTCTGATGTGCTTCTGTCCGCATCTCGGAAGGGATACGTCCTAGTTTTCGAAGGGAAAGCATACTCTCCACGAGTTGAATTGATTGTTCAAGTGAAGTTTGCCCTTTTTCGTTTAACACATACTAGTACATTCTTCCTTTGTATGTTCACTTTCTTTTGTTGTTGTCGCGGTACTGCAAAAACCGAAACCCGATTATGATCCACTAGCCCTTAGTGGGCAAAAGAAGCCTATGGAATCGTCCACGGATTTGCAATTTGCAATTCTTATGATCACCTCAATATGAGGTGGTTATAGTCTGTGGAACACTTAGGGTAGGACAACTCCACATATTGCGGCGGAAGGGAAGGGACGAGTTTTCTCTCTTTTTCTCCATCACCCCATCCTACTCCTCCCCGTACCACCAGCACTAGTCACCTCTCTCCGCCGCTCCTCCAATGATTCCACCGCGTTGCTTGGTGGGTCATCACTGGTTTTTGCTGTTGTGGTAACAGGAGGTTGTTTGTTGTGTGGCAGGTGGGTTTTGCGGTCGAGGTCGCTGGGTCTTGACGGACTCCTTGGCCTCGGGAATTTGAATTTAAATTTTAGACTTTAAATTTTGAGATCCATGGAATTTGATAACACAATTCTCCAAAATGGATGTTTATAGATTCTTACTTTACCTTTTTTGTCTCTTCCCTTTAGAACTTTATATCGATCATATTCTTTGCATTTTTTAGATTGCTTTTATAAAATAGATAAGTATAACTTTTATTAAAAATTACTATAGTTATCGAATTTATACCACACGCAACACCTTGACAAATACTTCTCTAATGAAATCGACAATGACCACATTTTTTAATCAAAATTTAAAATTTCAAGAATTATAGGAAATTTTGAAACAAAGCTTTAGATGAAAATAGAAAATGTGCGCAAATATGTGAATAATTGTATTATCTAAACTTGATTTGTATATGTGGCCAATTTGGTTACATCCATCGCCTTTTAAATGGGAGGTATAAGGTTCCAGTCTCTCAAACCTCCTTTAGTTGCTAACCCACTGATTTTGCTTTAGGAGTTAAATTATATCCACCAGAAGTGCAAATCGGTTTCCACCCGCCTGTGCGCCCCCACCACACTTTTTTTTGGTTACAATTTGAATCGTTTATTTTTTCAGAGCCCGCAGAGTAAAATATGTATGTAAAAAATTAGCTTGATCGGATATTGATAGGTATATTAAAAATTGAATCTTGATTTACAGAATGGACGGTCACAGATTTTAAAGTTAAATTGTTCATAACCGTCTATTTGATAAAACCCAAATTTGATTTTTTCAATACCTATGGATTTTTGATCAAATTGATACTTTGCGTACATGTAATTTTCTGCAGACCCTAGAAGATGAACGGTTCAAATTACAACGAAAATTACACAATGGGGCCCACACGGGCAATGAAAATTAAACTCTTTTCAAGTTACTATTTCAAGTTAGTACTAAAAAAATAAAGATTGCGTGGGAGATGGTCAAAATTCTAATTCCTTCCCGGGAAAAAATTAAGTGCTAAAATTTTTAACCTCAGTTATTTTCAAAAATGTTCGGTCCGCAAAATTTTCAAGTTTATTAGTTAAATTTTCCCTCAAAATTTGTGGAACACGGGCATTTTAAGAAACATTGGCAAAAATTGGGATGAATATGTAACTTTGGATGAAGCAACATCAAATTGGTGTTCTTTCGCAGTTGGAAAGGTGAAAATTCTCAGTGATGTGTTAGGAATTGATCTCGTAGAAGGGATGAACTTTAATCTGAAGAAATTGGTTGAACTGGAGGAGGAAATCGCGGGTAGGGAGAATGCATCGAAAAAGTATCTGGAGTTAAATGAGGGAGAGGATTCGGAGAGGGAGGATGAGGCATATATCCTTTTCTTTGGAGTTTTAGCTCCCGGGTATCTGGCGTCATAAGTTTGTGGTTCGGTTTGTAAGGTGTTGGTAGGTTGTTGTCCTTTAGCTTCTGGGTTTGTTCTGATTTGCTTTGTTTTGCTTTGCTTGAAGGTGTGGGTTGTGAGGTTAGTTTTTCGTGATTCGTTTTGGATTTCTGAGTGTTCTCTTTTGGTTTTCCTCTAGCTTGGTTGACATCTTGCCGTCCTTCTTTGGTCTTGGGTGGCGTATGCCGGTGTGCCCTTGTTCCGTTTAATATTTTATAAAGATTAATAAATCTCTTTTTGCTAAGAAAAAAAAAAAAACCTTAATGTTGCACCGAACCTGAAGGTATGGGCAGTTCGCTCACACTTAGGACACTCAAAGCTATATTAATACCAATTCTTTGAATCATGTTTTCAGGTACGGGCATGCGGTAGTATTATGGAGTAATAGTTAACAACAATTTTGTATTAATGGAAAACGGAAAACAATTGTTACCTTTTAGGAGATGAAAGATGGACGCAGAGAGAGAATGCATTCCAAGTGAGATGCCCAAGAGAAAAGGAAAGAGGGAAAGAATCGACGAGGAATCGTTAACAAAAAAGAGTGAATGAAAAAGCGTGACGATAATGCAACACTCGAGATGTTAGAAGGTACAAAATCAATGGGTGCCGGAACTGCTACAATTGCTTCAACGGGCAGACCTCACATCTAAGAATCCGGAGTATTTTTTTTTCAAGAAAAGGTCCCATCGTAGTGGAGATGGGCTATGATATCATATCAAACAACATCCGGTCAACAATGATCGGAACCGTTCATTTTTAGGGCTCGACGATAACATTGATAATACCAAAGTCACGTTGGTCAGATATCCTTTGATATAATATCAAAATGCATTGATCTTCAGATAATTCTGTCAAATGGGTTGCAATCCAGCGTTGCACACTTTTTTTCTTACAAACTTAATGCATTTCGAAATCAACTGGATATTGTTTCTTATGGAAGTATATAATAATTTATGCTCATAAAAGAAGTCCATGTCTTGTTAAGTTCAAAGAATGCATGTGCTCACATTAAGAGAAGTGTTCACTAGCCTCTTTTCTTTAGGTTACAGAAGGATGTGTATGTGGTGTTAATTTTGGTTGAGGAAAACTTAAGGGGTGGAGATTTGAATCCAGTTCCTAAAGCTTCAAAGAACTTAAGCCGCCACATGACCAAGAAGATGTTACTCAAAGGTGATTGAAACTCTTTATTATCTAAAATTATAATCTGTATTTTTGGGGGCTCTCTTCCAACAAAAAAAAATTGGGCGCTGAAAGCGATGGCTTCCTCTCTAAGCCGGTTCTGATCACACCAAAAAATTGCAGCTTAACGAAGAAACAAATTCTGTAAATTTTAAATTGTTGTGTGTGGCACGAGTTTAAATTATCGTGCATAGCGTGAGTTTTGTAAATTCAACAACATATATATTTGGGATTTCAATCCTCTTCATTACATTCTATCTAGTGGAGTATATATTAAAGCAAATAATTTTTTTTTTAAATGAGGAGTCACGTGAGAGCGCCATGCCATCCTCTTAAAATTCTATTTTTTCATTAATTTTATATAGCAAGTGTAATCGTTTTATTGTCGTATTCTACACCTAGTAGTACGTTTCAATAGTTGACTATGAAAATGACTAAGATAGCAACAAGAAATCGCAGCTTAACAAAATAACCATTATGTCAATTTAAACTATTTTGCATTGCACGAGTTTAAATTATCGTGCGTAGCATGAGATTTAAAAAAAAAAAAAAATCTTAGATGGGAATTTGAATCTTCCCCAATACATACTATTTATATACTATATGTTAACGCAAAATGTCTTTTCGCATCGAGAGGCCTTGTGAGTGCGCCACATTTTTTTTTTATTGACTACGAATATGACAAGAGAACAACAAGAAATTGCAACTGAAAATAAGAAAGCAATGCTATAAATTTTAATTTATAGTGCTTAGCATGAGTTTACAATATCGTGCATAGCATGAGCTTTGAAAAAAAAAACATATTAGTCCGGATTATGCTTCTTCTCTTTGTCACTTCACAAAACCCTTGCTGCCACCAAAATATTTCATCTCCCTTCCCCTCCCCCTAGGGCTTCACAATCTTGTACGGCGGTGAGAGGGGAATGCCTCTATATATGCTTTTATCTTTATCTTTATTTTTCTTTTGTCTATGACTTGTCATTTGATCTGAGAGAGTTTTGTCTCTTGTTTTCTCGAAAGTTAAGTTTCGACTATGGATGAATATTTGTCTACAGACCGATCCTCCAAATTCTGACTTGTTATTGGACTTGTAGAAGCATCCATCAGTGTTGACCTTGATACCACCTGGAGGGGGAAGATGCCAGAAAATTATACGACCAACAGAGCTCCCATTGGCTGGAGAAGACTGAACAGCTAAAGAAACATCCTTAGGCCATATGTAAGAATAGTCTTAGAGCTCACATTTGCTGGGATGTCAAGAATAGTCCTAGAGCACATGTATCGCCTTTCATCTCTACGGGGGTGTTTGGTTAGTGCATTTTTGCATTTTCAAATTTTAATTTTTGCATTTTGAGTGTTTGGGAGTTCATTTCTATAACTCATTTTCGGAAAACATCTTTACTAATTTTGCTTAAAGAGGCAAGAACCCAGAATGAGGGCAAAAGGTACCTTTCGAGGTTTTGGCTTTTCCCATTTTATGTCGAATTACCAAAATACCCTAACTATTTTTAGCTATTTACTAGTTTTGCCCTCCCATTATTTCTGCCACATGCTGCACGGAATTGGAAGGGAATTAGAAATGTAACTTCTCCATTTGCCCAGGCTCTAAAATTGTCCAGAAAAGCTATAGGGACCGACGGGTCCCGTAGGGAAATCATACCGACGGTTGAGCCGGGTCGTCTCCGGCCACCGGATGGCCGATCCGAGCTGTCCAAAAATTCTATAAAAAAAAACTATGGGGCCCACACGGGAATCAACGGCATCCGATGTGTGTAGGGTGTTTGGATCAAGCATCCTACACACATCGGATGCTATTGATTCCCGTGCAAGCCCCCTTGTTTTTTTTTTTTAGAATATTTGGCCGGCTCGTATCGGCCGTCCGGTGGCCAGAGACGGCCCGGCACGGCCGTCGGTACGATTTCCCTACGGGACCCGTCGGTCCCTATAGCAAAATTCCTTACACCTCACATATGAAAATTCAAAAAAATGCTATAAAAGAAATAAATAAATGTTCATATATCTTTTAACACAACAATAAAAGCCAAGGGGTAAAAAACCAACTCATAATTCATTTTGATCATTCATCTACCAAACACTATTACTGTTCCAAAATACATTCCGCACATATCTCCCAATCACTCCTACCATACTAGAAAACATATTCTGACCATAATCCAAAAAGCTAAAAAGCTAAAAATGAAAAGTCAAAAAACATACTCTAGCATATTCAAAACACATTCTGACCAAAATTCAAAAAGCCAAAAATTCAATAACCAAAATACAAAAAGCAAAGTTAACCAACCAAACACCTCCTCAAGCAAAGTGAATATCGTTATTTTATAGTGTTTTGTATGAAAATTTATTTGAATACATTTTTGTCACTGTGCTGACTAAAAAATTCTGTAGCCGCCGCTGGATGTCCCAAAATGGCTTCCAAAATATACATGCCGAAGAGAAACCTATTTTTCTTACATAGCAACTCCAATGCTGCAATTACAAAGTGGAATAGATCCATTAACAAGAAATTTAAGTGACGATCTTCTCTTGGGGAAAAAATTCCACTTTTCACGAATGGCGCTTTGTTTCCTCGTTTTGATACAAAGGCTAGATCACATTGTAAGAATCGACTACCCAAAACCAAACTCATCGTGATAACTTCGATCTCGGAAACTCCTATTCGACAAATTTTGGAGGCAATTAAATTTCTTGCTCTGAAAAGACTTTACAACAACTATAGTTTCTGCAAATAAAATAAAGAAGGGAAAGAAATCTTCAGCAGAAAAAATCAAAATCTTTCATCCGTTAGTATCTGCCAGCATTGTATCCGGTATTCCTGCTTCTGGTTACAGCAGCGACTTGCCATGATGATTTGCTGAGTGTGATATGCTCAAAGATGTTCGAGCCACCAGTTACAAATGATACCTCACTGTTGTGGAGCAAAAACACAAAAACATCGGGAAAGAAATTCTTCAAATACCCAGTCCTTCTAGCCAAGGTCAAGACAAATATGTACTCTTTTTTTTTATTATTAAATATGTACTACTTGAAAGCTAAAAAATGCAGAAATGAAAAATGAACAAAACTGAACCTACTTGGGGCTCTCAGGATTAAGAACAAAAGGGTTGAGAGATGATCATTTTATCGGGACAATTGCATCAAGGTTCTTTTCAAGCAGCCAACCTTTAGGATAAACAAGTCCGCGAGATTCCAAATGGAGATGCCAGTTCATTATCCTTGAACAATTTGGGGGTGTACCTTCCATCTGAGTTTCATCTTCCACCAATTGTTCGATAAATGTGGTTTCCTGTAGCCGAAGTGAACAGCTGTGAATATCATAATCGAGATTTAAGGAAAATGATAGCGCAGTAGAATATCTGAAAATGAAACAGGATGGGGTAATGTATACCTGGAAACCCTCCTTCACAGAGTCCAACTGCCGAATAGGAGTTGCAAAGGGTCGTTGCCATCTCTTTGGGTCCCACAATATGGTGCTGTTGAATGCGAACCCAGACATATCAACATGAAATCTTCGTAGTCTTTTGCTCTTATCGTTTGTGTGCCATCCAAATACTTCGCTTCCATTGCATACTGGACCTTCCAGTATGGCTTTGTTTTTTCCTTGTGCTAGCATAGCAACAGGCCATGTGCCAAAACGCCTAGAAATTGCAAGTAGATTAAAAAGTACGCACAAGGATAGAACAATAAAATTAAACAGATAAATCCATCCAAGAAGCTTCTTGATTCATATTCAACACAAACTAAGGTTCAGTATGGAACTTAAGGACAGAAATGGAAACTAAGGATATTATTTTGCTTCATCCCTTGTAGGTTCTTAGTTTTAGGAGGATGGATGTAGAAGTTATTTTCCTCGCTTGGAAGTTTTGCTTCACTGTCCTCCCTCTTCCTTTGCAAATTTTTCCTCTTTGTTAATGTAAGTTGGTTTATTACTTCTTTCCTCTTTCTTGCCAAATCAAATCTTTCCTCTTCCTTGTAAAATAAAAAAGGGAAGTAATTTCCATCCAACTTCTCATTTCTTCATATTCTTTGCAAACCAAATTCTGATGCATGAATGGAATCATCTCGAATAACATCAAGGCTAACCAACCCTTATTGGGTGGCCTTTGCAAACCAAATACACAGATTTAACCAATTAGAACTTCTCACTTCCCTAAGTTCCCTTTTCTCCGATAAGTTCTAATCAATAGATTGGAAGTCCAAATTTTTGTGGAGGCTCCCTCTCTCCCTCCATCTCCCCCCCAACAACCCCCCCCCTCTCTCTCTCCACAACAATCATCCTAGTCTTAACAAACCAAATACAAAATTTAAAGTCATAGGACCAATTCAGGAAGTAGATCAAAGACTATAACAACAGGAGTTCCTATATGACCAGATCTTCCCAGGTGGCCAAACGGCATAATGTGGGAATAAAGGAGAGGATTGTTGACCCATTCAAAATCGTGTAAAATACAACATAAAATAGTGTCCTTGTAGAAAGGTTAGTGTATTGGAGACCAAATAACGCCGAAAGAGTAATACAAAGCATAATGAAATAATGTCCGTACTCAGAAGAACAAATCAAAGCAAAATGAGTTTATAGTACCATAATATCACCAATTCACATTTAAGGAACCCTCTACCCACTTCCTCTCAACGTTTCCCCTTCCCCCTGTTAATGAACTAGCTAAAAAAATAAAAATTAGAGGTATCCTATAGGACGAAAGGATGTTCCAACCACGGTCAAAGAACTATCATCCTTTAACAGAATGGTCTCCTGAACTCCATGCTTCTCAAATTGTGATAGGGAAATGTTAAAGCATCCAACTCAAAAGCAATTGGCAACGAGGGGAGAAGCCGCCCAGGCAAATATACTAGTTTTGAAGGTTATATAATTAACCAACGTAGGAGAAGCTCTAACAGGAAAATTAAAGGAAGGAGTGAAGCAACTTATAAAGCAGTTTTCCATGGCAAACAAGTAAAAGTTCTGGTATTATTTTTATGTGGATAAGCTTTCCACATTTCCCCACATATGTTATTACTAGTCACAACAACAACAATAGAACCCAATTGCTAGTCTGAAGACTAATTTCCTAATTACTCTTACAAGCTAAAGCCATTTTTGAAAGCGATAATCCCATACAATCTAGAGTGACAGAGTGAGACATTTAAACCCGGTTAAGCTTGTTGAAGCTCATCCATCAATCAGGTGCACAAAGAATTGTCTAAATAACGAGATTGGTAAAATGGTCGAATCAGGAGAAAGAAATCAATGGTCAACTCAATTATTGAAGCAACATGTTATTACTCAATGTACCTATTCAAAAGCTCACGGACAGGAAGTACTAGTTAACGCGATTGAATCTTTAGAGTAAATCAAAGAATCAGAACTGCTAGATTTCAGTTTAAGAAACATATGCGATCATGGCAATGAGGAGTCAAGGAAACAAAAATGACATCAGAAGACAGGTTGCAGGACTAGATAATCAACAAGTAAGGAGTAAGATGCCTAGCAAAATATATAAATAAATACAAGCAAGGAGTAAGATGCATCAACTTTTCCTTTGAAAGTATAGCATGCTTTGACCTAAGTCACATTGACTATTTTGACCAATTAAGGACATGCATGAGAAATTCGACACTTGTGTAAGGGTACGGGATACGTGTCCGATATTTTTAGACTTTTATGTTGTACCTTCACCTCGAAAGCTCTATTAGTCTTCAAGTTTATGGTAAAACTTCGGTTTAAACTCCTACATTCTACATGAAATGGTGGATGACACCTTTTAAACACAATATACGTATATGAACAAAGTTTGAATATTTGGTAGTGTCCTTTGTCCTCAATATGAGAATATATGAATCCGAAACTGAAGACATACTCCTGCCGACACATGTACGGCGTACCCATATCTATGTAACATAGGCCTCAACTTGTTTTAACAACCAAAAATTAAATGAAACAGTTTTTGAATATTCTAAAATGACCACAAAAAAAATTCTAAATATGGTCGAGACATGAGAATGACTTAAATCTTGCTTCTACTGTTTTCCTAAAGATATTTAAGGATTATCAGCAACAACACTCCAAGTATATGCAGTGGTTTGAAAAACAGAATACACCTGACACAGATTATGTGTTCCAATCGTAGAGCAAAAAGAGCTTCTTGCCAAGTGCTATCAGCCTATCACTCAGTAGCTTCACCGTTACAACAAATATGTTCATACAGATCTATCAAGCTTTTATATGCATAAGAACCACTGTGTTCAACGGTAAGAGGACCTAGAGGCATCAGAAGCAGTAATATTAATGGCTCCTGGGTCCTAAAAGTGACACTACTTGGTAACACAGTTACCTCGAGGACATTGTTGAAAATAAATTCTTTAGCCAACAGACTCAATGCCCAATTTTCCAAAACGTCATCATTCATCGTCCCTACATTTTGTGAAGTCCCGATAAACACTCTATCCTCAAAAGGTCCACTTGGCCCCGTAACGCCATGACAGTTCCCGCACACTCAAACACTTACAATCCTTTACCCCCTGCTTCCTTTTTGACGACGATTTTCCAGTATCTTCTGAAAAGGGTATGTACACAAGTTTTAGTGTTTAAAGAATTAAATTGGCACCCATGATCAACCAAGTAACTAAATACCTCTTTAAACATTTCATCATAACAATTGTCGTCGTATGTTTAACAAATCAGTTTATAATGTTGTTTCATCTTATTCATTTGCTTTGTTGGCAAACAGAATAAGGTTTACAAAATGTTTTATTCTAAGGCAATAAGCCTCACAAGACTATATAGTTCTTGTTTTTTGTTTTTTTTTTCCAATTTGCATTGTATGGCAGTTAAGATTGGAAAATTTTGGTCACCTAACGAATAAGAAAGATTGGAGACTTCCACAGGAACCCAAGAAAACTTTTGGGATTGCAAATTGCTTGTGCAAATATGTAAAGAGACCTTCAACCAACAAGTAAACAAGTCTAACAAACAGGCTATATTCTGCCCTAGAAACAGTTGTGTTTGGTCCTGCAATCACTCTTGCTTAGGTGCCTATATTTAGCAAGGATTCTCAAATACTGATAGGTATCAGATCTTTTGCTTATCAACCAAAACAAAAACCACCAACCAACCACTGGACAAGGATTAGAATCCATTTTTAGCATGGCAAATCATACATGATATTTCCCAGCACAAAAACAAATATGCCAAACAAACAGCACATCAATGTCCAGTGTTCTAAAACAAGGAATTAATGGCGGGGCCTATCCGATTAGGTCCAACTAACGATTAATTACCGATTACTAATTAATATGCACCGAGTAATCGCTTGAAAGTGGCCGACCGCCTGACTAGCGTCTAGCGACTTTTAGAACATTGTCAATGTCAATGCAATTTACCAACAAAGTAAAGGAACCACTTAAATTTCAAGCCCAAATGAAGTACTACCTGATTTCCCTGAGACTCTCAAACAACTCAAGTGAGTAGATATTATCGTCATCCGCAAAGTACACAATCCCGTCAAGCTTATGATGCTCGATATGCTCAAGCGCAGTGTTGCGTTGATGAACACCTCTGTCCTTCACATTGGTCGAATTCTCCGTGCACACCAGGTGCCTGTACATCACCCCACTCTTCCTCAACACATCCGCCGTCTCCACCGACTCCGCGTCTGTCTCCACCACAATCCACACCAACGGCGGGGGAACGAGCCTCAGCACCTGCCCTAATCTGTTCAAGTAGTAGGCCTGAAGTGCCCGGTTATACGTCGGCGTCACAACAATCAATTGCTTTTTCGGCGTAAAATCGAAGTTCTCTTTCACAACCCCCAAGTTAACCGTATCAAGGAAGAAATTATCCGGCCTCGTTACGAGTACAGGCGGGGGTTCGATATCGAACGAGAAATCGTGACTACTAGGTACGTCGTCGACGTGGCCAAACGGCGCCATGCCTAAAAGAAACCCTAGGAGGAAGAAAAACAAGCACCTGTAAAAAGGTCTCCTCCAGATACGGTTACCTTTTCTGGAATAGCGCAAGGGGAAGACATCGTCGAGGAATCTCGTGACGGCGACGGCGAACGCGGACACCGGCGACGGGTGCCTGCCGTTGGAGAAGAGCTTGGAGGCCGGCGACGACGGCGCAGAAAACGGACTCCCGCCGTTCTGGTGCGGCGGGCGGTCGCGGTACGGCGACAGGGTTCTCCG
The DNA here is from genome assembly GCF_030253575.1 of Rhododendron vialii. Taxonomy (NCBI): domain Eukaryota; kingdom Viridiplantae; phylum Streptophyta; class Magnoliopsida; order Ericales; family Ericaceae; genus Rhododendron; species Rhododendron vialii. The sequence continues at coordinate 9,550,983 of NC_080562.1, read as the reverse complement.
GATCGAAGCCATCTGGGCGGACCTCAAGTCACATAACGCGCGCACAAGAAGGAAATAGCATTTCGAAAGTAGTCTAGAGCAGTAAAATTTGCGAGAGCGAGGATTCGGAGGACGAGCGGGGATCTCACTCTGTGGGTAATGGAAGTGGTAAAAATTCACACGGGAGCGAGGATTGAGGAGACCAGCGGAGGTCGTACTGAAGGAATGTGAGACTTAAGAAACAGAGTGTGTCACGTGAGTGAATTCGAAATTAGAGATTGCGGGGTGAAGATCAAGTGGAGAGAGAGAGAGGGGAGAGAGAGAGAGAGAGAGATTTGGTTGGATCTTGAGAAGGGTGATGAACAGAGAGATGGGGTTTGGTGGTGCGCAGTACGCTCCGGCAATGGCAGCTGGAGTTGGGTGTAACTAAAAGTACGCGGGGTGGGCCATAGACCAGGTCGAACGTGGCGAGGTTTCATACCCGGCGTACGCGTAATTTCTTTCGTTCGCCGTTAGAAATCAATGTCGGAGTAAAGTTAATGATTTGTACTTGGTAGTAATCGATTGATGCTCGGTCATTACTACAGTTATAACTTAGGCTATTCACGGTGGCATAATCAAAAGCAAATTATTTTTAAAGTTAACAATATTTGGGTAAAAGATGGCTCACAATAGTATAATCAAACTTAACAACATTCTTAAAAATAATCAAATTTTGGGCTTTGGATAACCAAAACTAGCAACCTTTTTCAATAATCAAAATTTGTGGATCTCACACCACATAAGTTAACTGGTTCTAAAATTTATGTACACGCGTGTTGGAGGGAAGTGATCAATGGTGAAAAACATTTGTCGCCGCATTAAGGTATTTCACTTTTTTTTTTTCGTTTTTATTTTATTCTTTTTTCGTTCCTCTCTCTGTGGTTGAGTACATAAAGAACCTTACATTTTTTTTACAAATTCAAGAACACATCTGTTTTTTTTTTTTGAGTACATGATTTTTTTTCCAAATTCATAATATTAAGGAAGGAAGTCACCAATTTTTTTCCCCAAAATTAAAGGAGAAAATTGATATATTTTTGCCAAAAAAAATGTAATGGAGGAAAGTGATCAATGGTGGAAAACACAAGGGGAGATAGAGTGAAATTGTAGTGTATCCCTTATTTTAGTTATGGACTAGAAGTGACCATTGTGGACCTCAATATTGTTAAGCTTAGTAACCTCTTAAATGGATAATCAAAAGCTGATGTGTCAACTTTTGGGTATCCATTTTTGATTATGCCACTGTGGATGGCCTTATAAGGCCATCCACAGTGGCATAATCAAAAGCAAATTATTTTTAAAGTTAATAATATTGAGGTAAAAGATGGCTCACAATGGTATAATCAAACTTAACAACATTCTTAGAAATAATCAAATTTTGAGCTTTGAATAACCAAAACTAGCAACTTTTTTCAATAATCAAAATTTGTGGAACTCACACCACATAAGTTAACTGGTTCTAAAATTTATGTACACATGTGTTTCAAATGGTATTTTCTTCTTATTTTCTTCGCATGCTCTATATCTCATTTTCTTCAGCCACAAACTCTTTTTTTTTCTTTCCCTCCAAAAGTGAAGCTCATATCTTTCAATCATTTACAATTCAACTCATTGAACCGAATTAAGGTATTTCACTTTTTTTTATGTTTTTATTTTATTCTTTTTCATTCCTCTCCTTGTGGTTGAGTACATGAAGAACCTTGCATTCTTTTACAAATTCAAGAACACATCTGTTTTGTTTTTTTTTTTTTAGTACATGATTTTTTTTCCAAATTCATAATATGAGGGAAGGAAGTCACCAATTTTTTGCCAAATTCATTTTTGATTATGCCACTATGGATGGCCTAAGGACTCGCTCCGCTGCCTTCCAAGCACAGCAGCTCCTACCAACACCTCAAAACTGTGTCGTTTTGAGACAATTGCTGGTCCCCTTTTTGCTCTCCTTTGTCTTGTTTGGTACTCTATAAATAAGGTAACTGCTGCAAGCATTCAAATGTGAAAAAAACCATTAAAACCGAGAAAAAGGAATATTAAATATTATAGCAATTCCTTTTTATATTATTTTTTACTTCTCTCTCCTAATTTCTCTTATATTATTAAATAGTCTCAAGAAAATTAAGTAGTCCGATTTTCAATCCATTTGAACCGGTGCGAAAATCTTATTTTTATGATCATATTATTCTAAAAGGACATAATTAATTTTTCTCTCTATGACTCTCATAATTAAGTATCTTCTCTTTATTTGGGATCCTATAGAGCAAAAATTTGATTATGAGAGCTGTAAAGACAAAAATTAATTATGATCATTTAGAAAAAAATGATTAAACAAATAAAATATTCGCACCGATTCAAATAGATTGAAAATTGGACCACTAAATTTTTTAAGACAGTTTTATAGATTAAAAAGTATGATTAAAAAATTAAGTGGTCCAATTTTTAATCCGTTTGAACTGGTGTGAAAATCTTATTTTTCTGATCATTTTATTCTAAAGAGTCATAATTAATTTTTGGTTCTAGGACTGTCATAATTAAGTATCTGCTCTTTATTTGGAATCCTGTAAAGTAAAAACTTGATTATGAAAGCCCTAAAGACAAAAAAATAATTATGATCCTTTAGAATGAAATGATTAGAAAAATATAATTTTTGCACCGATTCAAACAGATTGAAAATTAGACCACTTGATTTCTTAACCATATTTTTCCATACATAAAGTCAAAAAAAATATTATATTAACATTTTGAATTAAAAGGAAAAACGTTTGGCTTTACCGATCCAAGCTACGTCATTTCGATTTTTTTATTCATTAATTAGAAAAGGGAAAAACGTTTCCCAAACAGGGCCCTTATCAAATGAAAAAAAAGAAAAGAAAAGAGAATCAGCAATTGCCTCAAAACTGTGTAGTTTTGAGGTGTAGGCAGGAGCTGCTGTGCTTGGATGGCAGCAGAGCCCCCCGAGTCCTAGGACACAAGACTCAATTTGATTATGTTAATTAATTTATGCTCCATTTGATAAAGGTTTGGTTTGAATATTTTGCATGACATTCCTTGCCATATTTAGTATATATAGAAAATTATTGGTGTGGTGAAAATCGTTGCTATATATGCCCCATTACTAAACATAATCTCTAAATTTGTCGCGGTTGCCACGGTTATGTACTTCTAATGTCGCTTTGAATTAAATATCTAGGTTGTTGTCACCTTATATCATGATTTTCTAAATTTGGCAGAAGAAAAGAATGATTTACTGAATTTGGAAAAGAAAAGTAAGTAGCACTACTTTGCATGACGAATACGAAAATAATTTAAAGAGACTGTATCATCTAACCAATCTACTATATGATGCACACTTTAAAATGTGTAACAAAATTTTTACCATGATTTGTATATAGTGTTCAGAAATAATAGATATAGTATCTCGGTCTTTTTAAATTAGAAAAATATTTAGGAATATTCTATTGTCTAAACGATTTCATGATTTTTAGTATTTATTATTTGAAATAAAAATATTGAACTCTTTCCCAGATATCTTGACTTTCATTTGATACATTCCAATTTAATAAAGCATTGCATCACAGTCCACATCCCTTGCATTTCAACTTGTCATGGCATGATGCTCCGAGAAAAAAAGCACATTTTTTTTACTAGGCTTTCACGTTGAACTAGCCAATTACCATATATTATTCCATGTAGGGGATAAAAATATTAATTTTGCTCCAATAACATCTGAAAACAATACCATGTTGTTTACTAAGCTTTCATATTGAACTAGCCGATGACCCATTCCATGCACGGGACAAAATACTAATTTGGACCTCTCCTGAAATCTTATTGAGTGGGAAAAATTTTAATACTGCACATGACTAAATCATAATATTTAGTATTCCATAGTTAGTCCGTGAATGTCAACATATATATTTCAGTAAATTCCAATAATATCCCCAATAAGTACTAGATTTCAATCTCTCAAAACATTGGAAAAAATTATCATCTCCTGTGTTTCAACATATATTTCAATAAAATTCTATACTATCCCCAAATTTTTTTTTTCAGTTTCTCTCTCTAAAACCGTGTCTCTAAAACAAAATCAAATGCATATGCTTTATTTTTTTGTTTGCATATTCTTAAAAAAAACAAAAAAAAACTGAGGATAAAAAGATGTCATTGCCAGGATACATGCAATAACAATGTAAGAAACACAAAGATTGTAAAACATGATGTATTTACCAAAAATGATAAATCGTCAAAACTGAAATAAATTACCAAATTTGTTTAACTGATTGGATAATTTCTGCAAAAATGCTACTTGCATAACCGTTGTGTTGGTTGTATGCGTAATTCTGACCGTCCAGATGTATTTGGCCGGTCTAGATTTTATAAAAACTCTTTCAATAAAAAGTTTAACTTTTATGGGGAAGAGTTTGAGTGAATCCTGGCCATTTATTACAGTAATGGACGGCTAGAGATTGGTTGCATGTTGTGTTTTACACAACCGTTGTATGTGTAGCACTTTTGTAATTTCTGTGATGAGTTTTCAATCTTTAAAATGATTTGTAAATGAATTTGACGATAAAGATATCAAAATTCATAAATGACCACTAATGATCAATTTAGAAGAAACTCCTTTTAAATTTTTTCATCTATGATCAATTTTTGCTAGTATTTATTATTTGAAATGAAATATTGAACTCTCCCCCAGATATCTTGACTTTCATGCATGTGATACGTACGTTCCAATTTAATATAGCATCTCATCACTGTCCACATCCCTTGCATTTCAACTCGTCATGTCATGATGCTCCAATGACGACCGAGAACAATAGCACTTTTTTTTTTACTAGGCTTTCACGTTGAACTAGCCAATTAGCATTATTTACATGCACGGGATACAAATATTATTTTTGCTCCAAGGACATCTGAAACAATACCACGTGTTTTACGAAGCTTTCATATTGAACTAGCCGATGACCCATTCGATGCACGGGACAAAATACTAATTTGGACCTCTCCTAAAATCTTCTTTATTCATAATTGAGTGGGAAAAAAATTGAATAGTGCACATGACTAAATCCTAATGTAGATGAGCATTAATTAAATTGGACCATAGTGATTCAGGGCTAGCTCCTAATGTAGAACAAAACTAACAAACATATATATCTTGTCGCTATTGATAACTTTCAACATATATATTTCAATAAATTCCGGTCCATACTATCCCCAATAAGTACCAGATTTCGATCTCTCAAACCTTTGGAAAAATTTATCATCTCCTATACCTCAACAAATATTTCAATAAATTCAAATACTATCCCCAATTTTTATTTTTATTTTTATATTTCAGTTTCTCTCTCTAAACCATATCTCTAAAACAAAATCAAATACATACTCTCTCTTTTTTGTTTTGCATATTTTCTATAAAAAAAGAAGAAGAAGCTCAGGATAAAAAGACATGGCATGCAATAACAATGTAAGAAACTCAAAAATTGTAAAACATGGCGTATATACCAAAAATGATAAGTAGTCAAAACTGAAATAAATTACCAAATTTGATTAACTGATTGGATAATTTATGCGATGAGTTTTCAATTTTTAAAATGATTTGTACATGAATTTGATGATAAAGATATCAAAATTCATAAATGACCACTAATGATCAATTTTTAAAATGATTTAAAATTTTCATTCGTGACTTTTAAATGAACTTGCGAATCTCATGTCAAGGAAATTGATATTGTTTGATTTGACTAAGTGCAATAGCATTCCCCTTTGAATTAACCCCAAGAAATTTGGTCAAGTGGCCATGCAAATAAGTGTTTATCTTTCATAAGGTCTCATGTTTGAATTTCACAAATGCCAAACATTCAAAACCTTGGAGCCACAAGAGAGTTTTGGGTTCGCCCGACCGTCAATTTCAAAACTCCGAAATAAGTCGAGGTACGCTCACGCTAACCCGGAGATCCAATTGTAGAAAAAAACAATAGCATTAATTTGAATTCACCTTCCGGTAAAGATGAGGAACGCATACATCAACACATTTTCATGATTATTAGGTGGCAAAACAATAAATACAGGCAAATTAACTTTCTTGTGGGCATCATTATTAATAACTACTCCAATGATAAAGAAGCACAGCTGGGAGCTCCCTTTGTTTTGGTGCCTTGGTGGATATGGTAGGTCTGGTACAGCTGAAACCACTCAGAATCTCACCGCTTTAATTAAACCATAAAAGCTCTTGTCTTGAGACATTTTTTTAGTTGCAACTTAATTGAAAGTCTAGATTCAGAACATACTATATATATAGGGGAGTGATTTTGCCACTCTCCTTTTTGTTAATGTCACTCCTCTTTATGTCTTGATCATCAAGACATAAAGAGGAGTGACATTAACAAAAAGGAGAGTGGCAAAATCACTCCCCTATACATACCTTGGTGTATATAATAATTTAATTGATTGCGGGGGCTTGTTGTGCAGTACAGTGTACAGACGGTCCGTCCAAAACACAAATCTAAATCAAGACCGTCCAAGACATATTACACAGACGGCCCCCAAAATTTGTTTATTTAAATTTGGATAGTCTAATACACAAACGGATAGACGAGATGGTTTATGACAGGAATGTTGTGCACCCCTGCACCGCTGGCCCCCTAGTTCATACTATTTAACTTGGTGCTATGGTTGGGGATTACTATAAAGTTTAATTATAGTATAAACAACAAAAATGCAATATTCGACAAGGCCATAAGAGCATCCACAGTGGAATAACCAAAAGTCAATAATCAAAAATTGCCATATCATCTTTTGGTTATCCATTTAAGGGGTTGCTAAGGTTAGCAATATAGAGGTCCACAATGGTACAATCAAAATTGAATAACCAAAACTTGCCACATTATATTTTCAACTTATAAAATCTAAAAATTGTGACATAAAAAATAGATTTTTTAAAATAGTTTTCAAACTAATAAAAACAAGTTATTGGAAAAAGAGAAAATAATTTTTTGAAAAATTTGATTTAAAAAAAATAGTTTTCGGGAAAAAGTAAAAAAAAAAAAATACTGTTTTTGAAAAAAAATTAAAAAGAACAGTTTTTGAAAAAAAGGTTTTAATAAAAAAACTATTTTGACAAAAAACCTGTTTTGGGAAAAACTGTTTTTATAAAAAACTGTTTTGGGATATAAAAACAGTTTTTGGAAAAAAAAAAGTTTTGAAAAAAAAACAGTTTTTACAAAAAAAATATATAGTTTTTAAAAGTATTTTTCTTAGAAATATGTTGAAAATGGAAGAGAGAGAAGATTTTTGTGTAACGATGGTGTACTTGATTGAAGAAATGTAGGAATAACTTTTGATTATTGGCAAAATGTTACTAGTTTTGATTATTTAAGGGTCAAAATTAGATGAGTTGCTAAGTTTGGTTATTTTAATGTGAGTTTTTTTTTGAACAAATATTGTTAACTTTAACAACTTTTTAGTTTTGATTATACCACTGTAAATGCTCTAACAATACAACATAAAAACCAGCAGGCTAGCAGTGGTTGAGCACGGAATCGAAGTCGATGGGGGCCAAACTATGAAAGTAATTTGGTATTCATATTTTTTTGTTATGGTTGAAATTTCACAAAAAATTCATTGGGCTGGGCCCCGCGGTCCAAAAAAACAGCTTTGCCATTGCATACTGAAATTGTCCGATCATTACAATGTATATTCACGCAATGGTCGCGGTGGTGTTCCACTTAACTTTTAACAAAATAAGTTGATTTTATTCTTATTTAAATATATTTTTTGCATTTATTAATTTTGTGCCAAATTTTTGTGAATATCGATCAGAAAAGCAAAAAAAATTCACTTTAACCAAATATTTTGGGAAATAACCACTTTTAAGAAGAAAAAAAAAAGCCAACTTTGATGAGACGAATCAGAAAACCAAAAAAATGAGACACAAAACAAACAAACGCGATTTTTTTTTTGAATAAGGACAAAACCAAAAAAAAGTCCTAAAAGTCAAGAAAGTCCTTAGTTGAATGGGTAGAAATTTTAATAAGAGGAGTTGCACAAAATATCCTGTATCACAAATTATAGTAGTACTTTTAGACATAAGTAAGTTAAGGTGAAGAACAATTGGCGTTAGTCAAGCTAACTGGTAATATGAGGGCCAAGGCACAACGCTAGGTACTCAAATAGGATACCCCAAAAACACCTCAAAATGAGAAATCAATGGTATAGATTCATTTTGAAACGAATTTGAACCATTGATTTCCTATTTTGGTGTATTTTCGATGTACATAGAATTTAGATGGGAATTACAGAAATTGATAAGGTAATTTTTTTGAAAAAGCAAATTTTTTTATTAATCTTTGAAGAGGATACAAAGATTAAACGGATCTTGAGCACACTGGCGAAAACGCCACCTGAGAACCAACACCGAAAGATGGCAAGAAAACAACTAAAGCAAACATCTAAAAACATCACTCCCCAACACCACAAGAGCCATAGAAGCTGCCAAAAAATAAGCGTAAGACCCAACACCTAAAACCTAACCCGAAAATAAGAGGATGAAAAAACACCTACAACCACAACTGAAGCAAATGAACAAATCAAAAGGAATATGACCTGAACCTAGAAAACACCAAACATATCAGGATGACGGTTCAAAATTTCAAAGAAAGGGAGACATCTTCCTCGAGGTCGACATCATCCTCCAACTCAAACTCATTCTCCAAATCATCAAGAGCGTCAATTCTTTCTGCTAAATCGGCCTCCTGCATTTCCACAAGAGTCTTAAGCATAAAGTTCTGCCCCTTTTATATTGAATGCCCAATCTTGCACAAATATCCATCATCTCTCGAGCTTCCTTAAAAGAAGAGAGTTTCGGTTCTTGATATCACCAGAAGATAAGGAGGAAAAAGGGATCATCTTTTTTCTACGACTTACTTTGTCGGCCCTGACCCCAAGCTCGGCAAGAAGTTTCTTCTTCTTAATTTTCCTCTTAATTTGATCTTCTCAACCTCCTTTCCATCTTATTAGAGTTGTGTTATATGTACCGACTATGAGGGAGGGAAATCGTACCGCCGGCCGCCGGCGGGCCGTCTCCGGCTACTGGACGGCCGATCCTACACGAAAAAAGGGTGCTCGGATCAAGCACCCTACACACCTCGGATGCCGTTAATTCCCGCGCTAGCCCCATCGGTTTTTTTTTTTAGAATTTTTGGACGGCTCGGATCGGCCGTCCAGTAGCCGGAGACGGCCCGCCGGCGGCCGGCGGTACGATTTCCCTCCCCCATGGTCGGTACTCATAGCTTTTCTGATCAATACACTTGTAATGAAAGATCCTGGGTTGGTAAGCCAAGACATTGTGTGATTTTACATTAATGCCCTCCGAGGTTTTGCTTTGTGTTTCGTCGTTCAGGTTTCTGTGCATGGGTAGGTTTGGTAATGCTCGATCGTGAGAGAGGTGACAGAGGCATGGTCGGTTGTCCGGTTTTCATGGTTGAGATCGGTACTTTACTTGCTGATTTCGTGGAATTTTTGTAAGCTATTATTCTTTCTTTCAAACGCTCGGTTGTCCGGTTTTCTCGCTTCAAATTAGTACTCTTTTTCCTGATTTCGCCAAAGTTTTGTACTTGGTGTGCTCGGCGCCGTCTTTGAATGAGAGGTAGGCTTCGTTCTTGGTACTTTGGTTCTTTAATTCGCCGAATTTCTGTACCAGTGGAGCCGATTTATTTTTACTAAGTCATGATGACGACACTGTTGCTCTGGCGGTCTACGTTTTTAAAGGAGGAGCGAGATCAGTTATTGGTTCGCTGCATTCCGGTCGTGCTGCAATCAAAGAAGAGGCGTGAGAAGAGGTAAATTATTGATTTATTTTCAGTTTTAATTAATTCGATTCGATTCCGATTGGATTCTATGATTTAGGGCAAAGAATTTTTCAGACCATATTTTTGACAGATTTTGCTTTTATGAGTCGCTGGAATAGGAATGCTATAGCTCCCAGTGATGTATTCAACTAAGAAATTAATTCACCCACAGTTCTGGTCTAAGTTTATTGATTTATTTCCAGTTTCGATTCTGATTCAATTATATGATTTAGGGAAAACAGTTTTCGATTCTGAAGTTGATATATTCTAATTGAATAATAGTTACTCATCCCTTTATTTGACATCCAAATCAATGTAAACGAAGCCTTAGTATTGTATAGTTTGTTCCAAAATGGATGGAATTACGGAGTGAAGTTGGTGGGGTGCAGGTTCCTGGAGCTTTGTGCGTGTTACAAGAAGCAAGAGAGACTGAGGTGGTTCTTGATCAAATCGGAGAGAGTTTGTTAAGAGAGAGGTTGCCTAAGGCATGTAAGCAATATGTTGTTTTGACTGTAGCGCTCACTTATGTTGATGTTTCGAGGGATTCAATGGCGGTGAGCCCGCCAGATTTTATCAAGGGGTGTGAAGTGCTGAAGAGGGCATTGAAGTTGTTGCAGGTTCTCTCTCTCTCTCTCTCTCTCTCTCTCTCTCTCTCTCTCCATTAGCTTCCTTTTGTTGAACTAACCGCCTTGACATGCCAATGAATCTATTATTGATTAATAGTTCCTCTATGCTAAAATAGTTCGATGGTAAAATGAGATACTGCCAATCTGCCGCTGACTTACAGCAACCCAAAGCCCGGGTGATGTGCAGTTCTACTTTTTATTGGTGCTTGATTGGATGTGTTAATATTTTACATGGTGCCCTCTTTGGCAACCTCAGTTACGTGAATATATTTGTTGTTCTTTGAGGGTATATTTTCACTTTTCTTGGCATAGTTTTTTAAACCTGTCAAGGTCGGTGATTTTTATCCTGCTCAGTTTTATCTTTTTGTTTGGAAACTTTTGCAAGGTGTCTCGTATAAGGTTAGATTGATTCAGCGGGCACTAATTTATCAATGATTTGACATCAAAACACTTTGGAAAACGTGTTTTGGAAATTTGGACTTAGTTTGGATCCTAAAAATATGTTTATGATTATTTATGTATTTTGTCAAATGTTCATTTGATGAGTTATGGGTATTGAGTCTATTGGAACATACATTAGATCACTTCCAATACAGATTTGGTTTTTGTACTGTAGTATCCAATTTTGTGATGATACCTTTGCTGGCTGGTGTTTTGCAATTGTTTTTGTACTTTGTGTTAAATATGGGGATGCCATATGCTCATGGACTAATTCCTGATTCCATTAAACATTTCTGGTTGCAATTTGGTAAGATATGTTTTCTTGTGCTCTTCTAAAGTGGGCAGCAAAAACGATGAAAGAGTTCGGCGTTACATTTTCACTCTTTAAGTTTGGCCATACGTGTCGTTCTTGAACAGATTCGTTGAGTATTGTTTTCATGCAGGAGGAAGGTGCCGGCAGCCTTGCACCAGATTTACAATCACAGATTGATGAGACGTTGGAAGAGATCACCCCACTTTATGTTCTTGAGCTCCTATCTTTACCTCTTACTGAAGAGTATCAGACGAAAAAGGAGAGAAGGTCTTCAAGGCATGCACAATATTCTGAGGGCTGTTGGAGGAGGGGGTGCAGTTGCCATTGTTGGTGGCTTTACTCGTGAAGCCTTCATGAATGATGCCTTCTTACGTATGACTGCAGCAGAACAGGTATTCACCACAGTATTTTTTCAAAACCAATCTTCTGAGTTTTAGAGCATCTCCAACCCAATCCTCCATTTATCAAAGTAACATTCTACGATAAAAATAGTGGGGTTAGAGGATGTCGCTACTCAAGCATATGTCAACTGGACGTCTCTATATCTTTATTTTCATCTTCTCATTCCGAATTCAATATTTTTTTTCTACTTTTGTTCTCAGAAGTGGATTGGAGACAACCCCCCCCCCCCCCCCATCCCATTTTTTATCCTGCACCCACTGTTTCGAGTGTCAATTCATTCTTTCAAATTGAGGGTTTTTGGTGGAGTGCCATTATTGTTGCTAGAGTGACAGAGGATTGATTGGAGATGCTCTTATGATTTGTGTTCATTTGTAGTCGTTTCTTATCTTATTGTCTTTTGTTGTCCCACATTGGTAAAAGGTTGATCTTTTCGTTGTCACGCCAAGTAACATACCTGCAGAAAGTTTCGAAGTTTATGGTGTGGCACTTGCACTTGTTGCTCAGGCTTTCATGGGTAAGAAACCTCATCTCATCAAAGACGCCGACAACTTGTTTCAACAACTTCAGCAGATCAAAGTATCTACTTTGGCAAATCCTGTTTACATGAATCCTGCGAAAGATAACCGTGAGATGGACTTTGCATTGGAAAGGGGTCTCTGTTCGCTGCTCATTGGGGAGCGGGATGACTGTCGCCCATGGTTAGGCTTGGACAATGACATTTCACCTTTTAGAGATCCATCTTATCGTTAACTTTGTCTTGGAACATTCCAACGATGATAAGGATAGTGATTTTCTTCCTGGACTTTGTAAATTGTTGGAGACATGGTTAATGGAGGTGGTTTTTCCAAGATTTAGAGACACTAATGACATTATAACGTTCAAGCTTGGTGATTATTATGATGATCCCACAGTCCTCAGATATTTAGAAAGTCTTGATGGAGTTGGTGGGTCCCCCGTTGGCTGCTACAGCTGCTATTGTAAAAATTGGGGTTGAAGCTACTGCAGTGCTTGATAGTGTGAAGGTTAGTGCAATTAAGGCACTGCAGAAGGTGTTTCCTCTTGGGAAAGTGGATGGGAGTGTTAACATGGAGAAGATGGATAGATAAACAGTTCTGTTATGGTTTTAGAAAGTGAGGAGACAGGGCGACAGGATCAAGATGATTCCACTAACAAACTTGATATTGTCGAGGAAAACAATAATGATGAACAAAGTGAGCCAGAAATGGTTGCTCACAGAATAAAAGATGCAAGTATGAAGATTATGTGTGCTGGTGTAAGGGATACGCTAGCATTTTTTAAGTTTATGATCTCTTATGATATATTTTTGCCATGACAGATATGACTTGAATAATGCAATTTTTGCAGAGGAAAAGCACTTGCCTATGTAAGTAACTCCTTTCAGATCCTAATAATGATGATTACTTTCCACATTATCATCATCATCATTATTGTTTATGTGGCTGTGTTGATCAAGAAACACCTCAGGATAACGTGAATTCTTTATGTGGCTGTGTTGTAGATGTTAGAAAATCGAACTGTTGCTTGAATGGAGGAAATTACTTAGTGATAATATAATCACAAGGGAAGTGCATAGCACAGTGCATTTGTCTTAAAAAATTGCCTCCGCCTTGTCTATAAAAACTATCCATTTTGCGAAACTAACTTTGGCCAGCTTTGAATATAGCTTGTAATCTTGCTCTTCCATCCCTCCACTTTTCGAGAGTGTGGATTAGAATTTCGTATCACATTGTACGGCGTACTGTAGAAATGAAATCCAAATCTGCAGTCTTGTTTTGGTTCTGCTTGTTCTTGTCATGTACCTGGACTAACCCTTAAACACACCAAATTACACCAGATTGTGCTACTATATTGTTGGTTTTAGGACAGCAGATTGTATTAACCTTTTGGAATCAGTTCATTTAGCATGAAGGAAGAGTTTGCACTCGGCTCTCTCAAACACACCAAATTACACCATGCATACAAAACTACCAATATCATGCTCTAATAACTTCACATCTTCAGACACTACCACAGCCAAACAAAACTTCCAAACAACAAATCAACAAATGAGCATGCGAAAACGTGCAACGCACGTGCATTACACTAGTCTTATTAATAGCCTTAAAAGTTGATTTCTCCGGTCCCAAAAGAACTACCACCAGTCCCACCCTTTCTGTAATTAAGCTCTATTCATCCATGACTAGAACATTCCACTGTACTCATCCGCTTTCGAAACCAACTATTCTCTCCTCATGGTATGGGTGTACATATCCATGAGAGTTAAATAAAATGGACGACACAAAGGTTTGGAAAGCCCCTGATATATATATATATATATATATATATATATATATATATATATATATACACACACACACACACACACACACACACACACAGAGTCCGTCTCCCGTAAGGACCACCTCATTTTAATAAAATGCGGACCTCCCTTTCTCGATTGAATTTCGATGATCCGAGCCGCTCAATATGTTCAGAACGTGATTTTAAGGGTATCCGCGAGAAATCAGCAAAAAAAATGATCGGGAAGGGCTTCATCCGAGCAGTTTTTGTTTGTTTTTTATCGAACGGTTCAAACAAAAACTGCTCGGATGAAGCCCTTTCCGGTCATTTTTTTTGCCGATTTCTTACGGGTACCCTTAAAATCATGTTCTGAACACATTGAGCGACTCGGATCATCAAAATTCGATCGAAAAATGGGAGAAATGAGGAGGTCCGCATTTTAACTAAAATAATGACTCATTCATTTGTGACTGACTGTATATATATATACGGTCAGGATCAAGTCAGGAGGTGTGGACCGGAGCTCCGGTCCGCACCTCCCCATTTCTCACATTTTTCGATTGAATTTCGATGATCCGAGCCGCTTAATGTGATCAGAACGTGATTTTAAGGGTATCCGCGTGAAATTAGCAAAAAAATTGACTGGGGAGGGCTTGATCTGAGCAGTTTTTTTTTGAACGGTTCAAAAAAAAACTGCTCAGATCAAGCCCTCCCGGTCATTTTTTTTGCTGATTTCGCGCGGATACCCTTAAAATCACGTTCTAAACACATTGAGCGGCTCGGATCATTGAAATTCAATCGGGAAATGGGAGGTGCGAACGGGTGCGGACCGTAAGGGTGTGGACTTGATCCGAACCGTATATGCTGGAGTGGGTAAAACAGTACTCATTATGGAATTGATTAACAATATTGCCAAAGCTCATGGAGGTGTATCTGTATTTGGCGGAGTAGGCGAACGTACCCGTGAAGGAAATGATCTTTACAAGGAAATGAAAGAAACTGGAGTGATTAATGAACAAAATATTGCAGAATCAAAAGTGGCTCTAGTTTACGGTCAGATGAATGAACCACCGGGTAGTTACTGGGGTAGTGTAATGACCCTGATTTTTGGTAAATAAAAATTTCGTTAAATATTTAAATATTATTTTAATTCCTTGGATTTGCTACTAAAAATTTCTTTTTAATTTTTATAATCCGTCATAATTAGATTTGAGACTTATAAAATTATATTTTTCACGCCGAGCAATCTAGTCATTTTCTAAAAACAAATATGCTTATAAAAACACTTGTATATTTTCCTAACGAATTAGATAAAATCTTTAAATTATATTTCTTGGCTAGAAATCCTACTTGGCAAGTAGAGTTAGTTTCCAACCGATTAGTTGGAGGAACCGGACCACTGATTCACCTAGTTACATTACCCTAATCCTAATTGGACCTTTTAGACCATCTTTGAACCTTATGAACTTCTCTGAACCCTATAGGACCATTAGACCATAGGAGTAATCATTTTACTCCCATGACAAGTCATTTCAAACCCTAATTATTACCAATATTCTTTTACCCCTTGGTCCATAATTGTTAGGAAAATTTTTATCTCTTGGTTAATAGACCTTTGACTTGCCAATATGCATGACAAGACAAGTCATACATGGAATCTCATCATTTTGCTTCCAAAGGAAACAAGGCTAGCTTTGCCATGCATGCACACCTATGTTCTAGACTTAAACCTAATAATTCTAGACTTACTTTCCTAGACATATGTACCTAGGAGGGAGAGAGAGGCCGAGAGTGAGAGAGTGGGGTGGAGTGTGTGCATGAGTTTTGATTACTTACACAAGCAACATTTATAGCCCTAAGCCTATTTACCTATTGCCAACCCATTTCTAGTCAATTTTCTAGCATAGAATCCTAGCCTTTTATCATCCTAGACCTAGCTCTTATTACCCTAGATTTTGACTACAAACCTAGACTAGAATTGACCATACATGGAAGGCTATACTTAGCCTAATCAAACCCTACCTTAGACTTGTAAGACTTGCCATGATTACCTAGATTTACCCTAGAAAGCATAAGATCCTAGTTAGTTTATAGCCTCAAGCCTAAGAAGATTGGACAAGACAAGACTTGGCATGCTTTCAAGCTTGATTGGACATGACAATGGAGCAAAGTCCATGGGAGAAAGGAGAGAGGGGGGGGGGGGGGGGGGCGGCCATAGAGGAGGAAGGAGGAGCTCAAGTGTTGGCTATAAATAGCATCCCATGCCTTCCATTCAACTCACACCTTCATTCACTTCTCTCTAGAAACCATTTCCATTTTTCAGACAGCTTACTGCCCTTCACAAATCTCCATTTTTCTCCTACTTAAAGTAGTTTTTAGAACCAACTCCCTTCGGGAAAGTTGTAGAGCACTTTGAAACCTTCAAGTTAGACCCAAGAACCACCCCAATCGGTGAAGAAATGACAAAGATATTGGCATCCGAAATTTAGTAAAAATCTCGGATTCCTATTTCCAGACAGCATACTGTCTTCTCCTTTATCACCATTTTTCTCCTATCTAAAGTAGTTTCTAGGATCAACTTCCTTCATGAAAGTTGTAGAGCACTTCGAGAGCTTCAATTTCGACCCAAGAACGATCATATTC
Source organism: Rhododendron vialii (assembly GCF_030253575.1). Classification (NCBI taxonomy): domain Eukaryota; kingdom Viridiplantae; phylum Streptophyta; class Magnoliopsida; order Ericales; family Ericaceae; genus Rhododendron; species Rhododendron vialii. The sequence goes on along the minus strand of NC_080562.1, from coordinate 9,534,391 downwards.
GGCCAAATATTGACCGAGTTACTGCATTCCAAAGTTTGGTCCAGATTTGCGAGTTTCACCGCCTGTAGAAAACTTCCAACTAGCTTATTCGGCCCCGACTAGTTTCGGATCAAGGTAGATTTTCTCTACTCACTTCCCTAAGTATAAGTAGAATCCCTAGTCTACTAATTCTACGTATAGTATAGAATCGTACGTTAGAAAGTAGAATGTTCTTGATTCAAAGTATCAATATCGTAGATAAGATTATCTATTGTTTGGTTTCAAGTAGATAAACTTACCGTTTAAAATGCATGATTGTCAATGAGTTTATCTCACTAATGGAGGTATGAGCATGTTAGATAAATGACTTTGTCTTAAATAAACATATGTTGTATTGATTTTCTCAAAAAGTAAGATGGAACGATTTTCGAAAAAGAAGATTTTAACGCTTGATTTGAAGTATTCATATTTTGATCTTTTCAAGCATGCTTAGCAATATTGAGTTGGATGATCTTGCTAGTTTAGTTTCAAGATTACAATGAATGATTTATGTTTATAAAAAGTCCTACCGCAGAGTCTTTGCATGTGACGAGACATGAGAATCGAGAAAGTAGAAACATGACACCTAGGGTGTGGTTAACAAGAGAAATGTTTTTCGATGAAGGAAATATTTTGAAACTACATAATGACCGATTTTGGGTGGTATTATGTGAGTTGTGTGCGTGTGCAAAAGTAAGATTTGTGAAAAACCCAATGAGAACCTGGAGCGGCAGAATCATTGTGGGGATACTCGGGAACCCGGAGCGGCGGAACCGAGGGTTTAGATTTCGAAAACCCCAAATGGGAACCCGGAGCGGCGGAACCGAGGGTTTTGAATTGCGTGCATTCCCATGGAAACCCGGAGCGGCGGAACCATGGTGAGGTATGGCTTGGTTATCCGCGGTACGGAGCCAATGCAAATTGTGTGCCAATGGGAACCCGGTGCGGCGGAACCATTGTGAGGATACTCGGGAACCCGGAACGGCGGAACCGAGGTTGGGTGTGTTAAAAACGGATTTTGAAAATGTTGATTTGGTTATGAAAAGTGAAAATGGAGACACAGTCTACGATGAGTCGCGTAGGAGAAACACAGAAAAACATGGACACCAACGATACTAGAATAGTGAATATGGATGTGCTATCGTTAATCGGTTTCGTTAAACCTACTTGTACTCTGTTGATTTTATGATCTATTGTTTGTAAGTTAAGGGTTAGTGGGTTGGATATTCTATTGAGCTTTTGTAAGCTCACGGTGTTACCTTTGGTGACTCTAACATATTATATCGGTGGCGACGCTGGTATAATGTGTCAGACCTTGTAGATTATCAAGATGAACAGTACACCTTGGAGGCTTTTGGAGCTGAGGAGCTGGTTAGGATGGAAGAGCAGGTGGAGTTGTAGATAGGAACCTTAGTCTACCCTCCTTTTGTTGAATAAGATTACTCTTTTGAGAATATTCTGTAATATTGAGCCAGACTCCATTTATTTTGAAATGAAATTGTCCCTTTAACGTACCCAAAATTGGGGGCGTTACAGGTAGATAACCTCAATTCTGAAATAAAGAGAAAAGCTGGGTCTTTTCTTTTTCTAGAGATATAGACTATCAACCTACACCACCACGGTTTTATTTTCAGTTTATCAAAGTTACAATAGAATAAGGCCGTTAAAGCCCACGAATTGTAGACAGAGCCAATCATTAGTTCCCACCCATGGGTCGAATGGTATTCGGTACATAAATCAATTAAGAAAAGAATAGAAAAAGCTTTTATTGTATCGCTTAAGTTATATAGGAATTCGTGAGTCCAAGAGTTAAGAATAACAAGTTCTTCATTACGTAGAATAGAATAGCCACTTAGAATATATATATACGGAACGATTCAAGAGACACCCAAAAAACACTCCAAATCTCAATCCCATAGTTTCCGATCAAATTTTTATGATCCGAACTGTTCAATGTGTGCACAATGTGATTTTAAGGGTGCCCCCGAGAAATTAGCAAAGAAAATGACCGAGAAAGAATTGATTTGAACAGTTTTTATTTGAACCGTTCAATAAAAAACTATTTGAAACTGTTCGGATCAAGTCCTTCCCGGTCATTTTTTTTGCCGGTTTCTCGCGGGTACACTTAAAATCACGTTCTGATCATATTGAGTGGGTTGGATCATAAAAATTTGATCGGAAACTATGAGGTGTTTTTTTATGTGTTTTTTTGGGTGTTCTCGAAACTGTCCCGATATATATATATATATATATATATATAACTCCTGCTAGGATTCTTTTGTTATATATGAAAGAAAGAAAAAGAAAATTCTACCTTTTTGTAGTATAAAGCTATGAAACACAAACAAAATTAGGAGTAGACATCTCTGTATCGAACACGTTGAAAACACTTGTATGCTAGCGACACACGGAAGTAGGTATGTTTGATAATTTTTGTGTTTTTATGGTAGAATACGCCGGAGACACGCATAAAGACACATTAAGGTGAATTTTGTAAATTTAAATTTTTTTTTGTCGAGAGTTGATATAAAAAACTTCAATTGTATTGAAAGAAAAGTGTAATATTAAATATAAATATGCGTGTACGTAGACATACGTCATCCGTTGATAACACGTTTGAAAAGTTACCTAACCTAAAGAGTTTATAACATGGATAGCCTGCATCCTTTTTTTTTTTATTTTTAGAATTGTTGTATTTCATGTTTGCTTTCATGCTACATGTATTTTGACCTTAGGCTCCGTTCCAGAACACCTTCTTAAAAAATAAGTACTTATTTTATATTTTCAAACTCAAAAATAGTGTAAATAAAAAATAATTTTTAAATTTTTTTTGCACCGTATAAAAGATCTCATCGAGATATTTCAAATAAGATCCATATTGCATATTTTTAAATTTTAATAAACTCATTATTTTTTAGCTTGAAATTGTCTTCTTAAAAAATAAAGACTTATTCTACGTTCCGGAACGGGGCCTTAGTCTCATCATCTTGAAAATGCCCTACACTTGCACTTCCAATCCTCGTGCTGAGATAGTCTTCTTAATCTTCACTCGTACGAATTTTATTAGATTGTGATGTTTTTTAAAGACGTTTTCACACTTACACTCGCACTCCCGTACGCCAATTATACGACCTTGAGTCTCTGTTAGGTCCCGTTCCAGAACACCTTCTTAAAAAATAAATACTTATTTCATATTTTCAAATTAAAAAATAATGTAAATGAAAAATAATTTTTTAATTTTTTTTGCATCGTATTAAGGATCTCAATAAGATCTATCAAACAAGATCCATATTGATAGAAAAATAATTTGCGTAAACACATAATTTTTGAGCTTAAAATTATTTTCTTAAAAAATAAGTACTTATTTTCCTTTCCGGAACGGAGCCTAACTAGTTCCTCCCCATCATCACTGTCTCTATTTGTAGCCTCCGCAGTCGGGCTCTGACACATTCCTCATCGGGATGGCTGGGGCTGGGCTCCTGGATGGGCCAGACTGCAAAACTATGTCCGACCTTTTCTTTTTTTCTCATTTTTTCCTGTAAAAATATGGGAAAACTATTTATTAATGTTTTTTTGAAAGGGCAAAAAATGCATAGATGAGAAAAGAGGATGGCGAATGTAAAAAAAAAAATTTATTAATAAGCACGTTTAAAAGAAGACTAAGAGAGATTTGGCCCATTCAGTTGCAAGGAAAGGGTATGAATATCTGACATTCTTGCATTTTTTTAGATTGGGGTTTCCTGTAGTGTACAACCGCACTATAAAATTGTAGTGCAGTTGATTCGGTCGTTTATTTTGACATGGACGACTCTGATTTTAATCTGAGCTCTTATTAATCTGAACCGTCCATTGTTCGAATTAAAATTCGAATTGTCCATTGTCAAAATGGATCGGTCACTCTACAGCCTGTAGAGCGGGCTGCCCTACATAATCCCCGAATCCCATTTTTTGGGTGTTCAGTTAGTAAGAAGATTTTGCAAGAATATATGACTTCATAGTGCAAAAGGCACAAGATTTTGCAGGAATTTTGTTTTTTTGTTACAATTAAACTGTTGCCTCTTTTTTAAAAATTTCCTTACAAATTTCTCTTATCAAATGAACTCATGTAGAAAATGATTTTCCTTTTGCTGTACTCCACTTTACTACTAAAAATTTAGTATCACGAAAAAAACAATGGACATTAGTATAAAAAAAGGGAGCTGATAATGTCAAAACCACTTTTGTTTCTGCCAAAACTCTTTTTGTTCATGCCAAAACTTATTCATTGCATGACTTAATTGCCCTCTACTACACGATTTACTTTACGAAAATACCCTTTCAAATTCAGAGGATTATTATGGGATTTTAAGGGGTATTTTTGTAAAGTAAGTGGTATAGTGTAGGGTAATTAAGTTATGCAATGAATGAGTTTTGGCAGGAACAAAAAAAAGTTTTGACAGGAACAAAAATAGTTTTGGTATTATCATTTCCCTGAAAAAAACAATTCAGATTTTATGTAGCCCTAGATTAAGGAATATTTCAGATTTAGCCCTCGAGAAATTTCTTCTCCCAAACTATAGCCCTCCTTCCAACCCGCTAAAACCCTTCTTCATCGGCAAACGCAAAGTGCACTGGTCTAGCCACAACCGTCTCTCGCCGAATATCGAACAAGGCTAGACGTCACTTCACTCTTCTCCTTCTTCTCTGATTCGAGTATTTAGCATCCGTAACCCTACTTTTACAAGTGGGTTTTGCCAATACCTCTGCCGTTTTCAGTGCCAGTATATCACAGAACCTTAGGATTTGTATGTTTGCTCAAAATAATTTCAGAGCATCCCGTGATGTTTTTGCTTGTTCGTCTTTGAATGCGTAGATTTAGATATGAAGATTGCAGTGGAAGGGTGTATGCATGGAGATTTGGACAACGTGTACGCGACGCTTTTGCATTTGCAGGAAGTAGAGAAGACCAAAATCGACCTCCTCATTTGCTGTGGTGACTTCCAGGTATACCGCACAGAATGAATACAATTTCTGCAGTTGATTTCTCTGTTAAAATGCAGTATCTCGACTATTTATTTGCTCCACCCCCAATCGTGTGTTCCTAGTTCTTGCTGTTCTATTCATACTATCAGGGCGGCTCAACTCCAGGATTTTAGTTCAGTGATGACAAACATATAGCTCATTTTTGGGATACAAAACTCTACATAAAAATAAGTCTTTTATTTTAGTTAAAAATTTATTGGGCCTGGTTTACTCTTAAATTTAAGTGAATTTTATTCATTTTGACTTCGTATTAATGATACAGTGCAGACACTAAAGAAAAATCAGATTACATATGAAAAATAACAAAATTTTAGTACATTTTCAAAACCCAGGGGGTTCACTGAACTCCCTCAATCAATGTTAGAACCACCCATGCATACTATTTTGATCTGTAAATGTAATTGGCGTTTTCCGGGTTTGTCAAATCATTTTGTCTTCTTGTAATTGGGTTTGGGTGGTAGTTTAATTTTGATCAAGTTTAGAATCTCCACCCGGTGTCTGAAGATGTGCCGATCAAGCTTATGCAATGCTTGAAGTGCTTGGATTACGAATCGGAAAGGTATACATGCATACACTTCATTTTGCGTTTAGTCTAAACTTCAAGTGAAGTTTGTGTCTAGCTTTTAATTTAATCATATTGTTTAAGAAAGCTTAGGCATTTATTTACTTGGTATTTTTGAGTTTTAAAATGCAAGATATTGTAATGAAAGAGAAAAGAATTTTTCTTTCTTAAGCCTTGAGTTTGAGGTTTTGGAACCAGAAGTAGCGTTTCCTAAGTGCTCCCAGCACTTTCTGGCGCTTTGTCTCTTAAAGCTTTCATGTGAATTTTTCTAAGGCATGGGTGTTGTGTGTCTGTCCAGAGAGTTGGGTTTCCTTAGAGCCTTAGCGCTTTGCAGCGCTTCTGAAGACAGGCTGTGAGAAAAGGAGAAGCACCTCCGTGGCGCCTCAGCGCTTCTCCAACCCTTTAAAAAGGAGAAGCGCCTCCGTAGCGCCTCAGCGCTTCTCCAGAGCTATTCAATCCTCCGTGGCGCCTTGACTCTTCTCCAGTGCGTTTAAATGCTTGTGTGGCGCCCCGGCGCTTTTCTGGCGCTTCTCCTTTTTAGCCTTCATGTCTCTCTCTCATTGGTCCATTGTAGGGTTCCTGTTTATACCCTATTTAAACACATTTTTCACCCATTTAGGGTAGGCTTTTCCATCAGCCCACTTCCAGAGATAGAAAACCCTTTTACTCTAATTTGCTCTGTGTTTTCATGCATTAGAATGATCTAAACCTTGTGTTTGATCATTGTACTTGTCAATCTAGTGTTATTCTCTAATACTCCATGAATACACTCTAGATTGATTCTTTTACTAAAAATCTTCATCATAATCATTTGCATTCAATGGTGCCTTCCTATCTACTTGGCCGGATGATGCCGGAGCCGTTCTAGAGCGGAGATCGAGATGATATTTCTCGAGGATTCCATGGAATCAAGAAGGGGCACGGGGTGCTAGGCAAGAAGTGGAGTTAGGTGTGATTTGGGACAGAAGTCGGTAATTCCTAACTTGTAGTCTTTTTGCTTAACCTTTTGATTTATGGAAATTTGAGTAGATTAGGCCGTGGTTTTATGCTTATGGTGCGTTGACCCTAAGTAGTTTCCACGTATATCTCGGTGTTTGCGTTCTTAGTTTTATCGCTCTTTACTTATATTGATGAATTGAATTGCATGTCATGGAGTTTGGATAGTTGTTTGAGTTATTGGTTGATTTAAATTTAAATTGGTTGTCCCATTCACCCCCCCCTCTGGGACTTCATAGTGCTTTAGATTATTTCAGATCATTCCAATAGCTTATTTTGTTGTGCCTGTTTAATTCAAATTAATGAGCTTTTGGCAACTCAAATTCATGTAATTGTGGTTTTGGCAACTCAAATGACTTTTCTTTTTGGTCTATTTTATGTTTTTTACTCCTTTCCCTATTGGTTTGAAACTTGAATTCCTCTTGGAGAACAGGCTGTTAGGAATGAGAAGGATTTGGAAAGCTTAAACGTGAAGCCTAAATTTCGTAGCATGAACTCTTTCTGGAAGTACTACTTAGGGGAAAAAGTAGCTCCGTTTCCTACCATATTCATAGGCGGCAATCACGAAGCATCGAATTACCTGTGGGAACTGTATGTAGACTTTTATTCATTGATTTTTTCCTTGTAGATTTCTTTTCATGAGATGATACGTGGGCTGTGGCCAAAACCGGATAATTGTCGCTTGAGGAAGTCTTTAGAAGGTTGAACTCTTTGTTAGACTTGCTTCTGTCATGCACAATATGTATTACAGAACTTGAACTGATGTGCCTACTTAATTTCCATAGTCTTTTTGGCCGTTAACTGTTGAAATTACTAGTCGATTGCATTGGCGGTAGTTTGTACATCAGCTATTATCAGTTAATTATGATTGCTAATACCATTTTACTTAGTATTTTATTGAATACAACGGTATTTCTTGTGGTCTAAACTTTACATCCTTGGCATTTTGTGTTTCTCTAACTTGAAAATGTTCCACCTTTTCGAAGTCCTCTTTGTTTTGTTTTCTCATTGGAAATACATAACTTCTGTATGGTGCATAATCTAATCTTGATGACCAACTTGGGCTGGTTAGACCTTAAAATAAGTAAATGGAAATTATGGAATGGTGTAAAGCTAACCATGGATGTATGTTGTTTTTGTAGATACTATGGAGGATGGACAGCGCCTGATATATACTTCTTGGGTTTTGCTGGAGTGGTCAAGTTTGGCAACATTCGTATTGGAGGACTATCTGGGATTTATAAAGCACACGATTATCATTTAGGTTGGTTAACTTCTATGGACTTCAATAAGGCTATGTAGTCATGCTGTCCTGTTCTACATCACATGTTGTGTCGTGGCTTTCCTCTGAGCGTTTGAGAGCATTGATTTGTTGTAACTTGGTGTAAATTGGCCCTAGGTACTAAAGAGAAATAAGAAAATATGTGTTTTATGAGCAGGACATCACGAGAGGGTGCCTTATAACGAGAAGGATATCCGGTCTATATATCATGTACGTGAGTATGATGTCCACAAGCTCATGCAAGTTGAGGAACCAATTGATATATTCCTTTCACATGACTGGCCTATTGGTATCACTGACCACGGAGATTGGAAGACGCTTGTTCGACATAAACCGTTTTTCAACCAAGAGGTAATCTAGTGTTCTAACATCTGCATTAATTGGTGAAAGCTTGTATACGTTAATGCAACATCCCCACATTTTTTGAAGTATTTGCCCTAAGAAGGTTTGGGTTGTTTTGTACTATTTTGCTTTGCTTTCAGTTACCTGCATGTGAATGTTTTTCTACTTCTGTAAGGTTTGGAGGTTTGGTGGACTTGTGATAGCTGATAGGACTTATTTCCGCACTTTATGTTTTCGGAGCTGAACATATCAATTTTTTGTTTAGTTTTTCCTGACTAGGCAAATGTCTGACCTTTTCGGTTTATTTTATCTGAGCTATAACTTTACACAAGAAGCATTGAGAAATGGCTTGGTTGTAAATTGAATAATAAAAAGTAGAGAACCTGTATACTAGCGGTTGGAGTTTGTCCCACATTGGTTAATTATTTCCTCCAAAATTAGTATATGAGCCTGGGCCGCTCTCTACTCATTTCCAATTGGTTTTGAGTTGGATGCTTTAACATGGCATCAGAGCTAGGGTTTTAGAGAATTTGGTCCCCCTTGTTTGTGCCATAAGTGCACCATTGTTTGTTGTGATACATGTGTTATGGATCGTTTGTTTACCGCTCCACAAGCGAGTTAGGGTCGCACGTGTGGGGTAGTGTTCATTGGTTAATTTTCTCCAAAACTAGTATATGAGCCTGAGCCGCCTCTCCACTCATTGCCAATTGATTTTGAATGGATGCTGTTACAACTTGTCCCAAGTCAGTTAATAATCACCTCCATAACTTGTATATGTGCCTGGGCGGCCTCTCCACTCGTTGCTAATTGGTATTGAGTTGGATCTTTAACATGGTATTGGAGCTAGGCTTTTGGAGGCTTTTGGACAAGACTCTATGTTGTTGGTGGTTGATTCCCCCTTTGTTTGTCGTTGATGGTTGTCCTATGTATTGAATTGTTTGTTTACCTCACCATGTGTGAGTCTTGGGGTCAGTGGGTCACACAAGTGGGGGAGTGTTATAGCTTGTCCCACATCGGTTAATAATCACCTCCATAATTGGTATATGAGCCTGGGCGGCCTCTCCACTCATTGCCAATTGGTATTGAGTTGGATGCTTTAACATATGGTTTAACAGTAGCATTGGAGTGTGTGCAGAGAACTAGGCTTTTTTGATTTGTCTGTTAGAATTACATATTGCCTCTAACTACCGTAGAGATCTCGTGACCTACTCTTTTTTTGTTCCCAGGCCTATGAATAGCCGGAGTTTTCTTTTCTAAGCATCTTGCATGATATTGATGCTGTTAATGTCGACCGGAAGATTTCTATTTGCATGACCACTAATAATGCATACTTATTCAGATACAGGAGAGAACCCTGGGAAGTAAACCTGCTGCAGAATTGCTAGAAAAATTGAAACCACCTTATTGGTTTTCAGCACATCTACACTGCAAATTTGCTGCTTTAGTTCAACATGGAGAGGGAGGCGCGGTGACAAAATTTCTTGCACTTGATAAGTGCCTCCCAGGACGCAAATTTTTGCAGGTATTGTCTGGTATTCTTGCTTGTTGTCTTCATGTCCTTTATGTAGTAATTCCCTGAATCTCATGTCAGTTGTGGGTTTAACTGAGGTTCAGATTTTTGAAATTGAATCCGAGCCAGGACCTTTTGAGATCCAGTATGATGAAGAATGGCTTGCAATAACGAGGAAGTTTAACTCTATCCTTCCTCTAACCACTAGAAGATCAAATTTTGGGTATGTATCGTTGGCATGTCAGTGTTTGACTTTCTGTTTCAGTTACTGCTATGTTATCTCTTTTCCCTTTTGTTGCAGGAGTTTACAGCTTGACATGCAAGAATGTCGCCAATGGGTTAGCCATAAGCTACAGACAAGAGGGGCTAAACCTTTTGAGTTTGTGCAGACAGTTCCGTGCCACAATCCCTCTGGTTCTGTTTCAAATGTTTCTTCTATGGGTAATGCTCTGAGTTGCTTCTATCATGCTTTCGTTTGTCTTAGTGATGATAAGCTACATGTCAATATTCCCCCTTAATATTGTACTTGGGGGCATACTTAATAAGCTTTTGAATCGATGGAAGTATCAATGTAGACAAACAAATGAACTATTGTGTTTGGTTGGAAAAATTGGGACCATAATTCTTCTCTAACTGAACGTGATTGGTCTTCCATCGTGGTTATTTTAAACCTCCTTGTTGTTTTTGTATTCATTCATTTAGATTACTGAATCTCAAGAGTCAAGACAAACAAAATACATATATAAAATGAGGCTTCTTGAGATAGAGCTGGAGCAGCTACCCTTGGCATATAATGGAGGGATAAACTCTGGAGATGGTTACGATCTCAAAAGTAGATATGGTAATACAAGTATGGCAATAGATAGTCAAAACTCCCTCGACTTGACTCAAAAAGTTTAAGTTTTCGAATTTCATAATCATGGGGAATGTGCTGCAAAAAATAACAGGTGTCAAGGTTGGGCAGTGAGACAATGGGGGATAAGCTTCATCGTCAAGAGGGGCAACAGCCTGCCATCCTTTCGACGTTATTGTTAAAAGATAAATGGATGTAGAAGTGGCTTGTCGGAAACCCATAATCTCATTCCACATCCTATTGTATTTAGGACTGTTGGCACCCCCTTTTTTTCAACCTGCATTGAGAAAAATAGAGGGGATGGGAGTGGAGAGAGAAATAGAAAAAGATGTTTTAGTGTTCTAGCTAAGCTTCAGGCACTGCACCACCAGCATCAGATTTGGGGCTACTGAAATTTCAGTGCTTGATGTAGCACTCAGTTGTTTCTTCAGGTGCTGCCTCAATGTTTTCTGGACTTGTGCTTAAGTCTCGAACCTTGCTTCAGGGCTGTTGTTGAATGTTTTCTAGAACTCAATGTGCGAAGCAACTCTTGATATGTGCTACTTCAAGTTAAAATAGCAGTGCTTGAGTGCTGCATTCCTGTCAAGTATCACAGCACTTATGCCTATGTATAAAGTAAGATCCAAATGTCATTTTGAGGCTAGCCAACGAAATTTTCGCTAACATTATGGGTAATAAGTTGACAATTGTTTTGTCGTCGAGCTTCTGCAATTGAGGTGCATGGTTATCAGCTTCGGTTATTCGTTGTTTGAACTCATATCTAGTTACTATTATTGTAGCTTATGAAACAATGTATTTGCCATTTTAGTTTTGTTTTAGTTTTGTTTTCCAATTATTACCCTACTTCTTTCTCCAATCATTACCTTATTTTTTCAATTATTACTTTCACATCTCTCTCTATCTCTCTCCAATCATTACCCCTATCTTCAATCATTACTCTATTTCTCTCTCCACCCACTACCAAAACTAAACTAAACTAAACTCTCAACCAAACACAACCGTTGTTATTCAGGGGTAGACAATTTTATCTTCTAACTCATTTTCCTATTTTGCAGGATATTTTAGAAACCCTCAAACAGAAGCTTTCTTACAGTTTCTAGAACTTCCTTATCTTCTTGATAACACATCGGAATCAAGGGAGCAAACCAATAGTCAGGCTTCCTTTATTTCTAGAGGTATTTTATTTTATTTTTATATAATTCTTGTACTGCAATTGATGAACTCAACCAAGCATTATACTTTTTGAAGGAAGGTCTTTAAGTTTTAAGTCTTTCTAATGCTTAATAATCAGCACCTTTGCTACAGACCTTGCTATATTACTACACTGTGCACTACATGGTTGGAAATTTGGGGAGTATTCTGCTCAGCCCATTTGAGCCCAAAGTTGAATTTCATTGCTGACCTAATTGATCGATTTGAAAATTAGCTTATTCGATAAACAAGGCTTTGTCAACTTCTCATGTGCCATAGGCCAAACAATGCCCTGCATTGTGTGGTCTTTTGTTGACAAGTTTTGTGAGGTCCCATGGTCAGACTTACACGTGTGCCTGTTGACGTAGGTGAATGCATGAACCTTCCTAGAACTTGGCTTTTGTTGGTTGTAAATCAAGGATGTGGATTGGAGACTCATTGTTATTGTTTAGTAACTAAGCATGTGGAGGCTTGTATTTTGTTATGAGGTGGCAAGCTTGTACTTCTGTAAGGCTGGAAATTTTTACTTCCATATGCGTAGTTATACAATATTAGTACGAAACCAGAGTCTTTGTTAGTATGACATGAGATTTCATATTCTAGACAATCTTGGAAGTTCTCTTTGAAACTCTCATTTGGAGTTTGTTGTACCATCTTACTCCACTTTCTCCTCCTTACACAAATGCCAATTACCTTGGTATTGGTGCAGGTGTTTCCTTTGATCATGACAGCGATGTGGACGAAATAGAACTTTCTGAAGTTGATGATGCAGATGAGTAGGAGGAAATCATGTAGAGCATTGGGGTAAACATTTTCCAGCTCTGCCACCCAGTTAATGTTGGGTTGAACTCTTCATCATGTTTCAGAGCTTGAAATGAACTGATCATAGTGTATAAACGATGTTAACTAGTTAACGCGGTGACATGATTCCTTGTGATATTCATGTTTCCACCTGGGTTACAAAGTTGAGCTATCTTTTTACATAGCACGTAGCACCAGTTACTTTTTTAATTTTGTTTTGCCATTCGTTAATCCTAATCTACTACTCTATCCTAGGGGATTTGGGGAGGGGGATGGGTGCTTACGGGAATTCTGCCTATGTGCATAGGAGTATCACCAGTTACTTGGGGAGAAACAATATGGAAAGCTAGTTTGCCTCTGTTTGGTTGTGTTTAGGTCCTTACTTAGCTCCTTTCTTTTCCAATTTTTTTTTTTTTAATCTTTTGTACGCACCTCAGTACATACTTCAACATGTGTAATAGAGCACTAATCCACTCTCCACACTACTAAAAACAGACAAATCTACATACAAAATTCAATCTCACTTTTATTTTGTCATATAATGTACCCATCAATAACAAAACATATAGCTACTCTTTTAGACATCACCTTAATTCTGAGTGGTAACATTTTTAGTATAATGATCATTGGTCGAATATAATGGTTATGTCATCGATGACATCCTGTTGGCTTAAGCGATAAATTTAAGAAAATCCAGCGCGATAACATTATTATAATAACCATATTCCATGCCATCTAAATAAGAAAATGACTCCAACAAGTAAACATACAAGCTTAAAGGGGGAAAACTTTTATCTTCAACTTGACCTGTGTGGCAGACCTCCCTCCACCGTTTGAGAGGGAGGAAAGTGAGGTGGTTAAGGTGGAAATGGACGATGAGGCGGTTTAGGTGGAAAAGGAAAGGGAGGACGAGGTGGTTTAGGAGGAAATGGAAAAGGAGGACGAGGGGGTTTAGGCGGTTTAGGTGGAAAAGGAAAGGGAGGACGAGGTGGTTTAGGAGGAAATGGAAAAGGAGGACGAGGTGGTTTAGGAGGAAAAGGAAAAGGAGGACGAGGGGGTTTAGGCGGAAATGGAAAAGGAGGACGAGGGGGTTTAGGCGGAAATGGAAAAGGAGGTTTAGGAGGAAACGGCGGTTTCGGTGGAAAAGGAGGAAGAGGCGGTTTAGGTGGAAATGGGACAGGAGGCACGGGCCCTGCGTATCCACACATGCCGTAGAAGCAAAATCCCGGAAAGGGGCATTTGTGCTCGCACTTTCCACAATGAAAAGGGTCAACATTGGTGTTGATACAGGACCCGCGGCAACATTGCCAAGCGAATGGGCATCGAGTTCCACATAGTCCACAGTTATTTACGTCAGAGCTGACCTCAATGCATTGATTCTTGCAACACATTCTCCTCACTCTAGGCGGATCTTCTCCCTCCTTACAAATCCATGGCCTCTTCGAGCACCCGGGTTCCCTCTGGTCCACCACCACCTTCCTGAGCCACGGCGAAATTGGTGAGCCACTTGTGCCATTTTGGTGCACCCTTGGGTACACTGATTTGGCTTCTACTATCACAACAACGTGTAGCACTAGAATTATAATGCCAAATAGGGCTTTTGCCACAAGCATGGTTTTTATGTAAGGACTAACACCAAGTTGTGGTTTGTATATATATGGGTGAGGAGGAAGTTTTTATTTGTGCTTTTTAGTGTGGAGAAGGCTTTAGGGGATCATGTTTTTCTTACAAGGGGAGGGGTGGAGGGCATGGTGTGTGGAGTAATCACAATTTACGTGATGTGAAGGAGAGTTTTTTCAATGTTAAGAGGAGTTTTTACTTTTCACTCATCTAAAGCAAATTGTTAAGGGAATTAGATGATTTTTCATCCATTATACTAATCTATCTAGAGATCTGGGCGTCTGGGTTTTTGGGTGTTGGAACACTACGTGACGGTGTCCCGAGACCGCTGAATGAATAATTACTCGGACTCATGGGTCTAACATGCGGACAGTCTATTATTATGAAATAATAAGGGAATTACACACCCAATCCATGAAAGACTAGTGATCCAGGGCTCTAGCCCATGCAGTCGTGGAGGGGGACTTAGTTCTTGTAGAAGAGGTCTTGGGTTCGAGTTGATGACACCAATGCAAAACAATTGGCATGTTATTGCGACTCACTACTACCACGCTGACGCTATTATTGTGGCAAAAAAGAGTCCATGAAGATTAGCAAAACGAGGACGTCACACTGCATGGGAACAATGACTACTCTTTACACTTAGGCCCCGTTCCGGAAACAGAAATAAGTACTTATTTTTTAAGAAAGCAATTTCAAGCTTAAAAATCATGTATTTACGTAAATAATTTTCCCATCAATATGAATCTTGTTTGATAGATCTCATTGAGATATTTTATACGGTGAAAAAAAAATTAAAAAATTATTTTTCATTTATATTATTTTTGAGTTTGAAAATGTGAAATAAGTACTTATTTTTTAAGAAGGTGTTCTGGAACGGAACCTTACCCAAACATTATAAGTGGCTTTGTATATTTTTTTTTTTGATCAGAAAACTAAAATCTTTCCACTGGTTCAAACGGATTGAAATTTGGAACACTTAATTTTTTAACCATATTTTTTAATATATAAACGGTATAAAGAGGTTGAAAAATTAAGTGTTTCAAATTTCAATCCGTTTGAATCGGTGGAAAGATTTTAGTTTTTTGATCATTTTATCCTAAATGGTCATAATTAAATTTTGACTTTATGGCTTTCGTTGATTAGCCCTAAGAGATATTTGATTCTACGACTTTCTTAGGATTAGTCAACAAGAGTCCTAGAGTCAAAATTTAATTATGACCATTTAGGATAAAATGATTAGAAAACTAAAATCTTTTTCTCGGTTCAAACAGATTGAAATTTGGAACACTTATGTATTTATAAGGGCATGACCTGTCATTAATAAGGTCATGTACTGCTCACATGACCTTCTTCCGTTAAATTCATAACGGCTCACTAACGGACGGTGCTTAAGTGTCACGCGATAAACGATGAAGGGGGTTAAGTGTCCGAGTTAAACGATGAAGGGGGCAACTCGTTACCGAGGTATAATTGGAGGGGGCTTACTGTAATTTTTTCTTTTTTTAATCATATTTTTTATTATATAAACAGTCCGGAATGATTCCGTTTTGGGGCTAGCTGTGCCTAGAGAGGAGGATAATTTAGTAACTTTGCCCTAATGGAGACAGAGAGGAGCGCCTCCGGAGAAAATTGGAGCGCGAAAATCATCCTCCTTTCATAAAAACTGGCAAGCGCTTGCGTTTTATCTTAAAATCATCCTCCTTCCAATTTTCAATCTGTTTGAACCGGTGCAAATATCTTATTTTTCTGATCATTTTATCTTAAATGGTTATAATGGATTTTTACACCGTTTATATATTAAAAAATATTGTTAAAAAATTAAGTGTTCAAATTTTCAATCTGTTTGAACCGGTACCAAGATCTTATTTTTCTGATCATTTTATCTTAATGATCATAAAGGATTTTTGGCTCCAAGGCCTTTCAATGAGCACCCTAAGAGAGTCCTAAAACTAAATAAGAAACCTTAGGGTGTTCGTTGAAAGGCCTTTGAGCCAAAAATTCATTACGACAATCTACAATAAAATAATAAAAAAATAAGATTTTCGTACCAGTTCAACCGGATTGATAATTCGAGCACTTATTTTTTTAATCATATTTTTTAATATATAAACAGTTTGGAATGATGCCGTTTTGGGGCTAGCTGTGCCTGGAGAGGAGGATAATTCAGTAACTTTGCCCTAATGGAGACATAGAGGAGCGCCTCTGGAGAAAATTGGAGAGTGAAAATCATCCTCCTTCCATAAAAATTGGCAAGCGCTTGCGTTTTATCTTAAAATCATCCTCCTTGCAATTTTCAATCTGTTTGAACCGGTGCAAAAATCTTATTTTTCTGATCATTTTATTTTAAATGATTATAATAGATTTTTACAATGTTTATATATGAAAAAATATATTTAAAAAATTCAGTGTTTCAATTTTCAATCTGTTTGAACCGATGTCAAGATCTTAGTTTTCTTATCATTTTATCTTAAATGGTCATAAAGAATTTTTGGCTTTAAGGCTTTTCAATGGGCACCCTAAGAGAGCACTGAAACTAAAATCAATTTTTTCGTTAGTTTCATTAACGGTGTTAACAATTTTACCAATTTGGAACATAAACAAACTACATGGTTTATTTGGTTGCAATTGAAACTGGAGGGACGAAATTGAGACAACCGTAAAACTAGAGATACGACTATGAAAATTTGCCCAATCTTTGTACTAGAGCCTTCCATGGAGTAGTATAAATAGGGATTGGGTTTTAGCCATTTTGTACCAAGCTAAAAAAAATAGTTTGAGTTCAAGTGTAATACAAATACTTTATGCGATACGTATTTCGATACAATCTATACGATTGAAAAACAAAATACGTATCCCGATTTGAAAACACTGGTGAAAAACGAAATACGTATCGCATAGAGATTATTTTCGTACCTGCCTAGTGTCTAGTTTGGATATAGTCTATCTAGAGATTATTAATTGTACCCTTGCCTTTGTTAAATCAGATTCCGCAAGTTGCTCAACTGGTTATGCAATATCAATTTGAACCCGGCATGTCAACAAGGGACAAATGCAGAACCAATCGGGCACCAAGAAGGAAAACGGTGAACTTTTTTGAGAGAGGATTTCGAAGATTTCTTGCTTACCAACCATTACCGCCTCGAAAGAGGGTAAGTCCGTTTTTCTAAGTAGTTGCTATATATCAATATAGCTTGTTATATGTTCATGCAAGTGAAATTTGGATTTTTTTGGGGGGATTGTCGTATTACCTGGGTTTAAGCAGTGAAAGAAAATGCCGATCAAGAAACATAAGTGAGAGAAAATGTAGGAAAAGAATCAGAAGCAAATAAACAGACATGTATGAAAAGAGCCATTCGTCTGTTTTCTCTTTTTGGTCATTCATGAAGCAATTTTTCTTCCTGAAGAATTTAGGATTTCAACTAGTAATATTAGATGGGATATTTGCCCAAGTTGCCCTGACTGTCTTTAATTTAGGATATCAAAAGCCATACAAGTGAATATCTATTTTCAAAATAAATGTGTTTTGATTGCACAATTAATAGCATTAGTGTATTGTGAGTGCAATTTTGTTCACCCTTCTTAAAAAATGGTGAACATTACCCCCCTCTTTTATTGGTTGAAATGGTGTAGGTCTCATCATTGTAAGGTAATGTTCACCCTCTTAAGTGGATGATGAACAAAACTCAACTCGTGTATTATGATTATTTTAATGATGATCTTATGAAAGCACTTTTTAAGATGAAAAACTACCCATGATGGGCCGCACAATTGTAAGCTGAATCACTGCATAGTGCATACCAGCAATGACCTAGGAAATGTTTGGGATCCAATTATTTGTAAATTGCAAAATTTAAACTTTTGTACTATAAGGAGAATTTGTAACCATGCTTAGAGCATCTCTAGTAGCCTCGCCTCTCCTACTGCACGCGAGGTCAAAGTGGCAACCCAATCCACCCTTTTTCGGTTTCCAACAGACTCGGCAACCCCTCGGCAGTTCCCCCATCGCTTTATCCCCTCGCCACGCCTAGCGAGGTACAAAAGGCCCACTTGCCCTTTCGCTCTGCTGCTCCTTTCTCTCTCTGTAAAAATAGACCGGCAACAAGATTTCCCACTCCTATGAGTCAAATGTCACGCCCTCGATTTTTTTAACATAATAATAATAATAACTTTTAAAGGAAAAACCACTGCGGTATACTTATAATAACCCAAAAGACTTTCTCATATTCATTTGTAGAGTACAATCAAGTTCAAACGATTATAACAATGACACTCTGGCCCCAAAGTTTCAAAGTTTAGACAAGGATAAATTAAATAATTACAATACTTCTAAACCAAGGATTTAAATGAAAACTACAATTTACGTCTTCCCAAAAGAGTTTACAAAAGATATCTGAGTTGTTTCCTTGGTGTCCACTTTCAAAAAAATGAGATGATATGCACGCCAAGTACTCCATGCTAATGCTCTTGAGTTGTACCTGAAAGGATGATAGGTTTGAGCAAAACACATGCCCAGTAGGAAAATCTTTACAAACTTTATATGCAATGAGAAGATTTGAACATAAAAGAATGACATCGGAGACAATGAAAGATAATGCAACTAACACAACGTCATGAAGGGAACTCCGGATTAAAGGGGCATTTCACTTGTCATTAATCAATCTATTAGCCATCTTTTATGAGTTGTTATTGATTAAACTCCGTCTAGCACACTTCTATAATTAATGACTTGCATTCTGGGTCTTAAGGACCCCGTACATTTCCCGTTGATCTCCAATATGAGCTCAAGTAGCTCTTCCACCATTAACATACCGAGTAATGAACTTAAGAGATTTTTCGGGTCTTAGGGCCCCATATACCCACAATACATTTTTGGGTGCTCATGACCCCGTACATCCAATTTACATTCCGGGTTCTCATGACCCCGTACATCCATTCTACATTCCGGGTTCTCATGACCCTGTATATCCGATTCAAGCTCCGGGTACTCGTGACCCCGTACATCCGACCACAACTCATTTCATTGTTTCTCGACATATGTAGTTCTAAGGCTCTGATTGTACGATTATAAATAAAGAGAGAAATTGATATCGAGTAAACGGTCCACATACCAATTCATATTTCCATTTCATTACCAATTTAGTCGTCCCAACTCACTTCTCGTACTACATGACATCAAGGGTCAAATCCTCGTATTTCGTCTTATGGTTTATCCATCATCCTATCCAATCATTCAATCTCATCAACACCTACATTTAGCTTAAGCATGTTCACTCCTTCTATCTTAGCACCTCACATTACCATTAATAGTTAAGCGAACGCACCAATAAGATATTAAGACGATAATTCGTTCCATATAATATTTGTGTTCAATGCGACGAGAACTAACGAATGAGGATGACCAATGGATCATTAGAGTGCGAAAGACTATGTTTGGAAGTGGTTTAGAATAGTTAGAAGTGATTGGAAATCCAAACGGTGAAAAATGAAACAAAACAGCAAATGCTGGAGATAAGCAACAGGTATCGATACCATTTGGTCAAAAATGGTTCCAGACGCAAGGGTATCGATAACATTGACGAATGGTATCGATAATGATCAATTTTTGAGCTTGATAACGTGAAGGTATCGATAACAGAGACCAAGGGTATTGATAACGATTAGTTTTCTGGGCTTTACAATGGGGTGTTATTGATAACAACGAAAATGTTATCGATAACAATGGCCTTCGAGCATGTTTTTAACAGATTCTCATGGGTTTCAACTACAACAACAATCACAACAACCATAGGCACGATGTTATGCACAAAACCAACTCAAGAACATATAAAGAGTGAGAGAAATCCCTACCTCGAGTGTTAAAGCCGAAACCCAAGGATTTCCCAAGCCCTAGAACTCCAAACTTCAAAACCGAGCCAAATACGACACACCGAGCTTCTACCGACGCGATACGAGCTCCAATACGTAATGAGGCGAAGGATTTGAGGTTGATTGATGAGGGGTTGAAGTTGATTTGTTAGGTTTTTGAGTGAGAGCCGAGAGAGGGTGAGAGGTCGGGAGAGAGGAGAAAGTGAGAGGAGTAAAAATACTCCTCTACACACACACCCACACTTTTATACTAGCACACTCATCAATTATACTTACACCCCTCTACTAACAATCTTCCCACATTAACCCCAAATCATACAAACTTAATAAATTTCACATTTTTCTTAATTTCTAACATATATAAATCCTTTAAATAATATCCGAAAAATACGGGTCTTTACATCAAATCCGTTTGCTTCGAGGTACTCCGGCAAGTTTCTCTGTTGGGGTTTTTGATCCTCCGTTGAGTTTGCTTCAACTTTGGCGAGGTCAAATCCTCCTACGAGTTTCTCTGTTTGAGTTTTTGTTCTTCCGATGAGTTCTCCGTTTAGGTTTTTGAAATTTTTTAGTATAAATAAATAAATAAATAAATAAATAAATAAATAAATATATATATATATATATATATATATATATATATATATATATATATATGCGTAAATGTATGATTTTTGTGATTTTGTTGAGGCAAATGGCTAGATTGTTGGGTGTTGCATCTGTTCGGTGGCTAGCCAAGAGAGAAATCCTAACCAAAATAGTTTAAAACTTTGCTTAGGCGGATGAAGATGCACTTAGATGATAGGGTCAATTGCATTAAACCCCCTCAATTATGAAAGATTTTTAACTTAACCTCTCTACTGTTTAAAATTGAACTATTAACTCCCTAAAAGTATTCATCTAATGAAAATAAACTGCTTCCATTAGCAAACATTAGGGTTTTGGACTGAACTTGTTCTGTGAGCAAAATATGACATCATAAATAAGATTTTATGACGAAATTGACTTTTTTCTTCATATAAGTTCAATTTCCCTAAAATAGAAGAGGTCAAAAAGGGAACAAAAGAACCTAACTGTTGGGTTCTGGTGTGGGAAAATCACAGGGCGGTCGCAGAATAGGAGGTGATTGTGATTGGAATTGCTTTCATGCTGTGTGATGATTGGATTTGGTTTTTAATTTGATGGTTCGAGGGAGGTTATGGATGAAGGATAAGGTGAAAAGTAAAGAGTCAATGGCTTGTTTGAATGGAGGATTTGATTTTAGGTGGATATAGAAGGAGGGTGGATATAGAATGAGTGATGATACGTAAGAAGGGTGGGTCCACCTCATAAGAAGTGTGGATTTGTAATCCAGTGTTTGGAATGATTTTTAGAGAATGGGATATAGGAGGTGGATATAAGGTGATACATTGTCAAATGACTGAATTGACCCCACTTTGATTTTTTAATGCTTAAAATTGGTTTATTTCTTATTAATTAGCTTTAAATGATATTTACCATTTATTTTAGGATAAAATAATTTCAGTGAAGAATACAAATGTTTAAACCTTTTTTTTAGAAATTATATATTTTTTCCAAAAAAAAAAATTACAAGTAAGCCATATCATATATTTAGAAAAATGTAATTTTTCAAAAAAAAATTAAAAAACGTAATTGGGAAGTGATGAAAGAATGTGTGTGTATATATATACATACAAATTTAAAAATATACGATAATTGAAAAGTGAATATACCTAATTGAAACTTCAAATATCATTACATATTGGAACTTCAAAACCAACTTGTATAAAAAAAACAAAAACAAAACTCACTTCTTGTTCACCCACGCCCCTACCCAACCATAACCCCAACCTCTACAACCCTTCCTCTTCTCTATCTGCTAGCACTGAAGCCGCCGATCATCACCACTTTGTCTGTTCTTTGTTGATCTCGCTCTACTGACTTTTCTGGCCGTAACCTCTTGCTCCAATCAATCCGGTATCTCTCTCTCTCTCTCTCTCTCTCTCTCTCTCTCTCTCCGCGCGCGCGCGTGTGTGTATGTGTGTGATATTGGGTGTATCGTTGGTGAAGGGAGAGAAAAGGCAAGGGCAGAGTAGTCTTTCAACCGCCCCGCATGTCGTTACAAATGCACCCTGCGGGTGGATTACAAATCCGAAGTCACCTAATCCAGGTCCAAATTCGGGTAGGTTTTTTGCCAGCCAAAGATCGGAGATGAGGAGATGTAATTCGGCTGCGTCGTGTATTCGGAGGGCTAATCCCCCATCCAGACAGGCCGAAAGAGCATCCGCATAAGACTCAGTAAATTTTGGACCAAATTACATCTAAAAAGTCACTTTTCTATTTTAACTACTCACTTTTTTAAGAGTACACTGCATCAGACTCTCTATCCTAACTTTATTTTATAAATTATAGTACTCTTTCTTTATACTTATACTTTTCAATTTAAACGTTATTTTTAATTTTTGTAATTGTTATTTAATGAAGAACACCTGTTCATAAGCAATCTTAAAAAAAATTAAAATGCTCCAATTTTCTTTCCATTTGAAACGGTGCGAAAATTTTATTTTTCTAATCATATTATTCTAAAAAGTCATAATTATTTTTTGTCATTAGGACTATGTAAAGTATAAACTTGATTATGAGAGT
The DNA here is from genome assembly GCF_030253575.1 of Rhododendron vialii. NCBI lineage: Eukaryota > Viridiplantae > Streptophyta > Magnoliopsida > Ericales > Ericaceae > Rhododendron > Rhododendron vialii. The sequence continues at coordinate 9,511,683 of NC_080562.1, read as the reverse complement.
TCTAAAAACAAATATTAATTATGCCCCTTTAGAATAAAATGGTAAAAAAAAAAAATTTCGGACCGATTCAAACGGATAAAAAATTGGAGTGCTGAATTTTTTAACCATATTTTTTAATATATAAATAGTCTAAAAAAATTAAATACTATAATTTTAATTTGTTTGAATCGGTGCGAAGATCTTATTTTTTTGATCATTTTATTCTAAATGATCATAATTAATATTCGTTCTTAGACTCTCATAATCAAATTTCTGCTCCATAGGATCCCATAATCTTTTGAAATAGGAGTACAAAATATTGCATGGTTTGATGAACAATGCCTTGCTGAATGAAAAGAGGCACCGTTGCAAAACTACGACTTTTGCAAAGTAAAAGGAAGAAAGCGTGGCTGACGCATGGAAATTTTGGGGGTTTGACTCTTTATTATAGCATAAAAAGACAAATAGAGAGGGAGATGCGGATGCTTAGTTTTAAACTTTTAGGTGGTTAAGTAAAAACGTAATTCGCCCCAGATGATATCTGCTGTTTTTTTTTGCAATAGTATAATCTGAATCCTAGAAGTTATCAATGGTAATTTTGGATTCTCCGTTCTTTCAATTTATTTTTCAAAAGTCATTTTGGACCGAGGGCTTGTTTGATAACCTAAATTCAGCACTTAATACTGAATTAATTAAGTAATAAGTGATTCAGTAGGTTTGATAACCACATTTCATATTACTTAACAAATTAAGTACCACTTAAAATATAGGCTAAAAAGTTGAAAAAAATTAAGTAGCTTTGAGCTACTTAATTTTGGCTGAATTTTTGTGTACTTACATTCAACCGTCATACCACCACCATAACCACTTCCACCAACACCTCCACCACTCCACCACCACCACCACTACCACCACCTCCACCACAACCACCTCCACTACCACCACTCCTCCTCCACCACATCACCACCACTCCCTCCACTACCACCACCACCACCACATCACCACCACCAACTCCACCACCACCACTTCCTCCACCACCACCACCACCACCACCACCACCACCACATCACCACCACCAACTCCACCACTCCACCACCACCACAACTCCACCACAACTCCACCACAACTACCATCACTACACCACCACCACCACCACCTCCACTACCATCATTACACCACCACACACCACCGCTCCTACCACCACCTCCACCATTCCACCGCCACCACCGCCACTCCACCACCACTTCCATCACTACACCACCACCACCACTCCACCACCACCACTACCAGCACTCCTACTACCTCCACCATTACCAAAAGTATATTGTGACCGTTAGTAAATTAAGATAAAATTGGAACAAAATTAATTCATCATTTTTTTAATTCAGTACTTAATATATTTATCAAACAGTTTTTCAGCTTAAAAATTTCAGCATTCAGTTTTCAGTACTTAATTTTTCAGCTTTCAGTTTCAGTTTTCAGTTTTATCAAACAGCCCCTTAGTTTATAACTTCTACTTAAAACTATAGTAAAAGATAACCATCAATTTTAAAAAATATAAGGCCTCCAAACGGGCCCTAAGTTTAACCTAGATTCGGGTTTCATTTTTTCTTCACTTTTTGTACTTTTTGGGAGAATTTTTGAGGGACCCATCGTCCTTTTTAGAGTTTGGAAAAATTTTATACTCCAAATTTGCTTTTGGTCCTCCATTTTTAGAGGACCAAATTTACTTTTGGAGGACCAAACTCTAAAAAGAATGGTGGGTCCCTCAAAAATTCTCCTAAAAAGTACAAAAAGTGAAGAAAAAAGGGAATAAATTACAAAAATTTCCCCTCAATGTGTCCCATTCATCTTCTATTTTGGAGAACTAGAGATGGATCGGAGATGCCCAGGCATCTCCAACCCATGTTCTATTCCTTCATTTGAGAGTATGAAACTCCTCCAATCCATCATCTCAAGCCTCCTCTATTTGAGAGGATGAGATTTTGATCCTCCATATTTAAAGGATGAGAGAAAATATGGAAGATCTCCTCTGAAATCACTTTATAAATAAATAGAGGATTTGTGATTGGAGTAAATAAGAATAATAATTTTCTCTAAAATCGCTTTATGAATAAAATAAAATATTTTGATACTCTCAAATAGAGTATTGGATTGGAGATGCTCTTACGGGCTCGAGTCGCTCGATCGACTCTCAACCCTTTTTTCTCTTCGCTCACGAACTGGCGGCAGCGTATTGCAGAGAGAGCCTATTAGTTAGTGCTTTTTTACCACATCCAACGGTCACATTGAGTCATTGACTGCTTCCGTTTTCCCCTTAGGCGGTGGTCTGTGCCCTCTCTGCCTCTCTCTCTCTCTCTCTCTCTCTCTAACTTGGTCACCGCCTTACATCAACTTGAATGTCGGGATCGCAGAGATTATTCTGCGTTTTCAATCTCAAACTGTCGTCTTCTTCTCCTCCTTCCTCCTCACCTTCTCTCTCTTCCAGAACCTTCCTCTTCTCTCACTCCACTCCCTTCCACTCTCGCTCGCTCCGTTTCCTCACCTCGCTCTGCCGTCCAACCATGACGCACAACCAGGTACCGTGCCCTAACATCTCTCATTTTTTTGCGCGCGAGGAGTTTATCTCAACATATACGTAGAAGAGACAATAAGAACGGCCGAACTCGTCTGTTTTGTGTTTGCAAATATGATTGACCGAGGGTGCATTGTTCGTTGTGATCGCTGTTGTATTGCTTGATTAGTCGTTGGCGGGAAACGGAGATGTCGCACCACGTTCCGCTCGTAGGCGGTGGCCGTGTGTGAGCGGGGTGGTGCCGAGGCCGGGTCGGCAAGGCTGAGTGTTCGGCCAGCTCCGCCTTGGGCCCACCCAGTGCGCACATGGCAGACCATGAGCGGAATAGTGACGCCACGTGATGTCACGGTTACACAAAATATTTTGGCATTGATAGAGCCGCGTCAGTCAATTTTTTTGTTGTAATGAAAACAGAGAAGTTAAGGAACGTTTTTTAAATTGGCAGTGACGTGAGATTTGAAAAAGGTTAGCGTTGGATTTTGATGTGTCTATGGAGCGGATCTGAATCCTGGCTTCAAATGGTTGAGAATGAGGGAACATGGTATAATGTAAGCGGTGATGATATTTGCATTAGAAAATTAAGTTGGTGACCTTGTTATAAAGGTTGCAGTGAGCAAGATTCTTTAGTTTTGTGATTGTGGAATTGTTTGAGATAGTTCGTTATTTGCGTAAGAGTTCCATTGCACTCCTTTGAGTCATTGTTTTTGGCAACTCTTGGACAGGTAGAATTTAGAACAATCTTAAAATTGCTGATATTCAAATTAATGGTTCATTATTCGGGCTTCAGCTCATTCCTACATGCAAATGTGGCAACAAGCTTGCCCGCCTTGTTTGTTGTACCAATGAGTGATCGTCAAGTAGTGTACTGATTAAGCCTTTTTTTTTTTGGTATCATATCTACTGTCTTGAAATTTGGTGCCTGTGTATTTTGTAGCTTTGCTTTTGGAGCATCAGATTGGTGATTTCAATTATCTTTTTTTTCCCCCGCTTTGTTTCTCTTATTTACTATTGATGCATTGTTTTACCAAAAGGTAATGCTGTTAATTTCTTAGTTCCATATTTTACTTTTGTTTTTGTTCTCTGCGCGATAATTTGAACCTGGAAACTGCTTAATTGCTCGCATATTTCCCTACATTTACATACCTTGATTTTATGAATGACAAAAGGTGGCTTTGGATTTGGATTCCTTTTGGTCTCGGTTTTGTAGCCTGAGATCTTGTAACAATTATTTTATTATTGGACACAGATAAGGGTTGGGCACAGGGAACAAAGATGGGAAGAAAAGCCAGGTTCCTCTCTGATGTCTCCACGCAGTGACAGTGTGTCAGCAGGGGCAGCTGAACCTATCACTAGCAGACTTGGTGCAACTAGTATCGCAGAAAACAGTGGGCATACCCATGCTGCCACTCCGTCCATACAATTTGGTAGTGTTGGATCACAGAACCGTGGCCCCGTGGAAGGGCAGCATGCTGTCTGGAAACCCAGGTCTTATGGAACAGTGAGGGGAGCCACAGCTATAGAAGTTGAAAAAGCACCTGCTGATCAAACAGCTGAAAAAACCAGTGCTGATTTGAGCAAGTTATTTAAGAGCAATATATTGGAGAATTTCACTGTGGACAACTCCACATACTCCCTTGCGCAAATAAGGGCAACCTTCTATCCCAAATTCGAGAATGAGAAGTCTGACCAAGAGGTAATTTGTTTCTATTATACTTGATTTTGTTTTGTAGTCCTAATGAGGTATAAATGATTACCCTAGAACAACTTATTCGTATATTTGTATTATGTTTCAAATCATCATATGAACTCTTTTTAACTTACTTCCTATTTTTATTCGCTAAAAGGAAATGAAAGCATTACATATCTGTTAATTGCTTATGGTATTTCACAGCTATATTAGATAATCATGACGTTTCCTTTATCATTATAAATTCATTGATATCCAGAAATTGCAACCTCTGTGGATGACAGAGAAGTGTTCAATAAATGTGGCATTATGGTATAGGTATGGGTGTGCACTTCATGATCGAAATTAGGTTAGTAGGTTTACAATTGAAATGGATTGTAACAGGATCTTTTGTGAAACTTTTAAATCATAGAATTTCAGGAATTCCTTAACATTGCATGCCATGAAGCATCAAGCTCCTAATGGCAACTATGAGAGCAATGTAATGATGATTTGCAGTGGTTCTTGATTCTCGGATAATGATTTTGGTCAAGCTAGTAAAAGGTTCCATCTTTGAAATATAATGGTCTTGAAAGTGAATTGGTGCAGTAATCTGGTCAATTGTCTTGCGGCCAGTCCCTTTTCTTATTCTCCACAATCCATGGATAGGCACATGTTAGCATTGTTTATTGGCTATTTATAGCTACACAGTTTTTTTCTTGGTCTGTCTGGTGCTCTGACTACCTTCTATTATAGCTGTAGGATGAATCATTTTGTGGTTTCCCGCCCGTTTTCTCTGAAGTGGAAGCTAGATTTTGCATGTGTTGGAATTGGAAGTGCCCAGGGCTGTGCATAGTTTGTATCACATTTATGTTACTATTCTTGAGAGTCTGCTAGTACAGAGATGAAACTATTAGTCATGAACTCTTAAAAAAAATGTTAAGCCAAATGTTAAGCCTCCACCATAAACCTTTGTAGTACCCCGTTTGGGGTCAGGCAAATTTGGTCGGTCTTCATGTGTGGCAGCATATACTTAGTATACCATGTCTTTGTGATCGTTGCTAGCTACTCCACATTTCATAATTACTTTTTTGCTGCTAAGTTGGTGGATGATGATGTCGTTTGTTTCCTCTCAATGCTACATCTGAAATTAGACTTGCATCAGTCATTGCTTTCTTGCTTTTGTTTGCTTCAGGTAAGGACGAGGATGATAGAGATGGTGTCCAAAGGTTTGGCAACTATGGAGGTTGGAGATCTATAATCCTCCGTTTCTTTAATTTTCTGTGATGAGATCTTCTCTTTCAGTTATGTAAATTAGAAAAAACCTCTTAGTTTTGTGGGCCTATTTCGTAAACCTACGCTTTTGGGACAGTTGGGTAGCTTGACTTACAATGTTGGCATATTTTGTACCAACTTCGGCTTTTGGCACAGTTTTGATGATCCAACATGGAACCAGAGATTTGGATTCTGGGATGTGTTGGGTTTAGATTTCTCCCTGTGAACTCTGCTTCTGGGGATAATGAGTGTTTTTGTCTCACGTGCAAGTTGGGATGGCGCATGAGAGAGAGCTTGATATAGATTGATGGACTAGACCCATCTCCTAACCACTTATGGTTTTTTCACAATTGGTGATCTAACAAGTTTTTCACGAAGTACATCTTTGGTTGTTTGTTTTGTAACTTATGTTCCTAAATTTTCACTATGGAGAACTTGTTTATTCCAAACAGCTTATGCTTTTTGGACTATTGATTTATCTAACAAGTTTTCCACTAAATACATCTTTGGTTGTTAGTTATGTTCATCAAAATTTACTTAGAACTTATTTGTGCGAACAAATCATGGGATTTATTATTTTTACTAGATGGCCCAATGATACTTTCATTGCCCAATGATACTTTCATTGCTGCATAAATGTTGATTGTAGTTTTTTACATATAGTGTTTAATTTGGGGATATTGCTGCTTGCAGGTCTCGCTAAAACATTCAGGGTCTCTTTTCATGTATGCGGGTAATGAGGGTGGAGCTTATGCCAAAAATAGCTATGGAAATATGTAAGATTAAAATTTGTGATCCTTGACCGGCTCCTTTCCAACTTTTTTGTTGATGTTCTGGTTTAATTTCCAAGTATTACTTAAAGTGTGCTAGGGATGTACTAGAGGGAGTAGGCCTTAAATCCTAACTGCTACTAATTAACAAGTATGAGCTGAATTTTCCATTCAAGCAAAACAAATACCATTACATATCAAATGGAACTAAATAAAGAAATCAAGCACCACAAGAGAACTATTTATGTGGAAATCCGCGAAGGGGGGAAAAACCAAAGGTATAAGCTGAGAAACAATCCACTATTCAAGAAGTAAATACAACTTAGGCATCTTACAACCTCGTAGCTAGGATGCAATCGCAACTTCTTACCACCAAACCACAAGCATTAACTTGTTATCAGCTCCTCATGTGGCTCTCCGCTCTCCTATCACAACGATTGGCCACTCCTTCTAATAGACTGTCCTCTTTGGTACCCTGCAATCTCTTTTTACTGGGTAAATTCTACTCTACAATTAGAGGTTTCGAGATACACTTTGACGGAGTACTACAAGGAAAAAGACTCACTCCTATGGTTGTTACAAGTTAAGCCTCCGCTATTCTGGAATGAGTCGATATTTAATATGATTGAGCAGAGAAACTCTTTGAGGTTCTCCAACAAGGTTAAAGCAGAATTGATTCAACGCCTAGAGACAAAGAAGTGAAGGGACTCGGCGATATACAAATAAGAGCTACTGAATAATTGAAGCAGAAATCGCAAAGCTCTCTTTTTCATGCTTTAGGCCTTCCCAGATTCTCATATTCATAGGCAAAATCTAGTGAAATATCTCCAAAAAGAGAAATGAAATGCCTCCAAAAAGGGCGGAGTTCATTTTCTTCTTTGCTCTTAACATCACTTAAGTGGGTCCAAGGGAAAATGTGTTTTCATCTGCTCTGTACCGGATTTTCCTCCATTTTTACCCATGCACATTAACATTATCTGTCTAGTTCAGGGATAAGTTGTGCAAGAGTGTGCACATACTGCCCTCGAGTTGCTAGTATAAGGGGTGAGTTACTGGAGCGACTCCCTTGTTTGTTACTCCTAGCCTTCTTCGTCCTGTTTTTGACCTTCAAACCAAAGTGTAGTTTCATTACACCAGACTACAGTAGTACAAATTCCAAAGCACAGTCTTGCAAAACAAATTACGGAACTTCTCAAACTGTCCATTTGTATTACTACTTACAAATCTTGTGAACATGATTAAATGAATGCTCTATAACTTTTTGCTTCAATTTAGTTTTGTCCAAGGTAAATGACAACTATGTGCGTCAACGTATCTTTTTTTCTTTTTGGATAGTTTCTTTGATAAAAAGAGAACTAGGTGTGTTGAGGGAACATTATTGTGGATGACTCTGCACTCTTGTCCATTGTTATTTTGATTGACTGCTCTTATTTTTGTCCACTTCTTCATGCATAGATCTCTCATTTGTGAGCTTGTGAGGCAAGTGGAACAGTAAGATAGTAATTGTAGGTTTAAGGGTGATTTTGCGAAAGATCATGGCTATCAGACAAACAGGCTTGCATGGGATTTAGTTATATGAAATACTCAATAGGGAATATCACATGATTAGGGTGATTGCTGGGAGAAACTTTGGGTGCTCTTTTAAGGAGTATTCTAATCATATATGGAATGGTCATTTTGGTTTTCCAGTGTTTAATTATTTGTGCCTTTAACTGATGTCATAATTTTACTTGAATTTAAAAATAAGCTTGCTGGATGCGATGATTTTGGTGCAGATACACTGCTGTCGGTGTTTTTGTTCTTGGAAGGATGTTTCGCGAAGCATGGGGAACTGAAGCCCGCAAAAAGCAAGCACAGTTCAATGACTTCCTTGAGGCATGTTTTCACATGAGTTTTTTTTTTTTTGAAACCTGATATTCATTGGCACGATCTGATTATAAAATTTCTTGAGTAAGTTAAGCAACTTTTTCACATACGTTGTAATTTTTTTTAAAAGTTAGTGAAGTTACTTCATCTCGGGATGTTGGCACTTTCTTTGTTTACATAGTGGCTAGATCTCTTTATATGATGGATCTACTGCAATGGATTGATTATTGATTTGAGACGAGTTCTTGTTCCTCTCATTGTTTTATTTCCTTCTGTGAAGCATTATTCTGCATTTTTACCAATCTTATTGATTTCAGATTCGATGAATCATTTCACCTTCTTTTCTTCCTGCTACCATAGATATACTCTATTCTGTCTTTTTCCCAGACTGGAATGTAGGCCTTTTCACTTGCAGAAAAGTGGGAATGGTGGTCTTTAAGTTCAGTTCGTAGCATATCTCAGCTATGCATGTTTTCTCACCCCTTGCGTCCTAGGTATCACACCCGTGCACTATGATGATGAGCATGCTTATATTTTTATTTACATTTGCTTCTTCTTCTTCTTCTTCTTCTTTTTTTTCTTTTTTTCCTAGCTGATGAGAAAAAGCATGATTCCAATTGTTTCTTTTAGAATTTTTCTTTGTTCGGGAATATTAACATCAATAATTTTCCAGAGGAATCATATGTGTGTATCAATGGAACTGGTAACTGCTGTTTTGGGAGACCATGGACAACGTCCTCGAGATGACTACGGTAGGACATCTTTTCTCTTTCTTCACGGAAGAGTTATTGACAATCTGTTACCTATACATTATTCTTTGTCTTTTTGACACAAGTATTTATGGGTTGTGTCAAGATATTTTGTGTGAATACTTATTGCAGCATATATCTTTCTCTTTTCTATGATAAGTTTCCTTTGTTTCCTCTTGTTTCTTGCTTGTTACAAAACCTTTCCCGCTTTTAGCACTTAATAACCTGTCCGTGTAGGTTATTATATCGTGCACAAGTTTCTTCTAAACTTACATCACTATTGATTTTGAAGACCTATTCCTTTGAGCAGCCTTTTGTTGAAGGAAATAGTTTTTTTGGTGCTTGTGTTTCACATACTGCTAGATATGTGCTACTCAACATTTCTTTTCCAAGCAGACCCCCAAAAAACCTCCCTAAGAGGTTATATTTTCTTTAAAAAAAATCGGGTGATGAATCTGCACCAATTCATGGCGCTCATTTTCATTTCTTATATATTGGCTTCTTCCTTAGCTTATACTGTTAGGAAAAATGTCTGAGTTTCTTATCATCAAGGATGTTTCTCATCTGCCTTATGCCATGGTCTTATTTATCCTGATGGTTGTGTCCTTTATTTTCTTGAGCAGTGGTTGTGACCGCAGTCGCGGAATTGGGCAATGGAAAACCAATGTTCTACTCAACTCCTGATATAATCGCCTTTTGTAGGGAATGGCGCCTTCCGACAAATCATATCTGGTTATTCTCAACAAGGTGGTGGCAGTAGAATTTTCTAGATGATAAACAATGAGAGTAGAATTTTCTAGAGCTGTTGTAATGTGTGTTGGTCTAATTGCATTTTTTGTGCTGCTATTTTGACTTTTATCCCTTGGTTTGCCCCAGACCTAGTACTCTTCTTGTGATATAGATTGTATCTCTTTAATTATTAGGCGTAGATGGCTATTTAGTATTTACCCTTGGCTACAGTGGAAGAGTATGAGTTTTCCCAGATTTTTGTTTCGAGGAATTATGAAGAATTTTATTTTATGGTTGGCTACCCTGCGATTCTGAACTGTAGAAGAGTCTGTTTGCAACACCTAAAAGTATTCATTTGTCATTCTACATTTGTTTTCATTTGTTTTAAGAGAACTAGCGACTACAGGATTGTAGATATCCTTGCAATTGAGTCGCATGAACATGATTTAAGAACATGAGAACTACATCAGGAACATCAGGCATTAGTAGAGAACGCCTTCTGTTGCCTAAGGAATGCATCGCTAGTTTTTTTGTATGACAATTGCTTTCTTGTTGGGGCTTTAAGTTTGGTCCAGTATGCACTCTGATGGTTGATTATTTAGTTTTTCCATGGAAAACTTGACTCAGGATCAAAGCTTTTATGTCTGATTTATCTGTGTTCTTACTCTAGGAAATCAGTGACATCGTTTTTTGCTGCCTATGATGCACTCTGCGAGGAAGGAACAGCAGTGCCTGTATGTAAGGCTCTTGATGAAGTTGCTGATATATCCGTACCAGGTACAGTTGATGTATAATTACATATTTAGTTCCGGTGATGCTTATGTATTCCTATGAACTTTAGTCAAGGGCTTTTCTCATCTCGGGGTTGTGTTATGAAAGGGGTATACTATCTACAGCCTGTACCATGTCAACAGTGCAGTGCACTACAGCCTTTTTCTCCAAGGTTGTGTTTCTTGCAACAAAGTGTTTTTCGGTCTAGTTATTCTTTGGGGGAAAAGACTCTACAATGACATTAATTGTGAATTTGTTTCCATAAAAGTTAGGGATATTTATGTTCTTTGATGTGCACATATGGTAGATTAATATTTAGCTATACAAAAGTGTAAGATGTATTTATCTATGTTAAATGGTGGTGAGCATGTGCCCCTGTCTGTGTCTCTTTTTCTTCATGCGAACTCTTACTGTTTCACACCTCCAACGAATAAGTGGTTTTGCTGTTCTGCTCCTGATCACTCTTCTCTCTCTTACATCTTGCTTTGTAGACCCCAATTTCCAGCTGCCTTTTCTAACATACTTTGACATCAACACCTCCTTGTGTTTAGGGTAATTCGTTGTTTGGCCTTTGGACTCGTAGGCATTAGCATCTCTAGCTGATTTTATTTACTAAACATTCTAGCTCTATGTATTGCTTCTAATAGATGCTTTTTATTTCTTAAATTAAATGTTGAAGTGTAATTGGTGTTGAATAGCTTGATGTACGTTGTTGAGTAAATTTACTACTATCTAACATGGAATAAGAGCTCTCTGGACCCTGGGTTCAAGTCTCGCTGTCCGTGTTTGTTCCCCGTATTGTTTGTTAGTGCACAATCTGTTCTGTATTTGTTTGTGCTTCAAATTAAGTTCATTTTGGTTACCTCTCCGCATCTGTTTGAGGTTGTGTTGAGTAGCTTGATAGACATTGTTGGGCACAAATTCTGGATAGCTTAAGCTTTTGGGACAATTGGGTGATCTAACAACTGGAAATGTCAAAAATAGGAAACAGGTTTGGCAAAAACAAACTATAGTCGTGGACTCGTGGGCCTTATTTTTGTAGTTAGCTTTGAAAGGTTTGTTTGCAAAATTATAGAAAATGTGAATTTATAATTGTGCACACCCTGCTACATGATTTTTTTGACAGATTTTTTGATGAGTTACCTTGTAAGGCTATAATGTTCCCGTCGTCCAGGGTTCTTGTAATATGCTAAGCCAATATTGTTGTCCCTTTAGCTAATGTTTTCAAGCTCTGCTGAATAATAAATTGGCTAGCTTGATATGCAGGATCAAAAGACCATATAAAGGTGCAGGGTGAAATCTTGGAGGGTCTTGTGGCCCGTATAGTGAGCCATGAGAGCTCAAAACATATGGAGCAGGTTTTAAGAGATTTTCCACTGCAACCTTTTGAAGGAGGTACTGTTATGCATCTTATGCTCTTAGCTCTTTGAATGTTTCGTTACGAGTATTCTCTGTTCTAGTCATTTCATTTGTCAGCTTCAGTCTTGTCACTCTTTCCTTTCATTTGTCAGCTGACTCAGCTTATCTCTTTAAATTTAAACTTAATTGTCTCATTGAAGGGTTAGAATGTAACTTAAGTTGAGACATCTAGATTCGCCAATCAAAGGTTTAGTGAAGTGGCTAATTTACTGAACCTGAAGACGAGGTTTTAAAGATTTTGAATGTCAGCTATTTCTGCTTTCCCAGAGTTTGAGCTTTGGAATTGGTTGAATAAAGGCGAGGTGTAGATGTAAAATACTATATTGAGCAAATACATATGTTTTTGGTTGCAAGTGTAAAAAAATAAAGGATAACAGAAGGGGAAAAAAGGAAAACTAAAAGGGGGTGGAACATTTTTCTTGATTATTAAACAATTTTTAGCATTCCTGACTTTGTTTGTTGTTGAGGGCCTGATATATGGAAAAAAGAACCTTTCTAACATTAGCTGAGGGCCTGATATATGGCTTTGTTTGTTGTTGGGTTACCGAAGAATTGACTCACATGGGAGTCACTGGAGGTTAGGGGGGCCACTGTTTCAGTGGTATTCTGAGAGCAGCCGCTTTGTGCATATATTGCCAAAGGTTAGGTCTGTCTCCAATCATCCCCCGCCCATACCCCCAATGATTGGGTGGGTTATGTTATGTTGTTGTTGTTGTTGTTGGGAGTCACTGGAATCTGCATTCTAGCTATGAGTTACTATGATTACTGTAAAAGGGAGCATGACTTGTGGAAAGGTTTCAAATGAACATACATTCAAAACAAAGAACTTTTTGGTGTGAATGTCGCCAAAGCAGATCTGTACAAAGACAACATTGTTTTCGTCCTGTATTCACATCCTGCATTAATTGTCTGCTTGACTTCATTAGTCTTCATTCCAATCACTTGGGACTGGCTGTCTGGATTTGTTCCATTGTTCACGAATTGGTTCTGTTCTAAGACACCCTGAGCTTGAGTCCGAGTATTATATACCATGTCTTTGACTCTTTATTTGTCCTTCCTCTTGTCCTGTATTCACATCCTGCATTAATTGTCTGCTTGACTTGAGTAGTCTTCATTTCAATCACTTGGGTCTGGCTGTCTGGATTTGTTCCATTGTTCACCAATTGGTTCTGTTCTAAGACACCCTGAGCTTGAGTCCCGAGTATTATACACCATGTCTTTTGACTCTTTATTTGGCCTTCCTCTTGTCCTTTTGGTACCTTCCACCTGGTATGTCTATTAGTTGGTTTACACACATGGTGGGACTATCTCATTAAATATTCTCTGATCTGATTTTCATTGCCACCACCTGTGGCACTCACCTTTCCCATTCATTGTTCTCATCACAATTACTTCCATGTTGTTGTCCTTACTAAACATTTGCAATGTTTGGTTGAGTTGTCATTCTTCTTTTAAGTTTGATAATTGTGTTGGCAATGGATTTTTAATAATTTTTATGTCGTTTGTAAGTTGCCTATTATTGCATCGTATATTAGCCAACCTGGATCTTGGACTGAGCTTGCGGGAGATATGTGCTGCAAATAGGTCAAATGAAAATCAGGTAACCAGGTCCTTTCAGTATGATGTTCCAAAATTAAGACTTGTTTCATTCTTAAATAATTTTTTTGAGAGTGTTGGCACTTCTGGCTCTCTACTGCAGCAAATAAAAGCACTTCTTGAGAGCGTTGGCACTTCTTTCTGCCCCAACTATGTGGATTGGTTGGGAAACGGAGCAACTGATTCACATTCTCGAATCGCTGATCGTTCTGTTCTTTCAAAGTTTTTGCAAGCGCACCCTGCTGATTTTTCAACCACTAAATTGCAGGTCAGAATTTGTTGCTACTTGCTTATAAAAAGTTAATGAATAAGTAAATAACTTGCAAGTGAGGCTTTAGGTGTTGCAGAATTTTCCTGGTTATAAACTACTTAGATAACGGTTTATCTGTTTTCTGTTTTGTACATTCTGGAATCAATTTAATATTGATATATGGTCTGATGGAAAACCTATCTGAATTTGGCAATGAAGTTTGCTCGTGACTTCAGAAATCTGGATTTCTTCGTTCTGTTCTGTCTGCTTCCTTTAGAGCTGCATAATCTCAGTTTTGCAGGTTTTGGCACTCGGTTTTGTTACTTCCTTGGCAAACTCACGATGCTCTCCGGGCTCTCATCATGAGTTTGAGGGAGGGTGTGAAAGTATTATGCATCGTGATCTCGTCGTATCTTGTATTTTAGGCATAGAATCGTATCGTGATAATATCGTAATCATATCTCTTTGTAATCTTCTATTTTAGGTATAGATTTCTAGGCTTTTCTCTATTTAAGTTTGTGTTAGCATTGGATCATTTTCTCTCAATATTCAGTAATACAAATCCGTTCTCTCTCCCATTTGTTTGTCACGTATGTTTTGTCACAATTATATCCTTATTTGGCCTGTTGATGCTTTAAATGATTCTGTCTGAGCATAACAATCCTATTGAGCCCATCTGATATTATGATTTTGTTAATCGCCGTTTTGTATATTTCTTGGCTTCATGTTGGATACATCAATGTTGCAGAATTTTTTTCCTGACCTCTTATTCTTACTTCTCCATGATTTTAACTTTGATTCTTTGTTCAAGTCAGGAAATGATTCAGCTGATGAGAGAGAGGCACTTTTCTGCAGCCTTCAAGTGTTACCATAATTTCCACAAAGTTGGTTCTGCATGTACTGACGACCTGTATTTTAAAATGGTCATTCATGTCCACAACGATTCAGTGTTTCGACGATATCAGAAAGAGATGAGGTACCTTTTAAACTCAAACTTGTAAATGAGTGATTCATCTGGTCTTTTGCTTGACATATATCATGGATGATGGAATTCATTTTTTCGCTATGCATGGTCCTTCCATTTCTTGACTGAACATCCTTTTTTGTGTTTCAGAAACAAACCAGGATTATGGCCTCTATATCGAGGTAACTGTCTGTCTTATTATTTTATTATGAGTTCTAGTAAGAACTTTAGATTTTGCAACCTGGAGAAGTGTCCCTTCTTGAAGCCCTTTCGGACATTTATCCTAGGAGTCTAGGACCCGACTTCTCTACAGTTGGATTGCAAAGGAGCCTCTACAGTTGATTCTCGGCCATTTATCTATACACTCAATGATTCAAATGTGTTAAAGTATCCTACCGGTAAGATATTAGTGACAAATCTGGACCATTTAAAACACTTTGGGACGGTTTTGATCACTGGGGCTGCAGATGAGCCATATACTTTATCTTACGCCCAACCACCTTGAAGAGAGGTATGATGTCAACTGTAAGTTGGATCAGATGATCCAGATCCCTTGATCATTGCAGTAAACAAGACTTGGAAGTGACACTGGTCAATAGCAGTCATAGTACTTGTTGCAAGAATACAAGTAGGATGATGAAGTGTATATGTTATTCAGAAATGATAGTGAAACCTACACTGATGGTGTTGATTCTAGAAATCTAGTAACACTACTGAAAGTTGTGCAAGAATTTTTTGTAACGTTTTGATCACTTTATTAAGTGCGCATTTTCTGTTAAATGACGTGGTGGTTCTTACTTTTCCAGGGTTTTTTGTTGACATAAATTTGTTCAAGTCAAACAAGGAGAAAGTTGCTGAAATGGACAAAAACAGCAATGATTTAGTGGAAAACGTCAATAACAGTGACGGAACATCAAGAAAAGATGGCTTAGCTGATGAAGATGCAAATTTGATGATCAAGTTGAAATTTCTGACATATAAGGTATGCAGGCCAAGGCGAAAAAGCATTTAGTAGATAAGCAAATGTGGATGATGATAATCTCACTACCTCGATTGCAGATTGAAGATCACCATTTTAGATCTTTGGTCTAGTTGTTTTGTCTTTTGATATTGATTGCCTGCCAATTATCTTTTTTATCCAACTAAAACAACTTAGTAGAAAATCAGTTTTCTCCTTTTCATTTCAAACGTAGGGCCTTGTGTTCTTTTGAATATGTACTATTTGCTCCTTTCCGCTATGTTCTCTTCAGATATTCTGGAAGATCACACATTCATCATTGTTCTTCTTGTGCTGCACAGTTGCGAACCTTTTTAATCCGCAATGGCTTGTCAATTCTTTTCAAGCAAGGTCCGGCTGCTTACAAGACCTATTATCTGAGGTAAAATTGTCCGTATTTTCACGAAGTTATGGTTGGATCTGGAGGAGCATGATGAGTTATTTAGTTTTGTTGCATTGGAGAAATTTTTGTAAGATTAGAAAAGATTTCTTTGGCTGATGTGATTATAATAAGTTGGAGTCTCTATATGTATTTGATTGTGATCTATTATTACAAATTGTATATAAATGTGTTTCTTAAATACACTGTCACTTGATATGTGTAATAGTCTGGCAAGTGGAGAATTTTTGTAAAATTCTGTGGATAAGATAAGATGAGATTCATTTGACTCTTGTGAATCCTCTTGATACGAGTGTCTGTATGCAATTATGCATAGATAGTAATAGGGACACTTGAGTTGTGGTTGAAGCATGCCTAGGTTTCTTGTGCTTAGTGTGCTTCACATATTCAGAATGCAACCAGTCTGATATACCCCTGTTTTTTCTCCTCCCCAATTATGGTTCCAATGGTTCCATAGCTGACAAAATTTCTAGGGGTGTGAGTTTTGTTTTTTAGATTGTGTTTCTCTAGTGGTATGATTTTTGTATTTACAATGTGCTTTATCCTGTATCCATCTCATTGGAGGCTATTGGGAGCGTTTGGGCTATCATTTTTCTTAGTATAGTTTTGGGTACTTCTGCTTAATATTTATTTCAGCTTAGTCATATAAACATGCATGGCTCAGATCCTTGGATCCTTTAAATTTGCACCTTTGAGTACTAAAGTGCATTTTTGCAAGATTAGGTTCCAATGGTGGCTTTTTACAAATACAGTTTCACTAGTTCATTGAATTTATTTTCCCTCACAACATAGGAATCATTCAAAACATACTATTTGATTTTGTATTCATGACATAAGAGGAGCCTTCGGAAAAGAGACCAATCTGTTCAGAAAGTAATATTAGGAACAGCCGAACAGGCCAATGCCAATTTTTAAGGTCATTATAGTTGATAGAAGCTGTTATGTGACTTACGTCTGTTGTACCTAAGTTTGAGGTGCTTTGCATCTCTGACCTACGTAGTATGGCTTTTCTCTTGTAGTTATTTGATCCTGTGTTTGAAACATTGTGTCAGAACGTCCAAATGATGCCATTATAGGTTCTTGCGGTCTGCATATCACTTTTCAAATTATTTCAACTGAGAGCATTTTTAGTTTCAAAGTGCAAAGCCAAGTGGATGAGTGCAACTATGACACCGTTGATATGGGGACCAATTATGCTCATATTTGTATTGCACATGTTTTTTGAGAATATTGTCAGTGACTATTTTTTTACATTTTAGGCAAATGAAAATATGGAACACTTCCCAAGAAAAGCAGAATCAACTCAGCAAGATGCTGGATGAATGGTAATGCTGTTTATTTTTGCACTTGCTGCATTTTCTATTTGGTTTTACACTTCCGGGAATGCAACGTGCGGCATGCTGAATACATGTTATTCTGTGTATAGGGCGGTTTACATACGAAGGAAGTATGGGAAGAAAGCGTTGTCATCATCCACTTACCTCAGTGAAGCGGAACCATTTCTTGAACAGTATGCAAAACGTAGCCAACAGAATCAGGCTCTGATAGGATCTGCTGGGAACTTAGTGAGTGCTGAAGATTTCATGGCAATTGTTGAGGGAGGTAGAGATGAAGAGGGAGATCTTCATACAGAGAAAGAGGAAGCACCTCCAAGCCCAAGTACTTCTACCAAGGATACTGTGGCCAAGGATGAGGCTCTGATAGTATTCTTTCCAGGTATAAATTTATAAGAGAGAAATTTAAGTCGCTACAATACTCTATGAGAATTCATGATGTTGCATAATAAAAAGTTTAATCTGGCATGAGATGATTAATTTGGCTACACCAATGCACTGTCGCCACTTAGCCTGCCAGGTTTGCATCCTACCACAGAAAAAGGGAATACCATTGATGATGCATATATAAAGCATGGATTGGAGCACACTCCCTTCGCCTAGGCCTCTTGGTTGTAACTTGTAGACTTACTTATAACAAACCTACTGCTTGATTCCCCTAGGGGACCGCAAGGCCACCTTCACCTGCTAGCCCAAGCAATCCTGTGTGGGACCATTGGAGAGACAGAGACCCAAGGAGACAAGGACTGATTATCACTGCCATCTGATATGGGGGGCACTGACTATCACTGCCATCTGATATGGGTGGCTAACCTGCTCTGCGCCCGCGTAGTGCAGGCTTGACAGCATGCTTAATGCAGATGTGACAGGGCCTCCGCAGTGCAGGCAGGACAGGGCAGCTTGCAAAAGCATGCAAGAGACATGGTCACAACCTCCACAATGTCATTTACCTGTTTGTGGTATTGCTTCCGTCCAATAGAGACAAGCCTAGGATCTCCACTACTTATGTTTTGTCAGACCGAGGGGTGTGCCACCTATCTTCCATTGAATGGATCTTGTAATGTAGTAATGGAAATTATGAACTTTATATTCTATACAAAATTGGCACACTTTTTGAGTCAAGTCGATCCTAATTATTGAAACTTTTGGTTACTTATTTGGTTGTGTTAGAGCTTGTCTCACATTGGTTAATTATAACCTCCAAAACTAATATATGAGCCTGGGCGGCTTCTCCACTCATTGCCAATATGTTTTGAGTTGGATGCTTTAACATGGTATCAGAGTTAGGCTTGTGGAGGCATTTGGGCAAAACTCTCTTGATTGATTGCCCTGTTGTTTGTGCCTTAAGCGCACCTTGTTTCGTTGTGATCCCTACGTCATGGGTCCTTTATTTACCTCTCTGCGAGTGGGTCAGGGGTTGCACGTGCAAGGGGAGTGTTAGAGCTTGTCTCCGATTAGTTAATTATAAACTCCAAAACTATAGTAGTATATGAGCCTGGGTAGCCTTTCCACTCATTGCCAATTGATTTTTAATTGGATGCTTTAACAGTTGTTGCACAAAAACAAATATTTTCAATTGGCGCTACAAAGAGATTTTCCTAATGAAATCTCCTTTGGTTCTATCCCCTACAAATTGGCTAGGCACATAATATCTTGTCATCTCTCCTTTTCTCTCTTGGACTTGCTTAAGTCTCATCCTCTTGAACTCCATTGTTCCTAAGCCATCAAATTCCTACCATCTTCCACATGAGACTTCCCTTAGCTTGTTATGTATGCAATTTGTCCCAGCATATTATCTTGGGAGAGAAAAAAAAGTGTCTGGTCATCAACTTTGTAGAATTGCGTGCACGCGGAGTTCTACAAAATAGGAACACCATATCAGAATAGCTATTGGATAGAAGTCATTTTTCTTTATAATTTAAAAACCAATAGGGAAGCAGCCAAACACTTAAAGATCATCTTATCTGCATAAATCCAGTGTGGATAGTAAGGAAGTGTGGGTGCTATGTGTGAGCAGCCAAAAACTCCCCAACTTATTATTTGGCCAGAATTTATGGGCTATAACTGTGGCCAGCTAATCAACTAAAGTCATTCGAGTTTCGCTTGTGAGGGAAAAGAGTTAAGCTAGATCATGGTTTGAAGTTCTTTAGTTAATTGAGCTTGGCTTGAAAAGCTGATTGGCAGTGTATTGTTTTGTTGACAATCAAGGAGCTGGAGTTGAGCTCAAGATGAGTTCTGTTAACGGCTCACTCAAATCAAACCTCTTTAAGTTGTGGCTGAGCTCGGGTTTGGCCTGTCTTGTGAGGTTGCCATATAGAGTTGCTCATGGAAATTGAGTCGACCTTACAAGACGCCTTCTTGCTTTCCATCTGGACAAGTTTGTGTAAATAAACCTTGGGGATATTATTTTCCCCTTCTTGGTGGTGCATATGGATTTCCTTCCTTTAAGGGGATAGGTTACTCTCTCTCTCTCTCTCACCCATTTTATTTTCTCCTCCTTTTCATCTCTATCTCTATCTCTATATTCTACAAGTCTTCTTGCTTTCCATCTGGATGAGTTTGTGTAAATACACCTTGGAGACTATGTTTTTCCCCCTTCTTGGTGCATATGGATTTCCTTCCGTTGAAGGCATAGGTGAGTGTGAAAGACAACCAAATCACCAAGCTCCCTTTGTTTGTAAAGCTTTCCCGTTATGTGCTCAGCCAAAATTGCATGTTGAAAGTCCTTAGTCCTTGTTAACATGTCTCTAAATGCTCCTTTAAATTATCGGTTTCGTTGCCATCTCTCTATTGAGTTTTCTAATATTCTAACTTGAAATTTGTCATCTTAATTAACTCTTTGTTGGCTTGAGTTATATTCATGTTTTTCTTGTGAATATATATAGCCAGTCAACATATTTTCTTTCTTGTTAATAACTTCGAGAATTCAATCTTTGAATTTCCATTTTCAGGAATACCTGGTTGTGCAAAATCTGCACTCTGTAAAGAAATTGTAAATGCCCCAGAAGGTCTTGGAGATGATCGTCCAGTTAATAGTCTGATGGGTGATCTTATTAAAGGTATGAGATATTTTTGCGAAACTGTTATATTGATGATGCTTTGGAATACACGTGTATAATAGTGGTCAAAATTGGCCATTCTTACTGTTTCCTGATGTAATCTGTTAAATTTACTTAGTTATGATATTTCATAATTATGTATAGTGCTTTGGTAATATCTTATTTGATCCCAGTAAATATTATATGCTTCATGCTGCTTTGATGAACTGATATTGGAGTCATTTTCTTTTGTTGGATCCGCAAATTATGGCAATCTTGTTACCATTTGTCTACCTATCTTTAGTCTACATGTCTATGCTGTTATACTAAGCCAAAAGCCCTTTAGTCTGCAATTGGTGTCCATATGAGGAATAGGTAGTGTTGCAACTATCCTTCCTCCAAATTGTAACTAGAAACATAATCGGTTAGAGGTATCAATGCACTAATTACCTTGGTGGGAAAAATAGTTAAATATTTGACTTATAAGTGGAGGTTATCTAAGGTTTAATGCAAGAAAGAAAGTTATTGAACATGTATTCCAAAACTCCTAAATATTTTTAGCAAAATTAGATTTCTTAACTGTTATGCCTTCAGCAGGTGTTAAGGAGAAATTGGCCAATTGTAATGCGTGCTATTATAAAATACTTTCACCACTGAAGTGCTCAATTCAACAATTATGATGCCTTCTTTTATGCTTAATTTAGATTAAACTGGTAGAAATGGAGGTCTTGTCTCTGAAGAAATAATAGGTGATGAGAACAAAACCCTCTATTTGAAATCACATGAAATAACTTCAGTCAATGGCCTTGCTGGGGAAAAGAATTGAGAAGGAAGAATTCGAGAATGCTGACAGCGCTATTGCATTTTCTTGGATCCAGTATGTGGTGGATGTTATTTTATGTAGTGCTAACCCAGTCATAATACGAATGTTTCAAGTCTGATATTCATGCTAAGACTTAGCACTTGTATTGGAGGGAAGAAGGCTTATCGTATGCATATTTGACAATAAGCCTTTATTTCTTATTTTCTAGGCTATAGGTGTAGCTAATAGTATTTGTTACTCATATTGGTTCTTATATCACCAGGAAAATATTGGGATAAAGTTAATGAACAATGCAGGAGAAAGCATTATTCGGTTATCCTTGCTGACAAGAATGCCCCAAACGAAGAAGTTTGGTCAAGGGTAACTCATCTTTTTATTTTCTTTATCCTTGTTAACTGTATGAATCATTACGCTAATTTTTCAATAAAATGAAACTTTGGACCTTTGGTAGTAAAAGAAAAGGAAATAGTGACATTTCTTTGTAAATTTAGACACAGGTGATAGAAGATACATTTTTTAATGTGGTTGCATCACAAAGACTATTTCATTATTAGGTGTTCTTGGCGAGAGATTCACATTGGATATGTGTTGAACCGTAGTTCTTAACGTGTGGCTACACTGTGTCTGTGGTTTTCTGGAGAGATGCGAAACAAAGATAGGAATATGTTGATCTGATTTTGGGGATGGATTATTATATCCAGTTGCGTTATTGTCTAGAAGACAAAAGGGCATCCCCATTCTAACCAATTTTCCTTGGTAATCTATCACCTTCTGCCTTGAGCTGTCACAAATTGATATTATAAGCTGATTAAAGCCTGAGCATCTTGTCTGTATTTCTTGGTTTTTTTCATCTTACCCGATTTTATTATATTTTCTACCATGTATACATTGTGATAAGCTTGTCAATCTCTGAGGTTATTTCATGGAAAAAAAATTCTTCCCACAAGTTTGGTGCCAGAAATTCTGAATGTACGGGTTGGTGGCTTTTGCAAATCCTTGTTGTGGAGGATTGGTGTGTAAACACCAGTTCAAAGCTTGTGATAATTCGGTTCTCACAACGTTATAGGGTGGAGGATTATGCCATTATGTGTGGACTATTGCCTATCTTAATCAAGTGATAAACAGTAGACCACCTATTTCCTAGTTGTGTTTCGTTGGTCTTGGTTATCATCAATATAATACAGAATGACTTGCTGCCTTGATTTTGTATAGTAACTGTCGGAAATCTTGTTTTTAATGTGAACTATGGGAATGTCCAGCCTTAGTTAGGTGTGCAAAAGATTTGACTGGAGGCGAATAGACTTGATGAGTCATGCCAATATGGACACATGTACCAGTGATTTGAATGCGTAATGCGCATGTGTGTCTGGGTACAGGTGTAGACTAATGTGTTTTTCCCACTATTTTTTTTCTCGTGGTGGATCTAGAGAAATCTATGGAAAATTATTCGGATATTCATGCAAATTGGATGTTAAGGGATATTTGGCTTTGGAGGCCTTTGCTGGATTGGGAGTTTTAACAAATTTCTTGGTTTGCTTGCTTTGAGTCTGGTGAGGGAGTATAGCGTTTGTTGGACGAGCAGAAATTATCCTCCTTTATTCAGGCACTAAGGGGGAGCTCAGGTGAGGTGGATGGCTATGTTTGCAGGACGTTTGGAAGGTGGTGGGTCCTACCACGGTGGCCATTTTTTGGTTTGGATGGTGGCTCGTGGAAAATCATTTTTGATTGACAACCTTACTCAGGAGACAGAATGTCTTGGTCAACTGGTGCTGCATGTGCAAAAAAACTGGGGAGTCACATTCACACCGAATTCATTGTCTAGGTCTTGGAATTTTGTTGTCTTGTCGATGTGTTTGGGATTGATGGATGCTTGATGGAGATGTGGCCAGGGTTCTGGGGAGCTGGAGGGTTGCCGAGTGAGGAAGGCAGAGCAGGAATATAATATCCTAGATTCTTTTGTCGCCCTATTGTTACTTAGCTGGATGGAATGGAATAAAAGATTCTTTCCAGGTGTGGAGAAGCCCATTTCGGCTGGGGAGCCGTTTCTTGATATTATTTTTGGTTGTATATCGGGGCTAGTTGCAACTAGCCTAGATCTTTTGTAGTTTTCATCCATTACCTTATTATGCAAGTACAATGGACTCTTTTGTGCTCTAGGTTTTTGTTATCGTCTTGTGTAAATGGGTGGCATCTCCTTGATACATTTTATGACCACTACTTCAGGTGAAAAAAAGTGCGTATGCTAATTTTTATTCCAAATGGTTGTGGTGTATATTTGGGATTCATAAGAGAAGAGGTACTGGTTTAGGTAAAATGCAATCTTGAAGGAGCTAAGCAAATGATTATTCTGGATGCATTTTGTGTTCTTTCACCATATTTTCCTCATATCTTCTATTTGTTTATTGCACAGATTGAAGAAATGTGCAGAAACACAAGAGCATCTGCAGTTCCTGTTGTACCTGATTCTGAAGGTAATGCCTAGCTCTTCCTTCAGGTGTTTATTCTCGAAATTTATTGGTTTCAAGCTTGAAACTAGTTTTACCATGTTTTAGCCTCACCTTGCTAGTTTAATTGCTTTGATGCATATGCTGGATTTGTTGTTTTTAACTTCCTGAATGTTCTGACAAATATGTCAATAGTTTCTCTTGGACATCCTAACCTAGTCAATCTGAGAGAATTAGCTGGAAGGCAGCCTGGAACTAAAACCAAACCAAACCAAACAGAGCCTCAAGAGCCAATGAATAGAGATTTAGCTGCAACTACAGTTTAATACTAAGTTTTTTTTTTTTTTTTTTGATCATCAGTTTAATAAGTTTGTAATGCATAATTTCCTCTCGGTTCCACAAGGGCAAGAACTTAAGGAGAAACGTAGGTTTCCATCCTATACGAGGCAACTAGCAACCAATGCATCAAAACTTAAAAAATCTCAGTCAGAAATTCCGGATATGCTCAGCCATCAACTGAAAGTTGTGCCTCCCTTCTCCTTACAAATGAAATCACATTCATTCATCCTAAAAAGGCATACCCTACAACTGCAAAAAAGATGGTACTCGTCAGGAGAATAAGGGAAAAATCAAACCACAGAAAATGCATGGATGTGCACTATTAGGCCAATGGTTGGGCCTTGAGGCTCTGTTTGGTTTTGGTTCCAGCTAATTCTCTCAGATTGACTAAGTTAGGATGTCCAAGAGGACCCTGTTGACATATTTTATCAGAAGAGTTGCACTGTGGAGGCTTATAAGTTCTATTTCTTTTCATATCTCCCTGTTTTTGGTTTTTTTTTTATTTTATGTAACTGGTTGAACTCCTTTGGTTATAGATCTAAGAAAAACTTATTGATGTATTGTTAGAGCTGGAACATCCTTGTGTCTTTACTTATGTATCTAAGTTGCTGTTTTAATTTTCAGGAACTGAAACAAACCCTTTTTCACTTGATGCATTATCGGTTTTCATGTTTCGTGTGCTTCAACGAGTAAATCATCCGGTACTTGTTTATCTATGCTATTTTGATAGCTGATTTTACATTTGAACCCCTCTTGGTATGATTTGCATCTCCATGACTTTTCCTTTGTCAATCGTGAAGGGGAATCTTGATAAGAACTCTCCCAATGCCGGATATGTTCTGCTAATGTTCTATAACCTTTATGATGGGAAGGTAAGTTTTTTTACATTCTTTCAGGGTGTTAGAGCTTGTCCCACATTAGTTAATTATTATAACCTCCAAAACTAGTATATGAGCCTGGACGGCATCTCTAATCATTACCAATTGATTTTGAGTTGGATGCTTTAACATGGTATCAGAGCCAAGCTTTTGACAAGACTCTCTTGATTGTTTGCCCCATTGTTTATGCCTTAAGTGCACCTTGTTTCGTTGTTTGTTTAATCCCTATGTTATGGATCCATTATTTACCTCTCCGCCTGTGGGTTAGGGGTTGCACCTGTAGGGGAGTATTAGAGCTTGTCCCACATTGGTTAATTATAACCTCCAAAACTAGTATATGAGCCTGCGCAACTTCTCCATTGATTGCCAATTGGGTTGAGTTGGATGCATTAACACAGAGAATGCAGATTTATACTCATGAACGCATTTTGTGATCCTTTTCTGCTTACACTTCTCAGAGCCGCAAGGAATTTGAGGGTGAGCTAATTGAACGTTTTGGTTCACTTCTCAAGATGCCTTTACTGAAGCCTGATAGGTCAGTATTGTTTACTCCCACTTCGATCTCTTTGTTTTATTCTCCATTCCTATAGTATTATATTGCTGTTCTTTGTAGTTAATTGAAATTAGCGTAACCTGATTGCGCGTCTATTGTTAGTATGTTTGCTATTAGTTGGAACATATATCAGTTGGCGTTACTTATGTTTGACATGTTTCTACAAATTGAGACTACTTCAGACGAGATGCAAGGGGCTAGTCTATACATTCTGGGGAAGTCTGTGACTTATTTTTCGTTGTTTTGGGACATGTAGGAGTCCTCTGCCTGATTCATTGAAGTCTATTCTAGAGGAGGGAATAAATCTGTTCAAGCTTCACCAAACAAGACACGGCAGGTCAGTAATTGTTTGTCCTTAGAAGAATGTTTGTTCATTGTCATTTGTTCTATTTGAAACTGCAAAGCCACTACGCAATACCGCATTGATTAGTTTTTGGACTGAAACGATGAATGTGGTGATGACTCCGTAACTTTCTGTTAACTGTGTGCATTCCATAACTGTGTAGAATTGTTTCAAATGAGTGCTCAAGATGATTATGAGCACTTTCGAAGAGATGCCTATATAGCTTGTTCCAGCTGGCCAGCAATTTATCCTTCCGAACCAGGCACAAGAAATGCCAATCAAAAAAAAAAAAAACCAGGCACAAGAAACATCTTAACTTTAGTTAGCATAACTTATCTTAAAATAAGTTGGTTTGTCATTATATGATTTTTTTCGCATTTGTTAGTTTTGCGCCAAATTTTTGTGGATTATTTATTCGTCTTGAAGAGAGGAATCGGAAAAGTAAAAAAAATTACTTTTACTGAAATATTTTGGGAAATAACCACTTATTTCTCAAAATAAGTCAACTTATTTCACTTTTTCTGGTAAAAAGTGGTTATTTCTCAAAATACTTGGGTAAAAGTAATATTTTTTTTTACTATTCCGATTCCTCTCGTCGAGACGAATTAATAATCCACAAAAGTTTGACACAAACTAACAGATGCGAAAAAAATTCAAATAATGACAAACCAACTTATTTTAAGATAAGTTTAAAAGAACACATTGGACTTAACTTAAACTTAACTTAAATCTGAAAGTTGTCTTTATTTGAATTTTTTCCACATTTGTAAGTTTTGCGCTAAATTTTTGTGGGTTATTGATTCGTCTCGACGAGAGAAATCGGAAAAGTAAAATTTTGGCACTTTTACCCAAGTATTTTGAGAAATAACCACTTTTTAGCGCAAAAATGACAGTGCTAAAAAGTGGTTATTTCTCAAAATACTTGGGTAAAAGTAAAAAAAAATTTACTTTTCCAATTCCTCTCGTCGAGACGAATCAATAACACCCATAAAAGTTTGGTGCAAAACTAACAAATGCAAAAAAAATTCAAATAAGGACAAAATTTTCAGATTTAAGTTAAGTCCAAAGAACGCAGATTAGTTTTGGCAATTGAGATGCAATTTTGTTGGTTTTGGTGAAAGACGAATCAATGTATTTCTAATTTTGCTTGAAATTGTGTTATTTAAGTTTGTATTTCTTCCACCATCAGTGCTACAAGGTTGCGATGTAGTAATTAACTAACTGAAGTAGTATTCGGAGTGTTATTAATTTTTTAGTATCTTCACCATTTGTCTTTGGAGTGTTATTAATTTGTTCTTTGATCTTTTCTTTCTTATCTGGTTGCAACCTCTTAAGAATTCACGTTCTGCCTTTAATTTAGGCTGGAGTCCACAAAAGGATCATATGCAAACGACTGGGCTAAATGGGAGAAGCAATTGAGAGAAACTCTATGTGCCAGTGCTGATTATCTTAACTCCATTCAGGTTGGTGTACACTTTTAGTGCTTCACTGTGGTGAATTCTTGCACTTTGGTTGTTCATAACGCCCGGTAACCATTTTAATACAGAGTAGTAATGTTTTTTTTCCTCGGTTAGGTCAGGTCAATTTACATCTCTGTATGGGTTGCTAAATCCAAAAAAAAAAAATTACTCTTGTCCTGCCCTTACACACACGTACAGTACACACACAATAAAGAGATCAAGTTTTTCCCTTCTCCTTGATCCCAAGCCGCACATCTTTGCTTTACTGTAATCAGCGTGATTTGTATGCTTCCAGGTTCCATTTGAAGTCGCTGTTGAACAAGTAGTAGAACAACTGAGATCTGTTGTCAAAGGTGATTATAAAATGCCAAGTACTCAGAAGAGGAAATCCGGAAACATAATTTTTGCTGCTGTCAGTCTGCCCGTCAATGAAATCAGAAGTCTCCTTGACAATGTAAGTAGAATTTGCTTTCTGATCTATTGTAACAAGTGTTGTCAAGACAAAAATCTATTGTATGAGTGTCGCCATGTAACAATCCACTCTTTACTGGCTCAATAAGTGGTTGGAGCTTAAGCCCAAGTTATTTGTTAGTAACTGGTGACCATAATACATTGGTGATGCTTCTTGTAACTCACCAATCTGGGACAAACATAGTGTCCTAACTGCTAAACTCTACTAGCAACAAGTTAAAAACCTTAACTGGATAAATTTCTTCCCATCAATACTGTGGCTTAGTGTCTTATGACTCTTTTAAGCCGACTCTATCAGAGGGCCATAGTCACGTACCTGGTGCAGTTATGACATTTTTCTTTAAGTACGCTTCATAGCTCAAGCCTTTCCAATTACCTCATCTCAGTGTCTTAGACATCCTCTAACCTCCCGTGCCCCTGCTGCCATTTGGAGCTCCCCCTAAATGCTGTTTCCATTCTTGTCTACCTTTACATGTCCCATCTTTGTGGTGCCACCCTTTTTTGCGCTTAATTGTTCTTATCCACGTCCTTTTTGTCTTGCTCTCATGCATTGTTTTGAACACACATAAAATGAAATCCCTCAGTGCATTATAACACTCCACAATTTTTTGGAGTTTATGCGAAGCATCTTTATCTTGGAATGGATGAACTTCTAGAAAATTATGATTCCTAAACTGTGTCCTTTTTCTACCCTATTTGTATGATCAGTTGGCTGAGAAGAATCCCCAGATCAAGGATTTTCTTGGAGACAAGAACATGGAGACCAACCTTAAGAAGGCTCATGTAACGCTTGCTCACAAGGCAGTTCATAGTGTTTCAGCTGTAGCAAACTATGGTGTGTTCATTGATCGAGAGGTCCCTGTGGAAATGACTGCTTTACTCTTCTCAGATAAAATGGCAGCACTAGAGACTTGTCTTGGATCTGTTGATGGTGAGAAGATAATTTCGAAAAACGAGTGGCCTCATTCGACCTTGTGGACTGGTAAAGGTGTTGCAGCAAAGGATGCCAACTTGTTACCGCAACTTCATTCAGAGGGGAAGGCTATTCGCATTGATATCGATCCACCCCACACCATTACCGGCATAGTGCAATTCTATTAGGCTTCAAGATGAGATCAAATTTATTTGATGGAAAAGAAACAATTTTCTTGTGATATGACTTTTCCAGGTAAATATTTGAAAGAAAATCCCGACCAAAGGGAATTTTTTTTTTTTTTTTTGTAGGATCTGAGTTTTTTGCTTGGGAGAGTTTTTAGGTTGAGGCAATGGAAATAGAAAAAGAGAAAATAGTAGAAATCATGTGCCTGTTGACGCTCTAGTGTTTCTTTTTGTAAGTTCTATATGTTTTTTTCCCTGACAAAATGAGGATAGTTTTGTTGATCATTTTGTAAATTAAAGAGGAAAAAAATTATATTCTTGTGCTGAAAGTTGATGAAAGCCTCTCTCTCTCTCTCTCTCTCTCTCTCTCTCTCTCTCTCTCGGGTCCGGCTATGATGCTCCCAGGCGGATTCAATCCAATGGTCCACATTTATTGGAAGTATGAGCTTGGGAGCATCATAGAAGTCCTTGTGGGTGAGACATACACTTGCTTAGAGACTAGACAGAAGTGAGAGTTGAGAGCTTCTCTCTAAACCCTAGAGAGGTCTAGAAAGAGAGCCCCGCTATACACCAAAACTGCCACCCCCTTTCCGTCTTCCCTTCCCCTAGACACTTTCATCTTCTCTTCCCCCCTCCTCTCTCCTCTCCACGGCTATGAGGTGATTGGGACTCTTTTCTTAGGGAGAGGTCTCCCACTTCTCCCATCATTTTTTGACTATTGTGGTTTAGATCAGAGCACCACTTTGCAGCGGGAAGCTGCTAGATGTAGATCATGATTTATCCACCCATTCCTACGAGCGGATCGGTGGGTTCAAACACCGAAATTGTTTTTTTGATGTTTTTTATTATATTTTTGTTTCTTATATTTTCGGCACCGGTGTCTCTTTTGTACTAGTTTGTTTAGGGTTTGAACACATATTTCTGTTGCTTCAAAACCAAAATCTACTATAATTATGTTCTTTATTCTACTCCTTTCCTTGCAAAAATTCAAGACAGCCTCTAGGAATCATCCATCAATGTTAATTTTCCTCAAGTATTCTCCCATGGGCCCTGAGCCTGAGGAACTCGCTGCAATAGAAAGTAGAGAGCATTGTAACCAAAAAGAAAGAAAGAAAGTAGAGAGCACAGTGTGGCCACGAGAACAATGCAAAGCAGTAACAAACAGTTGTTTTATTTTAAACTCGACTCAATAGAATGACTAATCCGAAGGACTAATAATGTGACGCATCTTGGCTAGTTTCTCCCACGTTCTGAGTGTCTAGCTTGTTAATAAGCGTCTAGCTTGTAGCCAGTAGTTCCTCTACCGTCGCAGTGTCAGTGGTCATGACTTGCATAGCCCCCAAGTAAGACGATTCTTAATGATTTGGTGACTCTGAGATCCATCTTCAATATGCTAAATTCAAAAAAATGGTTGGCGTAAAAAAAGTCTGGCATTTCTATGAACTCTCCTAATCCATGAGAGATACAGGGGAAAAAGTAATACAAAATAAAGCATGCCGAATGATACTTGTCTTCAAGAGTTCACATCACATTCCAAAGATACACAGGACGAAGGAAAAACATGGATGTCGATATCATTCAGGTTTTGGGCACCAATTCCTAACCCAATCCGTTAGTGTCGCCACATTCCTGTTTATATCATCAATAGTGTCCCTCCTTAATGCGACCACGATATCTTCTGGATGACCATCTCTGGCCTCCTCCAGCAATACTTGAAATATCTCACGTTCGATGTTGTTCGTGAGCTTTGCACCAGTGTAACCTCTGTGACAACGCAGCAGAGAATAGAATTGGGTTCTAAAAATATACCTTTTCAATGAAAGGAAAAGAAAACGTGACACTGAAGCTCAATTTTGTACCGACGAAACTACTACCTCTTACTCAAGCGATCATACAATACTGAGTTCTCAGTTTGAAGCACCACCACACGATCAAACCACCGCTCCGGAAAGAAGTCACAACCATGGCAGTCCACGATGTTTCCCCCTTCTTCCATCATGTCCTCAAGCTCATCACACACCTGCAAAATGCATGAACCACAGATGGGGGTCACCAAAAGCAATGTCAAAAGTCGAAACCATAAAGTGGGTTATTACAACCGTCTCCTTTATGGTACAAAGTGGGTATTATGAAGACATGCTTCTGCAAAGCTCCCATAATGATTCCTTGAAATCAATGAGACGAGATGGTGTAAATCCAAGTCAGATGATACACCATCAGAAACAAATAGAGGGAACTGAGGAGAATGGTCACAAGCCAAAACCAAAAATGTTATAAAAATTCGTGGTAGCTTCAAAATTTTGAATGGCTCAAATAACTTTGGGGTATCCTGTACCAATCTGTATCAGAGGATCCTAGGTGATATCCATTCTCAATGGTATGATAACCATATACGATATAGTCTAGACAAACATGAAGAGCACCGGTGCTTAGACAGCATAAGTGACCACCTTGGCCACTGGATAGGACGAGTTTTAGACCATACCCAGTTAGGCAAACCATCATTTGGTAATCCTTAAGTACCTTCAGTGGAATCAAATGTAGTTCCACCCCCTAACTTCTTCCCAGTTTCCTTCTATACAGCAATTAATCTCATGTAGACATCTTCCTTTTAAATCTCGTTCGCTTGCATCAAGGAGATTACTATATTGACATTCCAACAGATTAACCAATAAAGAGTACCTCAAAAGATGCAGATACTACTACTAGTACTAGATATCAATCAATGAACAACAACTATATGTCAGCATGTGCAACCCAGTAACAAGATTTGCACTCATATCGATCGACTCAATCCTGCTCATCGTATAAATTAGGGCGGAGGTATCCGCGACTTTATTTTTCTTGTAGAAAAAATCGACTTGAGGCGCTCAATTAGACTCTCGAATTTGGCTCGCTCTCTCTATATCTTTAACTTCTACGCTTGAACAGTCGAACCAAGCTAAATCATGAACGACGTATCTAATTTTTGAACAATGACCAATCCCAGGAAAAAAGAAGAAGTGAATGCTTAGTTTTCTGGGTAAGGTGCACAAACATATTTGGTGGTTAGCCTTTTTCCTTTCTTCTTTTTTTTTGAGAAAGGAATACAAAAGTACTAGTACTTGACATGTTCATTGACGTAAAGTCGTAGAGATAATCATCACTCCCGGACCTAATACGATCTTAATTCAACAAATTCACAAAGTAATACACGAGCATTTATACATCTATGCATATATGTATGTATGTATGTGTAGGTTGGGATCTTACGAGGTCTTCGTTGATGACGTGGCAGGCGAACTGTTCGTCCCAGCCGTCGTGCAAGTTCTTGTCTCTGGCGAGGTCGCCGACGTTTACGTGGCGGAGCTAGGTGGCTTCCGCCAGGAAGTACGACGTCGTCGTTTTGCCGGTCCCCGGCGTGCCCGTCACCAGTACGTTCGGCTTCTTCCTGCCGCTGCAACTTCGCGCCATAGTTAGGCTCCGTTTCAAAATGGGTTTTAAGTTCTTATTTTTTAAGAAAGCAATTTCAAACTAAAAAATTATAGGCTTATTGAAATTTAAAAATATGTGATATGGATTTTGTTTGAAAGATCTTGATGAAATTTTTTATACGATGTAAAAAAATTTAAAAAATTATTTTTCATTTACATTATTTTTTAATTTGAAAATATGAAATAAGCTGTTTATTTTTTAAAAAAATTTCTGTAACGTTACCTTTAGCTTATTTTTTAAGAAGTTACCTTTAGCTTATTTTTTAAGAAAAAATTTTTTTTGTAACGTTACCTTTAGCTTATTTTTTAAGAAGTTACCTTTAGCTTATTTTTTAAGAAGATTCCTGTAACATTACCTTAGTTGTAAAACTAGGGCTTGTGGCTTGTCGGGGGATGGGGAGTACTGAGTAGGAAGCTAAATTCTCTGTGGTTTAGCTTTTGAAGTGGAGTCCGAGTGACCAAACTTTGTTATCATGCGGTCCTTTTGTAACAAACTTTGGGGTGCAATTTTGTGTGAACATTACTCTCCTTTTTATTATTGGTTGAAATGGTGTCGGTCACACTCGTGCAATATACTTTTTGATAAATATGACATCACTTTGTGGTAAGATCCATGCAATTTCAACAAATAGAAATGAGGGTAATGTTCATTCTCTTAAGAAGAGGGCGAACAAAACTCAACTCTTTCGAGTAGGGCTGTAAATGAACCGAGCAGCTCGCGATGTCACGCCCTCGATTTTCAACATAATTAAGTAATACATTTCAATAAAAGAGAAACCTCGCATATCATATACGTTACCCAAATGAGTTTCCCACCTGTTTAATTTACAAACAAGTCCTTAAGTTTAGATAATTACAACTTTAGTCAAAAGAAAATTCAGTAATAATTAGTTACAAAACCACCTTTAACAAAATGAGATCTTCACAAAGATGACGAAATAACCAGTGATGTCAGCTTCCAAAAGTCTTTTACTGTCAAGCACATAATGCATGCAATCTATTGCCCGGC
The DNA here is from genome assembly GCF_030253575.1 of Rhododendron vialii. NCBI lineage: Eukaryota > Viridiplantae > Streptophyta > Magnoliopsida > Ericales > Ericaceae > Rhododendron > Rhododendron vialii. Next base: position 9,478,414 of record NC_080562.1, on the reverse strand, counting down.
ATCAGAACCTGAAAAGAAAGATTTGGTTGAGCTACACTAGCCCAGTAGAAAATTCTAAACTCAAGCTATATGCAATTTGAATGAACCATGCACCGAGAATGAATGAGTACTGACAGATACGCCTATACCACAAATGACTACCAACAAGCTGCGAATTATCGCCTAAGAGTCCTAGACTTCACATCAATGTCACTAGCCGTTTACTTCTTTAACTAGTTACATTATTAAACTCACGTCATCTCACACTTGTCTATAATCAAATCAAAACATCTTATTATTCTCCGTATGATAGTACAATCTTTCTCGTGTCCACATTGATCTTCATTAAATCCCTTAATTGCAAAACCTTTCTTTTCCTTTAATCCGGTATTTCCCATCAAATAATCACTAGGG